>NC_133618.1:238703131-239034225 GCF_048593235.1 Sminthopsis crassicaudata | reverse complement strand
ACTTTGTTTCAAATGCCTTAATCTCACTTCTGGATTGTTCTTTTTTGTATCCACAAAATATGTTTTAAAATAGTCCCAAATTTACTTACATTTTAAATACAGTGTAGCATAAACTAAACAAACCAAGTATTTTAGTGATAAAAATAGATATTTCCAAAAGTGATATTTTCCCCCTTGTCTTTCTAAGTCAATGATTTCCAGTGCTGGTTTGAGGACCCTTTGGAATGTCATAAATTAAATAAAATTCAATTTAATTTTTAAGATTAATATATCCCCTGGAGTACCTTGAGGCATGGAGAGAAAAAGAATAGTTGCAAATTTCAACAAGCTATCAGATGTTGCAGCTCCAGACAGATTGGAAATTCTTCCTTGAAACACTATAAAGAGCAAATTGTCTTAAATAAGAGCACATTGAAAAATTAAAGAACCTAATTTTTCTTTAACCTAAGCTACATTTTTAATTTAATTTGTCAATTTAAAACAGTCTTTGAAAGGTTTGCTTGGCAGGGAGAGGGGTGCTACTAATAGATGTCAGAGACAGGTAGGTGATGATTCACCAGAGAAATCACACCAACTGACACATTTTCCTTCAAATTGGCATTCTAGACTAATATGCCTGCTTTGCAAAGATAAGGATTGCTTAAATCAATGTCTTCTACTTCCTTCTAGATTCTTTTTCTAAACATCTAAATAATCTAAACATCTAAAGATGTTTGATTCAAAATTACAATAACAACAAAATCTTTTAAAAAAAATAGAGGTGAGGATGATATTCATTGTAATTGATCTTAGCTCATTTTCCTCTCACATTCACTCTGTCAGCTGTGTCAACAGACATATATCTCTTATATGTAAAAATATGGATTTTTATCTGTTTTCTCAACAACTTTAACCTCACTATCAACTAATTGAATCAAACATTCTAACTAATGATAATAGCTAGCATTTATTTAGCACCTTAATTTTCTTTCTTTCTTCTTCTTCTTATTATAGCTTTTTATTTATAAAACTTATGCATGGGTAATTTTTCAATATTTACCCCTGCAAAACCTTCTGTTCCCACTTTTCCATTCCTTCCCCCCATCCCACCCCCTAGATAGCAGGTTGTCCAATACATGTTAAATGTTAAAGTATATGTTAAATCCAATATATGTATACATATTTATACAGTTATCTTGATGCACAAGAAAAATCAAATCTAGAAAGAAAGAAAAAAATCTGAGAAGTAAAACAAAAATGCAAGCAAACAATAACAGAAAGAGTAGAGATGCTATGTTGTGGTCCACATTCATTTCCCATAGTTCTCTTTCTGGGTGTAGCTGATTCTCTTCCTCACTGAATAATTGGAACTTGTTTGAATCATCTCATTGTTGAAGAGAGCCATATCCATCAAAATTGATCATCGTATAATTTTGTTGTTGGTGTGTATAATAATCTCCTGCTTCTGTTAATTTCACTTAGCATCAGTTCATGTAGGTCTCTCCAGGCCTCTCTGAAATCATCCTGTTGGTCATTTCTTACAGAACAATAATATTACATAACATTCATATACCATAACTTATTCAGCCCTTTTCCAATTGATGGATATCCACCCAGTTTCTAGTTTTTTGCCACTATCATATTTAATCCTCACAAAAATTCTGTGAGTTAGATGCTATTATTATCCCCAATTAGCAGATGAGGAAATTGAGGCTCAAAGAAATTAAATGATTAATTAGATTATCTGAAGCAAGATTAGAATCTGAGGTATTCCTAACTCTAAGTCCAACACTTTCCCCATTGTACCACTCTATTTAAGCATATAGAAATGTGGGTTTGTTCAAGACTATAGCTCCAGAATGCCATCTTCTTAAATTGGAGGTAAAGATGACTTACAGGTTTTTTTCCCTTACAATTTAGTAGCAAATCCTCTCTAATGTGCGAATTTTGTAATAAGCCAGTTACCACATCAGAAAAAGTGAAAACAAGCTATACATAAAACTTAAATGTATTAAGCCAGTTATAAGATTGAAATTTAAGAATGCAGCTGACTGGATCTTGATCATATGGCAAGATGAAAGATCATAGCTATTGATTTGGGCTTTCCAATCAAGGTGTGTTCTTTGGCTAAACCCACCAGTATAAGTCCGATCAACTAAGCTCCAGGTCAACAAAGAAAGCAATTACCTGAGGATGAGAATTTTAGGCCTTCTTAATATACAGAAAAGCTGTTACTTTTTTGTGTACTATGATATACCATCTATACAAGTTATACCAAATGAGGCTTAGAGAGTAAAAGGTCAGACTTCAAATTTAACTCAATAATCCTTTGTTTTCAAAGTCTTTGCACCTGAAGAGAAGAGAAAGAGAGTGACAGAGATAGAGAGAGAGAAGAGACACAGAGAGAGACAGAGACAGAGAGACAGAGGCAGAGGTACAAAGAGAGACAGAGACAGAGAGACAGAGAGAAGGAGAGAGAGGGGAGGAAGAGAGTGAGGGAGAAAGGAAGAAAAGAAAGGAAAAAAGAAAAGAAATAGTACAGCTATGATCTACTTATCAGTCTCCATTCTTTAGTCCTACTGCCTTCTCTCCCTATCACTGGAACTCTAAACCACTTCTGATAAAAGTCTTGATTAAATGCCAAAGGTCTACATTCTGCCTTGCATTAGAGTTATCCCTATGTATGTCTTTATTCTTTCCTTTACCCCTAATTCAGAGTATGGCTCTGGCCACACGGCTTCACCTTCAGCTTTTTTATCATTGTATAAGACGTCATTGTATGAGAACAATGTTCTTAATCTTATTTGTGTCACAGACCCCTTTGGTAGTCTGGTAAAGCTATGGACTCATCAAAGTGATTTTTTTTAATGTAAAAATGGGCACTAAAATATAAAAAAAACCAAGTACATAGACCACACAGATCAAGAATCCCTGAAATAAATTATCCCTGAGATCCTTTCTACCCCTGACCTATAATATCATGATAGTCTGAATAAAATTATCTTGTGCATTTTTAAAAGAAGAGGGGAAGAAGAGGAGGAGGAGGAGAATGAGGAAGAAGAAGAAGAAGAAGAAGAAGAAGAAGAAGAAGAAGAAGAAGAAGAAGAAGAAGAAGAAGAAGAAGAAGAAGAAGAAGAAGAAGAAATAGAAGAAGAAGAAGAAGAAGAAGAAGAAGAAAAGAAGAAGAAGAAATAGAAGAAGAAGAAGAAGAAGAAGAAGAAGAAGAAGAAGAAGAAGAAGAAGAAGAAGAAGAAGAAGAAGAAGAAGAAGAAGAAGAAGAAGAAGAAGAAGAAGAAGAAGAAGAGAAGGAGGAAGAGGAGGAGGAAAGGAAGGAAGGAAGGAAGGAAGGAAAGAAGGAAGGAAGGAAGGAAGAAGAAAGAAAGAAAGAAAGAAAGAAAGAAAGAAAGAAAGAAAGAAAGAAAGAAAGAAAGAAAGAAAGAAAGAAAGAAAGAAAGAAAGAAAGAAAGAAAGAAAGAAAGAAAGAAAGAAAGAAAGAAAGAAAGGAAGAAAGAAAGAAAGGAAGAAAGAAAGAAAATAAACAGAGGCTTCCATTAAAATTTTATTTTCCTAGCCTTCTACCAGTTACTTAGCCTTTATCAGATTTTCCACATCACATTTTTATACCCAAATTCTTACTTGTATGTATGTATATGTGTATGTACACATATATTCAGAGAAGTGTGTATATATATGCATATGTGTAAATATATTAAAACATATGTGTGCATATATAAATGTGTGAGTGTGTGCATTCAGAGAAGTGAAAAGGGTCTCATTTTTCTTCTCCCTTGATTCCTTCTTAATACAATTTGTCAGTTGGATCTCCTGTTGAAAAGATTTGCCTGGTATTCACTGTTAATGGATGGCAGAGACAGCAGCAGGATGATTTATCTGTCAGAATACAGAGACTGACATTTTCCAGCAACAGAAGAATATGTCTGCTCCAACTGGATATGATGCTTTAAAATTAATTCCTTCAGACTTCTTTATAATCTCTCATTTATATTTTTTAAAAAGCTATTACCTGATTTTTCCTAAGAAAATATGAAATTTCTTTTAGATTAAAATTTCATTTTTTAAAAAATCATACCTACCATTCTATAAAATATCTATGATTTCATCATTCTAAGCTACTCTTTCCCCATTAGAGGAGATGTCTTAAGTTCCTTTGATCAGAAAAGAAAAGGAAATTAATTAGTTGGAAGCAGTCCTAGCTATGGGCCTCTCTAAATTTATATAGTTATATCCCCAGATTATAAACACATAATCAATAACTAAAGCCTCACCATTTGGTAGTACCTGCCAGAGTTATGATCCATTAGTAGATTATTCCAGATTGGAGAATCATCATTACGTCTTGACAGACTGGTGATAGACTCAAGATGCAGAAAAAGGCATGTACTTTTTTGGATGCAACCAGTATGGAAATTTATTTTGCTTAGCTAAATATATTTGTTTTTTCCCAATGGAGAGAGGCAGAAACGCAAGGGGGAATTAGGGAAAGAAAAGAAGGAAGAAAGGAAGGAAGGAAGGAAGGAAGGAAGGAAGGAAGGAAGGAAGGAAGGAAGGAAGGAAGGAAGGAAGGAAGGAAGGAAGGAAGGAAGGAAGGAAGGAAGGAAGGAAGGAAGGAAGGAAGGAAGGAAAGAAAGAAGAGAAAGAGAGAAAGAGAGAAAGAAAGAAAGAAAGAAAGAAAGAAAGAAAGAAAGAAAGAAAGAAAGAAAGAAAGAAAGAAAGAAAGAAAGAAAGAAAGAAAGAAAGAAAGAAAGAAAGAAAGAAAGAAAGAAAGAAAGAAAGAAAGAAAGAAAGAAAGAAAGAAAGAAAGAAAGAAAGAAAGAAAGAAAGAAAGAAAGAAAGAAAGAAAGAAAGAAAGAAAGAAAGAAAGAAAGAAAGAAAGAAAGAAAGAGAAAGAAATAAGGAAAGGAAAGAAAGGAAGGAAGGAATGGAAGGAAGGATTCAGTGAACCTTTTATGTAGAAAAGAGTACAGAAGGAAAATCAGAAACATAGCAGCAGTTTTCAAAGCTACAGATTGAATTTATATACTAAATGTATTATAGCAAACCATACATAGAGATCTATAGTTCCATGTACAAACCTCTTTCTCCATTATACTAGCTATATGGAAATGTTCCTTTTATTTCATATTTAAGCTAATAATAATAATAGAATTGAAAGTTATTTCCACATCAAGAGGAGGATATAGGAATATGTAAATATAGAATAGGGATTTTCGTGAAGATTTCTCCCATTGATAACAAATAAACATCAAAACCTTTTCAAACATAAGTTAATGGGCCAATGACAATACTACAAAAATCCAGTTCTCTAAACTGCTTCCCCCTACTGCCACTGAGATTGTCTGTACCTCAGTAAACCTCAGGGGACTTAAAAGAAAAGCAGACAGTCATAGAAACTCCATGATATATATGGGATGCTTTCCTAAAAGACAGAGTAGTGGATCATAACCAGAGAAACAGTCAAAACAACTGAAATAGGAAGGCCACAACTACCCTCTCTACTGTCAAATAGATTCCAAATCACTAAAGGAAATATGTGAATGAAAAAATGCTATTAAGAAATGGAAGACTTGTCTTCTAGCCTCAGCCTTGCCACCAACTAGCTGTGTGCTTTTAATCAGGTCTCTTCACCACTCTCAGTTTTTATTCTACCATATGCAAAATAAGGAGATTAGAGCAGAGAAATAATTTCAATATTTAAAATATTTTAAATTTAATTTTATTAATTTTTCTTATTAGCAAGCATTATTGTCTCTTCCTCTTACTTCAGCATTGGGCAAATCACTTCACTTCTTAGAAGATGGTTTCCTCCTCTGTAAGATGATCTGGATAGACTAGATGGTCCCCTGAGATTTTGCCCACTTGGGAATCCTATGATGCTATGACTATGACTATGATCTTTCATATCACACATGCCTAGATATTGTTCAATACAGTTCTTCTCTATCAGATGCTACTTTCCCAGGACAAAAGGAAAAAAGTTTCATTCATTTGTTCATTTGAAAATACTTATTAGGTATAAAATACTAAATGCTGTGAAGTGTTACCTTGTTTTTATTTTGTATATTATACATGTATATGCATATACCTATAATGCATATATACATACTTATGATAGTTTATGTATATATATAAATGTGTGAATACATACCATATATATATGTGTACATATGTATATGTTTATATTTATATATGTACCTGTGGTTTCCCCACCAGAACATAAACAAGAGCAGAGGCTATTCTTCTTTATCTTCGTATCACCAAATCCCTACCCAATGCCTGGCACATAGAAGGCATTTTATAAATGCTTTTTAGCTAACTGATTGATTAAAATATGACATCTCCTATCAAGAAGATTATAATTTCTATTATAATTCAAAATAGCATATATCAAGTACTAAAAGAGAGCCCAATGAAGTTCTACCCAGAACTGTACTCCCACAAAGCACAAGGAGATTTCTCTAACCTTCCTGGGTTCCATATCCAGAATCTCTTGAGCTAGCCTTTATCCTAATACTAGTTCCCATTCTGTCAGTTTCTTCATATCAACTACCTGAGGTAAGTGATGAAAGTGTGATTATCATCATACACATTTGTAGATGAGGAAATTGGGGTTCACAAGAATTGAATGAATTGCTCTGGGTCACACATTTTGGAAGCAACATTGAGGAAAAGATTATGGGATCACAAGGTCCCTTTCCTTTTTCTCTCAGTTATCCTTCCTTCCTCTCCTCCTAAAAGTCCAGGCAATATCAAATTTCTAAACATGACATGGAGAAAAGAAGCAGGGTACAGAAATTTGAGGAAGAGCTGTGTTTATTTTGTAATTTTGATTTCTACTACTTCTGTGACCCCAGGCATGTCACTTTCTGGTCCTCAACTTTCTCACCAGAGAGAGACAGAGGGAGGGAGAAAGGAAGGGAGAGAGGGAAGGAGGGAAGAAGAGAGAGAGGGAGGGAGAGAGGAAGAGGAAGAAAGAATTGACCAGACTTCTAAGATCAACCTCTAAATTATGGTTCTAAACCCTAGTTTTTGGTATATACATATGCATACATATATACATAAGCAAAAAGGGGTACTTATAATGCCCTATGTTTAGGTGGTTATTCTTTACATAGGACCCTACATGGTTTGTATGCACATTTCTTTGCACTTAGAAAATAAAAATATTTTATTTTCAATATGGAAATTTATGGGCGTAGTATATATATAGATTGTTATGAATGCAAGTTATTGTGAAGTCCTGTAATGAGATTAGTGATGATGTCCAACAGACCAGCTTAGGAACTTAAGTAAAAGCCTCAAGTGGTCAGAGAGAAAAATTTCCTTTATGACATTTAAGCATGTTGCTACTTCTGTTTAAGTTCCTTAGAGACTCTTTCCTACTCTCCCATTTCCATTAACTGATTCTCTTGGCAAATAATTTTTATTTCATAATTAACACTGCCTGACTTAATTAGACTTCTACATAGCTGGTACTTAATATATAACCTGCTTTTTGCCTATCTGAGATGGAAATAACTCCAGAAATCATATTCCAGTAAAAATATGGAAATGCCGACATGGTCTCAGAAACATCATGGTATTAACTGTCTGTGTCTGTGAGAGAGGCATCGTGGGTGGGAGAGAAAAACAGAGAGAACTCACACATCTGTATAAGAAAGAACATAACAATCAGCTGACCATTTCCTCTTCTCTCATTTCTCATCCCTGAGGTCAATTCCAACCAGATTTTCTGCCTGAAATAGACTAAGCGTCTAAACTTATACACAAAATTCTAAACTTTGTTTACTGGACAATTTGGAAACCCATTTTTTTCTGAACCTGATATTCTAATTCTTGCATTGTCCTGGAAAGAATTTGTGAGAACATGAAATGTTTCTTTACTTTATATATATATATATATATATATATATATAGAGAGAGAGAGAGAGAGAGAGAGAGAGAGAGAGAGAGAGAGAGAGAAATTAAGGAAAGAAGGAAGGAAAGAAAAGAAAAGAAGAAGAAAGAAAGAAAGAAAGAAAGAAAGAAAGAAAGAAAGAAAGAAAGAAAGAAAGAAAGAAAGAAAGAAAGAAAGAAAGAAAGAAAGAAAGAAAGAAAGAAAGAAAGGAGGGAGGGAGGGAGGGAGGGAGGGAGGGAGGGAGGGAGGGAAGGAAGGAAGGAAGGAAGGAAGGAAGGAAGGAAGGAAGGAAGGAAGGAAGGAAGGAAGGAAGGAAGGAAGGGAAAAAAAACCTCAAATAATGTCATTTAATAACTCATTTTCCTGGTCATTAAAATTTACAAGGCCCTTCCTTTACATATCCCTGTATAATAGAGAGTGCTGGCATTATTATCTCCATTTATAGATGGGGAATGAAACTCAAAGAAGAAAATTATTTGCCCAAGATCCCACGGTCAGTAAATGATTAGTCCACAACTTAAAGCTAGCTCTTCTGTGGATGTTCTTTCCACTATTTTAAACTCTAATTCTAAACCCTGACAACTGGTAATCATTAAAGGCTTAAGAGAATATTTTGGT
This sequence comes from Sminthopsis crassicaudata, assembly GCF_048593235.1. Taxonomy (NCBI): domain Eukaryota; kingdom Metazoa; phylum Chordata; class Mammalia; order Dasyuromorphia; family Dasyuridae; genus Sminthopsis; species Sminthopsis crassicaudata. The sequence goes on along the minus strand of NC_133618.1, from coordinate 239,025,713 downwards.
AGAAGTTGAGAGTTAGCTGCTGCAGTTCAGCCAGATTTCTACTACATACATTTATTGTCATTTGGGGTTTGGGCTTGTTTTAACATGTGGCTGAATGAGAATTTACCACCTACCACCCTAAAAAATATCCCATGAAACTATTTGTTCCTGGAGTTCCTATGTAAAAATTTCTTGATGTTTTGCTTTTAGTAAAAAGAAAAGCATAAAAATTAATCTCTCAAATATCTTAAAAACCCAAATGACTTATAATTATTGCCCCGAGCTATTACTGTATTTGCCACATAGATGTGTATTTGAGCACCTTAAAACCTGTGAGCATCTTTAAACACAAAAAAGCCACAAAAGAATTGAAATGACCACAACATGTGAAAGCTACAGAATGGGAGTCCCCTCAGCCTAATTATTTAGAAAAATAAAAAAAAAAAAAACCTAATATAAAAGATGAGGTCTAGGATATCAGTGTATATTCTAATGTGATTATACATAAGCATATATTTCATATTTCTGTTGAAATGACTCATTTGTAGCTGGGAGAAATAAATGAGTTGCTCCATGTTCAGTGACAAAGTAATTCCACAGGACTACATAACTCTTTGCTAGACCATTAATACTTGTGATCACAAATATATAAATGAATTCCAAGTGCACCAACACTGCCAAAATTAGACTTTCAACTCAATTCAGTAAGGGAGAATTTTGTGATGTAATGGAAAGATCCCTGAATTTTGAGTTATCAGAGCTAAATTCAAATTCTAGCTATGATTTACTTTATGAGTGCTCTGAATAAGATAATCCCCTTCTCTGGACTTCAATTACTTCATCTGTAAAATAAGAGCATTGAATTAAATCAGAAGTTTGAAATAATTTTTTTCTGGCCTAGATCCTTTGAGTAGTATTTAAATCCATAAATGCCATTTTAAAATAGTGTTTTTAAATACAAAGAAATAAAATCTATAGCATTACAAAGAAAATTGTAATGTGATAAAGTATATATGGGAGAAGTCAAACAGTGCTATGAAGATTGCTTCTAGCTAAGGATATTAGTTAATCAAGGCCTCAGAGAGGAGGAGTCTTTAGGCTGGGCTTGAAAATTGTGTTTGCATTGTTTTAAGAAGAATATTGACAGAATGAGGGAGACATTTTGTTTCAAATGTCCATTTAGAATCCTGGAAGATTTACTTATTTTTACAATATTGGCAGCTTAATCTTTGTTTCAGAGGAATATTCATATCAATAATATAGCCAAACCACTGAAGTATCAAAATATAATTAGTTGCTTTATATCATTATTGTCCAGTATCCTACCACATAAGTCATTCAATATATTTGTTGAATTAATGAATCAAGTGACAGTATTGATTGGCAAAAGAAGCTACCCATATCCAAAAATAAACAGAGAAGTCAGTGAAGACAATCCTGGATTAGAAATCTTGGAACCTAAATTTCAATCCTAACTCTGTCACTAGGCTAGTTATAGAACCATAGGCAAGCCACATTAGCTCTCTGGTTCTCACTTTCCTATCTCTGAAATAATAGAGTTCTACTAGATAATATCTAAAGTCCCTTGCATGAGGGGCAGGTAGGTGGCGCAGTGGATAGAGCACCAGCCCTGAATTCAGGAGGACCCGAGTTCAAATCTGGTCTCAGACACTTAACACTTCCTAGCTGTGTGACCCTGGGCAAGTCACTTAACCCCAGCCTCAGGGAAAAAAAAAAAAAAAAAAAAAGTCCCTTGCATGATCCCAGAATCTCAGAGATGAAAAAGAATACAGAGTCCCTCGGCATCTTGTTCATCATTCTATAGACTTATCAATGTCTTCTCAGAATACAATACTCTAAGTGTGGTCTTAATAGGACAGAGAAAAAAACAATATTATCACCTCTTGTGTCTTACACAATTGCTGTCCAGTTATTTCAGCCATGTTCAACTCTTTATGGCCCCATTTGGGAAAAATGGCAAATATGTGGCAGAGATACTGGAATGGTTTACCATTTCCTTCTCCAGCTTATTTTATAGATGAGAAAACTGAGGCAAGCTCACAAGTGATTTGGCGAGGGTCACACAGTAACTAAGTGTTTGAGGCAGCATTTGAATTCAGATCTTCCTGACTCCAGGATTGATACTCTGTCTACTGTGTCACCTAGCTATCCCTATCTGTCTTATTCATAGTGGATTCTTAATAAATGTTTATAGATAAACTGATTGTGTTTTGGGGACAGGGTTGAGAGGATGTCTCTCAATGCAGGCTAAGCTGATGTAAATTATTTTAGTGCTGTAGTAATCTGTAATTCTATGACTCTAAGTAAGATATATACATTGTCCATATATCCATCTTGAATGACCCAGTAATTCTTTTCCTTGTAACTAAATGCTAAGATGTCTTGTTTTTCAAGGAAAACCTCATCCATTTAACTACCGAACACTCATCTGAGATGTTATTTCCACAACTGTGATAATGTTCAAATTACCATAGTTAGACACTCATATAACAATCACATAATTGTTGAGCTTCCTTTCCTATTTGTTCTGGCATTGTAGTTCAATCTGCCTTTACCTCAGTTCACATAGCCAAGCCTATAGCATTCAGTGAGAAACATTCCCTACTCAAAGCTTATCAGGTGATGAAAAGCCTAGTAAGCTCATCTGTTGAAAGAATGAATAGAATCATTGTCTTCTGAAAGTGAATACTGTATTATATTGAGGATCGGAATTAAAAATAATGAAGTTTTCTTTGGCCTAAAAGAGAAATTTCAATGTGTATCTGGTCTTTATTAAGCACTTTGCTTAAGGGTTTGTAGGATTGTCTGGTTGCTGAGCCAAATTAATCCAGGATTTAAGGGAATGGAGAACATGAAAGTAAATGGAGGTTCTCTTCTGCATGCAAGTTTTCCCCAAACAGTGGTAGTCATGGATTATTGAGAGGAACCTTAGAATACAGAATGTTACAGCTTGTTACAGCTAAAAGGAAGCTTGGGACATAGAATGTTAAAACTGGGAGGAACTGTAGAAAACAGAACGATATAGTTAACAGGGACCTTAGAATATAGACTGTGGTGATGTGGAAGAAGACAGGGAACAGACAATGTAACAGTTGGAAGAGACCATAAAATATTGAATGTTAGAGCCATACTTAAGCCAAACAGCAGCTCATTCACAGATAAAATAAACTGAGACTTGCAGAGAAGTGACTTACCCAAGATCTCATAGCTAACTAGTGGCACATTTAGACAATGTCCTTTTTTTTTTTTCTAGGAAGCAGTCCAGGAAGTACCTGGCGTAATATTACTTCATTATTCTACAAGTTCTCAAGATAATACAGTTACTCCCAGCTCTAATTGGGAAGACAAACTTAACCCAAATCTGTCTTAAAGTTTTCCCAGCAGAAGCTATGATATTTAATCAGTCATGTTTCATTAAGGAAGCAGAAGAGCCAATATGATTAGAATTATTTTACCCTCCAAGATAGAAGTCACCAGAAACTGAGCAAGACTATGTAAACTTCAAATGTTATCCCTTGAAAAGCAGTTGGTTTGTTTTTGCCCTAATTCTATATAATAAACTATTTATTAAAAGCTGTCCTTCCCAGTCCGAGGAAAGGCTAACACACAGTTGAGAAGCCACACCCTCTGAAAAGGAAAACTTGTCCAGAGCTGAAAAGAAAGCAAATAAAAGCAGATATATTGGTTACTGAAACATCTGTAGAGGGCCTGGGCAGATCATTTAGCTGATACATAGTATCTGACACTGCTATATAAATGCTAACCATTATTATTATAATGAGATAAGAATTTATATCTGTATCTACAAATATAGATAGAGACAAAGATCTCTCTCTACATGCTTTAACATATCTGCTAACTGATTCTGCCCTCATTGGAGAATAGAACCTCAAGTGCTGATAAGTGGGGAAAGTGGCTGCCCCAGGCTGTAGTTACAACAATGGCATTTGCTTAACTTCATAAGGGTTGTTCTAACACTTGTAAATCTATAGCCCATGAAAAAACAAAAGTGAATCTAAAGATTAGAAGCGTTGTTAGAGTCAAAATCTGAGCTGGGTAGGCAGAGGCAAGGTGCTTAAAGTAAGGAGGAGCAATTTTCTGTCTAATAAATGTCCAAGTGTTCATTCTAGAGGATTCTCTTCTCTACGACCCCACAGGATTTTTGTGTGAGCAATAAGTTCAAGTACGATCATAATAGAAGCTCAAACTTCATAGAGGCAAAGCAAAGGCAATTATTGGAGGGCAGTATCTCTTGTTATTTTTTGTACAAAGAGATATGACCTAAACCATAGCAAAATGGATCTAGAACTTGTTGAGTAACCATAGCCACAGAGTAGTAATTACTGCAACAATGTTGACTTGGTAGGAAATTTTTCAAAGCAGTATCCAAGGATTTTTCCTTGACTCCTGTGCATTCAACACTTTTTATCAATGAATTGGAAGAATTCATATATAGTATACTCTTCAAATGAGCAGATGATTATTCAAGACTAGAAGGCCTGACCATTAGGATTTAAAAAGAATTTTGATCAGCTGTAGCATTAGATAGAATCTAATAAACAGTTAAAATTGTGACCAAAATAAAAACAAAAACACCATACCATGAGCTTTAGAGAAACATGATATTTAGAATAAATAATGTTATATAGTCCCATTGTATTTTCTCCTGGTGAGCCAACCCTGCAGTACTGTGTTCTGTTTGAGGTACATCACCAAATGATAATATTGAAGTAGCCACCAAATGTTGGGGTTCAGTCATGTGAAGAATTCACAATGGCCATTCTCTTTGCCAAGGGATAGATTTATTTAGAAGAGATTGTAGATAAAATGAAGAGATATGGTTGACACCAGAAATGGCAAATATGAAATGGATTTAGGAGAGCATATAGTTAGCAAGAAAAGGGTTTTTAAACAATTAACAATGGAAAAGACAAGTTTCCCTAGTAGAAATCTCCATGAGGTGGGAGTATACTGTCCGCCTAAATCTATAGCAGACTTTAATTAGTTAGCTATAAGAAAGAGAAAGATACCATGAGGCATGGGGGGGGGGGAGAGGAGAGGAAAGACCCCACATGGCATAGGGGAAGAGTGAAGGAAAAGATAACATGAACTAGAATGTGGTTACAGGCTTAACCCAAGAGGAATTCGGCAAAGAGGGTGTGAGCTATAGGCAGATTTATAGAGGAAATTTAACCTCAAGGGTTTGATACAACTTGAATTTCTGACTGAACACAACCAGGTGGGGCTACCCACGACCTCCACAGAGGTTGACCTGATCCCTAGCGGTGCTCTTCCCTGCTCATCTCAGGGAGTACTTTTATCAGTATTTCAGTCTTTCTCTGCCAACCCCACCCACTTACTCAGGACCTCATCAGAAGGACAGTGAGAAAATCAATAGCACCACTTAGGGTGGTTAAGGTGGTTTAAAGCCTCTGAATTATACCCTAACAGGAATGCTTGTAGTAACTGGAAATACCAAGCCTAGAAAACAAAAGGAACAGAGGAGGACTCATGAACTATCTTTAATTATTTGAAGGGCTATCAGGCGAAAAGTGTTTTAAATTTCTTCTTGGCCCCAGAGAGCAAAACTAGAAACAATGGATAAAAAATTCAAAGGAACAAATTGAGGATTAAAATAAATCAACTGATCCAGGAACTTCCTTCACCCAAGGTTCCCACAGACACTAATTCTGAATTCACATGTGCTGATAGGTTCTGGTACTAGGATTCAACAAGGGTCATTTCGTCTTTTGGCTCATTGCTCCCAAAGTTATTCTAGGAAACCTTCTAAATAAAACTTACGTTTGGCTCCTATGTGTGTGTACTCATATGTTAAATAAAAGAATCAATGAATGATAGGAAAAAGGATAGAAACCAGACTTGCATTTTAATTAGTATGAGAATTCAAATTTCCAGGTAAGAAAGCTCCCTTTACAAAACAGACAGCACTTCTGCAATTCATCTGATTTATAGAGTTGTTTCTCTTTAAGATTAAGTATTTGGCCAGTATCACATAACCAAATAGGTGTCAGAGATGGAACTTGAACCCAGTGCTTCCTGGCTTTGAAGTCAGCTCCTTATTTATTACATGATTTATTATGTGCTTGTCATCATACTAAGATTGGGAATTCAGATGCAAGCAAGACAGTCTTTATTCTTGAAGAGCTTATGTGGATATTAGGGAAAGACAATACATAGAGGGGAAGTAGAACATACATTGAGGTTGGGGAGGAGCAGGTGAGTCAGAGGGTTATTAGAAGGACTAGAGAGTACGCATAATTTGGAAATGATTCCAAGTAAGATAATGCAGTAGCACTAGCCCTGGGTAATAGGGTCAGAATCCAAGTTCTTTTGAGAAGAGGAAGATGAAGAGAATGATGGGGTACAGGCAGCATAGCCTTGACATAGCTGGGAAATTATATAAATGCTTAAATGCAGCAGGCAAAACAGAATGAAAGCTCATCTCTCAGAAATAAAGATGTCAGAGTCAGAGCCCAAAATTTAGGTACAGGCATTCAAGGGAGTAATAATGTATGTGTTTACTTCACTCCATGGAATATACAGCAAACACAAGGGAGTTACAGAACAGAAATTTAACAACAGAATAGAAACATAAAGCCCTTGCACTCATCACTTCTCCTCAATCAATCATTAAGCACCTATTATAGATCAAAGCTGTTTATACATGTTATGACTCCATATGAAGTCACATCATTGAATATAGGGGTTATGAAAAATTTGACAATAGTAAAAGGTTCCTGGGTACAACAACCAAAAATTAATTCAAAATCAAATGCATAATGAACTTTGCTCTCTATGTAGAATTCTACTGAAGAATGACATGGCCACACCTCTTTTTCAACAAACAAGTTGTATCAGAAGATCCCCTTCTTTTTTTTCTCTATAAAGGCCACTCCCCTGACTTTTAAACTTGGAAGTTCTTGAATTTAGGATTACCCACAAGGCAATCACCAAGACTGGCACTGCCTAGGCATCTCTCTTTTCTGTCTTACTGTTTGCTAAAATTTAAGGCTAAACTTGAGCATTCAGATTCTTGAGAATTCAAAGTCTTTCTCTACACAGAAGTTTGACCTCATAAATATTGTCCACAAATTACCCACTTGGGCCAAGTGGATGTACACATTTCTGCCACAACTATGGGTTTCTCTGGGAGATCTATTTATTACTCAATTGTTGCCATCTCCTGTAAATAAAATGGAATTCTCTTGTGGCTCTAGCTCAAGGAAATCATTTTCAGTGGGGGGAAAAAGAGAGGAAGTAGAAAAGACATCATGAATAAGCACTGGAATAAATATGCTGTAGTGGACAAGCATCTAACATTAATTAGATCTTTGTTCTGCTACTGATTGCGTGTGTGAACTTAAATAACCCACTGGCCTTCTTGCTGTTCTATGAACAAGACCTTCCATATCTCTACTGTGAGTATTTTTCTGTTTCTCATGCCTGGAATGCTCTACCTCCTCATCTTCACCCCCTAAATGCTTGCTTTCCTTCAAGTCCTAACTGTCAAATCTAACTCTTCTATTACCTACCTTTAACATATCATTTGACTTCTCTGGGTCTCAGTTTCCTTTTCTGTAAAGTGAGGAGGATGAAGTTCACTAGATGATGTTGTTATGATCCTGGTGCAATGAGTATTTTGCACATGCCTAAACTATCTAAAATGAATGTATACACTTGAGTGACAGCAGGGACTTGCTTATGTGACACGGGAAATTTGTGTGGACCTTCTATAATGGTCCACCATGTGACTGGGATCAGCTTCTTACCACTGGCTTTCTAGCCAAATCCTAAACTTCTACAGCAGTGGTCCTCAAACTTTTTAAATACGGGGCCAGTTCACTGTCCCTCAGACTGTTGGAGGGCCGAATTTTAGTAAAAACAAAAACTCACACTCTGTCTCCTCCCCTCAGCCCATTTGGCATAACTCGGCAGGCTGCATAAACGTCCTCAGAGGGCCGCATCTGGCAATAGTTTTGAGAACCCCTTTCTACAGGAAGCCTTTCCCAAACCCACTTAAATTTGGTGTCTTCCTTATGTTAAATATTTCCTGTTTATTTTGGACATTGATAGCTTGTTTGTACAGATTTGTTTGAATATTGTCTCCCCCATTAAATTGTGAGCTTCTCCAGGAAAGGACTGTCTTTTTCCTTCCTTTTTATCCCCAATGCTTAGCACTGTGTCTGGCACACAGTAAGTGCTTACTAAATATTTGACTGATTTTACAGATAAGAAAATTGAGGCTCAGAGAGGGAAGGTGATTTTCCTAAGGGTCTTACACCTGGTAAGTGGCAAAGCCAGGGAGTTAATACAAGTCTTCTGATTCTAAATTCCTTGCTGTTTCCACCACATCTTGTTCCTTTTAAGGACACATTTATTGGTACTGATATGGTGCAGCCTATCAAATGCCAGCCAAACACTTTTATTTACAAGTGTCTTTATATAAATAGTTCTTCTTGCCACAACTGCTGTTTACAGATCCTGAAAGTAATAAACATCTCTTTTCAAAGGTAAAAGAAAAAATGTCTTTTGTAATGGAAGAAGGAAAAGATGGGAAGAGAGATTCTTGAAACCTTGCCAAAGACTCACAAATGCCATGTCCTAGCAGGAGCTGATGGAAAGAGAGTGTGACCCTATCTTATCACAGTGATACAACTATGTGCCTGTAGTCCCAGATTTAATTTATTCCTGGAGGAAAAGGCTAGAATAGACAATTCTCTGCTTTAATTAAACACTGGAGGCTTTGAAGGGAGATGCTGAGTACTCAGAAGTGAGTCATTTTAAACTTTCTGTTGATTGTTCCTTTGGCTACCTTGCTATGGAAAGACATACTCATTTTATTTCAATTTAAGGACTGCTCTAGTGAAAAAAAGACAAGAGACCGAGACAGAAACAGACAGACAGACACTCAGACAAAGATGCAACCAGGGAAAGAGAGGAAGAGGGAGAAATAAGAGAGACAGAGAGAGAGAGAAAGAGAGAGAGAGAGAGAGAGAGAGAGAGAGAGAGAGAGAGAGAGAGAGAGAGAGAGAGAATGGAATGTTAAAGGACTAGAGTATAAAATCCAGCTCTTATATTACCTAGTATAAATCATTTTACTTCTTTGGACATCTTTTATAAAGCAAGGAAGGTGTATTTTTTTAGATGATGGATAAGATCCCTTCTAGCTCTAAACCCTGGGATCCTAGGATAATAGGTGTTTTGTACATGCCTAGACCAATTAAATTGGATGTACCCACATGGGAGATGGCAAGGACCTGAAGCAGGACACCAGGTATACATGTGTACATTTTGCATTTGCCTACCATGTAGTCGGCAGTAGCTTCTTACCATTGGCTTCGTACCCAAAGCTATCTGTATATATGCCAAGTCTCCTGTCTCACAGAATAAAGTTTCCTGGTGTCTCTCATGTAGGCACATGCATTTTAGTTGGTTTATATATGTACAAAACACCCTGGGCATGTGGGCATGCCATATACCCATTTCATTAGGATTATGGAATCATGGAGAAGAATGAAGGTCCCAAAATATGAGGTAATTCGCCCAAAATCACTCGATCCTTTGACTACAAAGCTCTAATTTTCCATTGTGCTTGGATTGGGTGGCAGCAGAATTAAATTCTCTCTTTGGTTCCTCAAAAGCTGTGTGTGCTTGGGTATCTCACAGAGCTACTGAGAACCAAAATCCTCTCCAATCACATACATTTGTAAGATTGTGTTCCGTTCTGAGCACCACCTTTTTTAAGAAAAATTTTGACAAGTAGAAATTTGTCCAGAGAAGGACAATTACTTGTTGAAAAGATTGGAAACTACCCTATATGAGAATCAGTTTAAGGAAGAGGGATGTTTAACAGAGAGAGAAGTGAAGACACATGATAGCTGCCTTCAATTATTTGAAGAGAGGTTTATAAGAGGGCTTGGTGTATTCTATTTGTCTTGGAAGCAGAACTAGATATAATGTATTCAAGTTTAAGAAAGGTAGATTGTGGAACAATTAGATGGCCCAGTGGATAGAGCCCTAGAATCAGGAGAACTGAATTCAAATATAGACTCAGACATTGAACACTTACTAGCTGTGTGATACTGGGCAAGTCACTTAACCCCAATTATCAAGGAAGGAAGGAAGGAAGGAAGGAAGGAAGGAAGGAAGGAAGGAAGGAAGGAAGGAAGGAAGGAAGGAAGGAAGGAAGGAAGGAAGGAAGGAAGGAAGGAAGGAAGGAAGGAAGGAAGGAAGAAAATAAAAGAAAGGTAGATTGAAGCTTGATGAGAGGAAAAATATCCTCATAAGTGGAACCTCCCTAAAATATTCTGTGATTCCTCAGAAAGTAGTAGTTTTTTTTCTCCCTGGAGCTCTTCAAGTAGAGGCCCCTCTGGCTGGCAATGTTCTAGGAAGGATTGTCAATCAGTGAGAGGCCTCTGAAGTTGTCTCTAATGGAGATTATGAGATTCACAGATTCAGAATTATAAAATTATTCCTGTAGAGCTAAAAGGCAACTAGAAACCATCTGGTCCTACCCCCTCAGGTTATAGATAAGTATTCTGAGGTCATATAGATAACACTTGGAAGAATTTAAACCTAGACCTCCTAACTCCAAATCCAGATCATTCATTTTTCACAGACATTTCCTCTCTGAATCTCACTGTGATCCTTTGTGAAAAGAATTGTTCTATTTAATCCTTTCAAACTTTAGCATTTTTTAGAATGCATCTTACCTTTAGAAAGACAATGTGTTGAGTATTGGAAAGCCCTTAATATAAAAGAACTGACTTATTATCCCTGCTGTGTGAGTTGGGATAAGTCACTTTTCTTACTCAGAAAATTTCCCCAGAAAATTAAGATTTTGAACTAGATGACTTCTGAGGTCTCTTCCAGTTCTGGCAAGTCATCGATTCTTTAATTAATGTTAAAAGCATATTCTTTTTGGTCCAAATCTGTGATTTCACCTATATATGGAAAGCCAGTGAGTTATCCTCTTCTAGGCTACAATTGAGCATCTTAGGTCTTACTGATTCCCATTCTCTATCCCTTTCCCTATCCTGTCTCTCAAAATCACTGTATGTAACTTTAGATATAACAATTTTTTTCTTTTTTAATAAAAAATCTGTGATCTCCTTGCTATGGAGAGCTCCCAGTGAAGAAATCCTAATTCAGTTGCAAATGTAACTAACTTCTCCATGATTTACAATCTTAAGAATTGTTTAAAGTCCTAAAATCAAGTGACTTAACTGAAAATCACCAGACTATTATGCATCAGAAATAGAAACTGAGAAGCAGCTAAATGGTGCAGTGGATAGAACACTAGATCAAAAGTCAAATGTGACCTCAGATACTCAATACTTCCTAACTCTGTGAACCTGGGCAATCGCTTAACCCCAATTGCTTCCAAAATTGAATACAGGTCTTTTCTGACTCACACTCATCCTCTAGGTACAAGACCACTAGGCCACCCAGATTGTATCTTCTATATTCTATTCTGTATTATATATGTGTGTATATACACACATATATGCATATTCTATATTATATATTTTCAGAGAACTATTTTTTTTAAAAATTGAAAATGAAGTTTCAAAGAAAACCATCTGCACTTTCTAACACATACCTACCTGTCAAGGAAGGAATCTTAACCATTGTCACTATTCCTTTTATCTTTCTTTGGGTATGATGAAAAGAAGTAAGGCAAATAGAAATCTTGGGAGTGCCTTTCTGTTAAGTACTTGCAGAATGTATTGGAGGTGCTCTGTCATAGAATATTAATCAGTCTGTTGGGTCTGCAGGTTATTAAGAGATCAATTGCAAAGCACTGAGCAATTATGATGAATTGTTCACTCAGAGAAGTATTCTTAGGAAAATTAAAATGTGCCGGGGGCATGGACAATAACAGAGAAATGGATTATTGGGTTTCCATAGGAAGGACTCTGTAGAAAGTCCTTAGTTCAAATTGGAGAGATTAGAGATGATGAGGGGAAAATAGTATGAAACAAGGATTTGCTAAGATTTTGCTCAGATTTAAATGCCAGAGGGTGGGATTAACATTAACATAAAATTCAGGGTGGGAGATGAGGAACTAGCCCTGCTGTCAGGCAGATAGAGGGAATGAAAGTTAGTGCTATGAATTTGATTTGGGGCTTTTTGTTTCTTTTTAAACATATTGCCAGATCTGAGATATTCCATATATGCAGATTCACCTTGAAAATGCCCCAGTTCTGAATGCTATGAAACTAACTATAATGACTATGCTTGGACCTGAAGAAGAGATGAGAAAATTCACCACCCTTCTAATTTTGTATAAGTGAGAGACTATGGGCATGGAACATTGCATTTACTGTTATATTTAGGTGATATGTTGGTCAGTTTTGCTGAACTGAATTTTTTCTCTTTTCTTTCTTCCTTCCTTTATTTTTTTCTTTTTCTTTTTTCTCATGTTTTTACAATGGAAACCTCTCTGGAGATATAAGGAAGAAGAATATATTTAGAAATTAATGTGATAGAAATTATTTTTCAATAATTTTTTAAGTAAGCAAAGAAAAGCCACCAGTTTCATTAAAAGAACTCATTAATTTAATTTTTTTCCTATCTTATTTTACCACTTCCTTTTCAAGGACTGGAAATTTTAGGATCCCAAATTCAAGGCTGATGTTTTGCTGAGAGCAAATACAAGTTGGACCAGAAGACCTCTGAAATCCTTTCTGATTGAAATTCTGTGAAGTCACTTTCCTTCTTTGGGGTTTAGTTTCTTTCTCAGCAAAATGATTAGATTGAACTAGATTTCTAATGTCTCTTCAAGGTCTGATATTTTAGGATTCACTTCATCATCAGAGGTAGCATAAGCTTAAATTCTAGAAGAGTTAGCACTTTGAGCTTTATAAATCACTATAAATAGTATCTCAATTTGATCTTACAACAACCCTAAAAAGTACATACTATTATTATCCCTATTAAGGTGTAAGGAAAGTGAGGCAGATCAAAATTAAATAATTTAACCAGGATCACTCAGCTAATAAATATCTGAGGCTAGATTTGAAAGGCTAGATTTGAACTCAGATCTTCTTGACTTCATCCATCCACTTCACCACTTAATTTCCTATAAACTTAAGAATGAAATTCACCTACACAAATTTTCTCAGATTTACAAAAATTAAAACTGAGACCCAGAGAAGTTAAATATCTTGTTCACAGGGGGAAAAAAAATTTAGCTGAGCAGCATTTTAATCCACACCATAGAGAAGCATCTTACCAGAAAACACTGCAGTTTTGTCAAACAGCACTTCCAAGATTCTGAGTTTTGTCATTCAAAATTTTTCCAGAGAGAGGGAGGGAAAAACATAATTAGAAAGTTTGTTTCCATCAGGAACAGTTTGTGCTAAGAAAATGATGAATATTCTACTAAGAAATTCAAGAATCTAGATCAAATAAAAACTTCCCCAAAAATGGAGATACTTTTTTTTTAATTTTTTTATTCATTTTTCCAAATTATCTCCTCCCTCCCTCCACTCCCTCCCCCCAATGGCAGGCAATCCCATACATTTTACATGTGTTACAATATAGTCTAGATAGAATATATGTGTGTAAATCCCATTTTCTTGTTGCACATTAAGTATTAGATTCTGAAGGTGTAAGTAACCTGGATAGATAGACAGTAGTGCTAACAATTTACATTCACTTCCCAGTGTTGCTTCTCTGGGTGTAGCTACCTCTGTCCATCATTGATCAACTGGAAGTGAGTTGGATCTTCTTTATGTTGAAGATTTCCACTTCCATCAGAATACATCCTCATACAGTATTGTTGTTGAAGTGTATAGTGATCTTCTGGTTCTGCTCATTTCACTCAGCAACAGTTGATTTAAGTCTCTCCAACCCTCTCTGTATTCCTCCTGCTGGTCATTTCTTACAGAGCAATAATATTCCATAACCTTCATATACCACAATTTACCCAACCATTCTCCAACTGATGGACATCCATTCATCTTCCAGTTTCTACCTACAACAAAAAGAGCTGCCACAAACATTTTGGCACATATATGTCTCTTTCCGCTCTTTAGTATTTCTTTGGGATATAATCCCAATAACAGCAATGCTGGGTCAAAGGGTATGCACAGTTTGACAACTTTTGGGACATAGTTCCAAATTGCTCTCCAGAATGGCTGGATTCTTTCACAACTCCACCAACAATGTATCAGTGTCCCAGTTTTCCCACATCCCCTCCAACATTCATCATTATTTGTTCCTGTCATCTTAGCCAATCTGACAGGTGTGTAGTGGTATCTCAGAGTTGTCTTAATTTGCATTTATCTGATCAGTAGTGATTTGGAACACTCTTTCATATGAGTGGAAATAGTTTCAATTTCATCATCTGAGAATTGTCTGTTCATATCCTTTGACCATTTATCAATTGGAGAATGGTTTGGTTTCCTATAAATCAGGGTCAGTTCTCTATAAATTTTGGAAATGAGGCCTTTATCAGAACCTTTAACTGTAAAAATATTTTCCCAATTTGTTACTTCCCTTCTAATCTTGTTTGTATTAGTCTTGTTTGTACAGAAACTTTTTAGTTTGATGTAATCAAAATCTTCTATTTTGTGATCAATAATGATCTCTAATTCTCCTCTGGTCATAAATTCTTTCCTCCTCCACAGGTCTGAGAGGTAAACTATCCTCTGTTCCTCTAATCTATTTATTATCTCATTCTTTATGCCTAAATCATGGACCCATTTTGATCTTATCTTGGTATATGGTGTTAAGTGTGGGTCCATATCTAATTTCTGCCATACTAATTTCCAGTTTTCCCAACAGTTTCTTCCGAATAATGAATTTTTGTCCCTAATGTTGGTATCTTTGAGTTTGTCAAAGATTAGGTTGCTATAGATGTACCCTTTTTTGTCCTTTGTATCTAATCTGTTCCACTGATCTACCGTTCTATTTCTTAGCCAGTACCAAATGGTTTTGGTGACTGCTGCTATATAATATAGCTTTAGATCAGGTACACTTAGACCACCTTCCTCTGACTTTTTTTTCATTAGATCCCTTGCAATTCTCGACCTTTTATTCTTCCATATGAATTTTGTTGTTATTTTTTCTAGGTCATTAAAATAGTTTCTTGGGAGTCTGATTGGTATAGCACTAAATAAGTAGATTAGTTTGGGGAGTATTGTCATCTTTATTATATTCGCTCGGCTTATCCAAGAGCACTGAATGTCTTTCCAATTATTTAAATCTGACTTTATTTTTGTGGCAAGTGTTTTGTAATTTTTCTCATATAATTCCTGACTATTCTTTGGAAGATGGATTCCCAAATACTTTATACTCTCAACATTTGTTTGGAATGGAATTTCTCTTTGTATCTCGAGATACTTTTTTGATATCTTCAAAAATCAAACCATTATTTTGTTCAGAGCTTTCATGTCTATAAAACCAGGCTCAGAATAGAAGTTATGTCTATAAGCTTAAGCTTTCCATTTAAAAAAAGTTTTATTAATGTTTTATTTTTTGTTCATTTGACAAAATTGGATCCTTGCCTAGTGTATATATGTGTGTGTATGTATGTATATATATATATATAAAACAATGCATATATATATATATACACACATACATACCTACATACATGTCATAACTTTCCTGACTCCAAAAACCCTAGAATTCTAACTTGTAAAAGTTAAGTACATTTAAACAAAACAAATGAGCATATTACCTATGTCTAAAAATAGATGCCTCATTCTTCTCTTATTATCTACTACCCCTGTGCTAATTGACAAGAGCTTGCTTCACTATCAGTCCTTTAAAATCTTAATGGGTCACTACACTGACAAGTTCTGAATCTTTCAGCGCCATTTTTCTTTATGTGATTGTAGTTATGTACATTATTCTGCTGGCTCTGCTTACTTTGTTCTGTCTCAGTTTATACAAGTCTTCCCAAGTTCCTATGAATTCTTTATATTCATTATTTCATAAAATTTCAAAAAATACTGCATCATCTTTATATTTATGCATCACAATTTATCACCATTCCTCAATCAGTGGTCTTCTCTTGAGGACTTTGTAATAATTAATATTCTATATGGTCCAAGGTTCTCCTTTCTGAGGATGTCTGAAGCTGGCTCATTCTCTCTCATTTAAATGTAATAAATTCTCTTGCAAGAGGATAAGACATGAAAAGTAGATCAAGTTAGGCACACATAACAAAATGCACAGAAGGGACTCACATCCGAATCCACAAATTATCCAAGGAAACTCTACTCTCTGATGGATCCCAATCTACTCCAAGGACCTATAGAATCTTCCCATGCATTGACATCTTAAAGTTGGATTCAAGAAATTGGGATTGCCAGAGAATCAGCTCTCTTTCTCCCAGACCTGCACAATCCACATGATCCACAGTAGTAGTAAAAGACAAGATCTGAGTTTACTTCTATTTACTATAATTCTATATGTCATTGATCTGTCCCAAATCCTACTCTGATACTTTAATCTGGGGTTTACTACTTCACCAATTCCTATACATATAGCTTGATATTATTTTGTCTTTCCATCCCTATTAAAGCTTAGAAGCTCTATCACTCTGTTATCACTACACTCTGTCCTCATTGCTTCTAGCAGCTGCTGCCATTATTTCCTCTGCAAAGGGCTATAGCTTATTTTGAATGAGACCAATTGAATCAATATGGCTTTGAAATAATGAAGACATGTCCAGCTCTAACTTCAAACAGCATTTTACTGCCCAACTCAGCTGCATATAAAAAGATCACTCAGGCACTAGAGGCAGTGTATCACCATCTCTCTTATCACCATTTCAATCATATACACATGTATATTCAATGCTTCCTGCTGAGTCTATTTTAAAGTTAGGTATCACCTACATTAGAACAACCACAGAGCTACCTCTGATCAGAGACATCAGAATTTCCTCTGACTTGCTCTGATTCCTGATTTTATCTTCAGTACATCATTCCATTTACTATAAAGACCTGTTTTGCAGATATGGAGATGTTCTCTTCAGAAATAAGAAGCTAAGTGCCTATAGAGATGATTGGTATGGCTTTATTGACAATAGACTAGGTCCTAATCAATTGCTTATCATACTCTCTGCATCCCATCATACTCAAATAAATGAGTTTCAATCTTATTCATGTTGGTTAGAAAGAAAACAAAATTAATAGCAGGTAGTATACTTCTTCAAGGAGCTTATTTTCTAAAAGAGCCAAATACTAATTAGTATTGAAACAAATGACTGGTATTTATCTTAGGAGAATATTCCATATTTAACACTATCCATCTATGCATTGAAACCTTACTCTGACAGAGTAAAGGACCCATTCAAAGGTATTAACATGTGTCAACAAATTTTAAAGTCTGGGAAAGGGCATTGCCTGACTGTAGACTTTTCCTTCTCCATACTCCCTCCCTTCCCTACCAGAATATTAGGGCAAGAGGAAAGATGCTGAAAGAAATAGCTGAAACTCTTGGCATCTTGAAAAGCATTGCTTTGTTGGGAATTTTTGCCTCTCACTTTTCTTCAGCTGTTTCCTCTTCTTCTGGCAAGGTCCATCAGTAAATTTAATTTACATTCACTGGGCACATCAGCTGGCTCACTTATTCACTCAGGGACCTGACACTGCTCTCTCTTTCTGTCTTTTTCTTTTGGTCTTTTGTCAGTTCCCCTGTTTATAGAAACCCCTCCTTCTCCCTCCATTGAGGGTCTCTCTCACAGGGAAAGCAGCAAGAAGAAATGGATGAGTTAATCAGTCAGTGTTTTAGCTGAGATACAGTTAAGGTGATTGGTTTGGGATCTAGTCTGGAGGTGGACCCTTTCAAAAGTACAAGTTTCTATGCTCTGAAGAATAGTCTAGAGAAACAGGACTGCAGCAAAGATTCTAAGCCTCTTTTTTCCTGGATGCTTTTAGATCTGCTTCATATTTACAGTTCCACAAGTACCAATGGGTGTGTGCAATCATACCCCCCCATACACACACACCTTACTTTAACATTAGTATGTATGAGCACATGGGGCAAGGAAAAAATAAACAGAAATTTCCAAAATGAGAATGGAGATATATAAACCAAAATTTTAGGACATATGCAAATGTACATTTAAATAGAGGTGAGAAAGATAAAGCACATGTTAAAAGAACTTTGTCTAGGACAGACAGAAACAAAGAGACAAAAAGAGACAGAGACCACAAATCCTGTTTTGTTGTTTTTTTTTAATATACTATATTTCTTGTTTCTTCCATGTAGATATCTCTAATATTTCAGGATTAAATCATAACACTATTCCCTTTAACAGTCCAGATCAGAATTTTTCTATGCCTTAAGAGACAATCTTCATTACTTACTGAGGCAGGAGAAAAAAAAATCTCAAGTAATGACCAAATTTCTTGTGGTGAGATGACTTGGCTGAATGACAGATTTAGCTTGAAAGACTCTCAAATCTGGATGGGATCATTTGTTATTTCATCTACTAAATGAGTATTATTTTAAAAAAAGAAAAAAAAAGAAAAAAAAAAACCCTGAACCCTATACACTCCTAAACGTTCTTGGAAGAACTTAGGACCAAGTGATATAATAAGAACTAACATTTATATATCATTTAAAAGTTTGCAAAATGCTTTCCATTTATTGTCTCCATATGACTTGACAACAGTCTTGTGAGGTAGGTACTATTATTAGATCCATTTATAAGTAAGGAAACTGAGATTAAGAGGATAAGTGAAATGACTAGGGTCAAAGAGCTAGTAAGGGTCTATGGCAAGATATCAATTTTTGACTCTAATCTTACATTCTGTTCTGTTTAATGTACTACTTATCATATGAAGTATCTAAGGTGTTCTGGAAAGCTTAAACCACCATATTATGTTTCAGTTATTATTATGTTTCCTCTCTCTCTCTCTCATACACACACATACACACACACACACACACACACACACACACACACACACACATACACACACACACACCCCTTGTTGGCATACCAGTATCCTAAATAATT
The DNA here is from genome assembly GCF_048593235.1 of Sminthopsis crassicaudata. Lineage (NCBI taxonomy): Eukaryota > Metazoa > Chordata > Mammalia > Dasyuromorphia > Dasyuridae > Sminthopsis > Sminthopsis crassicaudata. The sequence goes on along the minus strand of NC_133618.1, from coordinate 239,006,704 downwards.
CATGCTTTCTAATTTGATCTCCTTTTTCCCCCCTGAGACAATTGGGGTTAAGTGACTTGCCCAGGGTCACACAGCTAGGAAGTATTAAGTGTCTGAGGTCAAATTTGAACTCAGGTCTCCTGACTTCAGGGCTAGTGCTCTATGCACTGTGCCACCTAGGTGCCCCATGATCTCCATTTTTTAATTTGAAAAAAAAAATGTTAAAGATCCCCAAAACTCTCGGGACAATAGATGGCAAACATCTGGTACCATACTTTTTCTTTAAGACTGTTTTCTGAACCCAGTTCTGACACATCCCATGAGCTGATCCTTGATAACTCAGCCTGTACTTATTCCTAGTGTGTGAATTTTCCCCCAAAAGACATGAAGGGTTTCTAGGTAAACCAACATATACATGGCAGGCAAGTCAAGGAACAAGGGGTTTATTAACATGCCACAAGTCTGCTTTGTCTTTGTCACATAAAAACACAAGAGTATAGAACATTTGAAGTCCATGATTAATACTTGAGTTTCCTTGTTTTGTTGAATAATCGATGTTTTGTGTTTGTGTTTGCAGCCAGTGCAGAGACAAGTGTTAACCAGGGTAATATGGCCATTTCTTTCCATGAAACAATGGAGATAAGCACTGTTTCTGAGGCCAACGGAAAGAATCTTGGGAAGGGGGCCAAAGCCCCAACACCAGCTGCTAAATCTCGTTTTTTCTTGACACTCTCGCGGCCTGTACCAGGACGTACTGGAGACCAAGGCATAGATTCATCAGTTGGATCAGTGAGCCTGGATGTCAGCTCTGAAAACCCCCCAGCGAACAAAGCATCAAGTGAGAACATGAAACTTCCGGCAACAGCTGCACTGGAAGAAGATTCAGATAAAACCCAAAATCAGGTCCCAGCTGAAGCATCCCTTAGTGCTACTGAGCCACCAACATCGCCTCTACCTGAGGCAGAGGGTGCAGCCCCTGCCAAACCCAAGGAACTCAGCTTTTTTGACAAATTCTTCAAACTGGACAAGAAAAAAGAAAATATACCAGTTCCCATTGGAATCCAAGAGGGAACTGAGAATACAGAGAACCTACAACACCTGGACAGAGAGACTCCTGGATTATCAAGCCAGTCGAACAATGTCCCAGAGGAGAAGGCAAGTGTTTAAACAGAAATATCCATTTCATTCTTAATGAAATCTCATAAGAGCATTAATGGGGTAAGACAGCTTCACATATGTTAAACAACAGACAGCAGGGGCCTTGACAAAGGTATCAAGTCATTGACCCTATAAAACAAATAGGACATTGTAGTATAGTGTCTCCCTGATGTTTTAGCTGACAGGGAACATCTGTTTGAAGAGCACTAACAGCTGTTTCATCTGTTTTGTGTAAAAAAAAAAAAAAAAAAAAAAAAAAAAAAAGGGAGGTGACTGCCACAAAGATGAGTTCATCCTATTTACCAAAGTTTAAGGTGGGAGATGTATATGTGCTCAATATACCAAGGTGCAAAAGAATCAAAATTAACAATTATTCTTGGTCTTAGAAAGGCCATAATTTGCTTCTTGTTAAAATCCTGTTGTTTTACCAACAATAGGTATTGTGTGGGTAAGTTGAGGGATATTTTTCCTTTCTGTAAATCCTCATTTGAACCATGTAATAAGAGTAGATCAAGGTGTGCTATGAACAGCATCTTGATTACTATGTCTTGATAAAAGTTTGTCTTTTCAGAGACAGCTATCCCATCATTTCTGCTCCTCATCAAACTAAGACAAACTCTTTTTAATGTTTAAGTAAATCAGTATTTGTCTATTTATTTAGAGTTTTTTTATTCAGGTCTGAACCAGTATAGTAGAAAAGGAAATGGGAGTTTGCATTCTCTCTTTCTCTCTCTCTTCCTCCCCCTACTCTCTTCTTCCTTCCCTCCATTCTTCTCCCTCCCCCTCTGTGTCACTAAGCTACTATTAATAGATTTTATATCATTTTTTCTAACTACAAAAAATGAGATTAAGTCCCTCTGGTAGAGTTGGACTGAGGGGAGGAAATGCTATGTGGTTGGTGAATTTTTCTGTATATTTGATTAGGAAAAGTGTATTTTTAGAAATTTTGCAATGATCAGTTCAAAATGTACCAGCTAGACAGTTTTTTCTATTTGAGCAATTCACACATTGAGTTTTGAATATTCAAACCAGAGGTGGAGTAGAATATGGGGGAAGTGTTAGTAGATGAGGACTCAAAACTTTCAGTGGTGAAGGTGCTTATAGACTTGAACTTATAGTGAATGAAGGAAATGTTATGCCTCAACTTACCTGAGTTTATTTTGAGGATTTGTGTCCCTCAGCAATATAGTAAATTTGTAAGAATCTCTACCACTTACGGGAGGCAATAAAGCTGAATAGAAAAAACATTAGTTCTGGAGTCAGATAACCTGGATTTGATTCTTGGCTTTAGAACTAGTTAGCTTAGTGTCCATAGACAAAGAACTTCTCTTCCCTGAATCTTAATTTCCTCACCTACAAAATGAGAGTATTATATTAGATGATCTCCATTATACCTTCCTGCTTTTAAAGTCGGATGTTCCTATTGTTGTCTGTTACATGAGGGGAGTGGAGAAAGGGAAGAAGGTGTTAATGAAGAAGTCAGCTATTATATGAAATAACATTTATGAGCATGAATTCTCATGTTCAGAATTCTAAAGCCAGGATCACTTGGGGAAATAATCAGATGCCAGGAAATCAAAAGATATTGTGAACCTATTAAACTGAGTTGAGAAAATTAAACTGTTATTCACTGAAACAAAATCATAAGACTGAAAGGTAGCTTGAAAAAGCACTTAATTCAATCTCCTAAACTCCAGACAGGTCCACCCCTACAAATGTCATACAAATGAATACCTGTGTTACCTCCAAAGATATCCAGAGAGGGAAATTTCACAACTTACTATTTTGTTCACTATTCTACAACATTCTCAAAAATACTTTTAAAAGGTGGGAAAAAAAAAAAGAAAAAATATCACTTTATGACCAAAGGGCAGCAGTTTAGGTGAACCAAGGTTTCAATCCCCTTGATGCTAAGAAGTGGATATCATATATTTGGTATTTTATCCAACCCAACTCTTGCAAGAGAAATTTGGGGTAAACATTCCACCTTAAGTGTATTTTTAAAAAAGAATTTGAATCTGAAGTTGAGAAGATATATTAGATACACTATGGAAAGAAGCATGGTACAGTAGACAGGTTACTGGATTTAGTCAAAAGATCCAGGTTTGAAGCTTAGCTCTGACATTTACTACCTGTTATGACTGTGGTGAGGTTAATCTCTCTGACCTCAGTTACCTTAACTACAAAATGATTGATTTCTCCAAAAGTCTTTTCCAAATTTAAGTCTATGATGCTATGACAGATATATAACTATTGCCAAGCTAGGAAGTAAAGCTATATAATGACCATTTAAGAGAACTAAAACTTGTAATCTGTCTTCCAGTCTGGAAAATGGGCCGGCGTTTTCAATATTCATATGTGATACCTGCATATTCATGTGTTTTTAGTTGTTTGAAGTTGACACAATTCAAAATCATGACTGGATAATAGTTATCATTAAAGCTGAATTGTGCAATATCTACTATTTTGTCACATATGTATGTTCTATGCAATGCACAGAGAAGACATGGAATAGTCATTTCATTCATTTAGGCAAAATGACACTGGAAACAGTGCTAGATTTGGAGTCAGAATCTGGGTTCAAATGTTCAAATTTCATTAGTTGTCTTCCTAAGGACAAGTCATTTTAACATTCATTTTCTTCATCTGTAAAATGAGTTTAATACTTATATTTCCTTTATTACACAGTTGTTTTAAGGCACAAATGAGAATAATAAATAAAATATTTTGCAAATAAAGCATTACATAAATGTCCATGGGCATAATAAATATTTACTCATGTCCATTATGTTGCATTGCCCTATCTTATCCCTCTCACCAAGAGAGCAGTTCTTCTAAATTACCAGAAATTGAAACACACAGAAACACACACAGAAATGGTCTTGGCTTAGAATCAAATGAATTTTGACTTTTGAGTTCTAGCTCTGCTACCTATTAGCTGTGTGACCATGAAGAAGTCATTTACACTTTCCCAGCCTGTCTTTTTGCCTGTAAAATGGGGACAATGCTACTTTTACTACTTATTCCATGGGATTAGCTTCCTGTACTTGTCTTGGTTTGTTCTTTTTGCTTAAAATTTTACAAAGACTTTTTGGTGAGATAGGATGTTTTCTTCATATAAACAACCACCACCTCATAAGCAAAGTTACAAATGCTACCTAGTTTAAAATCTAACTTCATGAAAACAGTTCAATGAGCACAAAGTTTTATGTAAATTTCAATAGATGTGTTTGTAAATCATTTCAAGGAGACTTCTGATTACATGGAATAGTTGTCTGATCCATGGCTTGCCAGTTCTTTATAAATTAGCTATTCTTTGTGTGATATTGTAAGACCAAGTCCTCAAATAGCAACAACAAAAACCTCCTCATGCATCTGCTTCCAAGGTTGGAGCCCAATATTCTACATGGATGATAGTCAATGAATTGACCCAATATCCTTAGGGTAAATTAGAACTCGGGCACAGGACTGTCAAATGTCCTTGCAGTTCAGCATAACACCCTTCTTGAATTGGAATATCAATTCCAGCTAACAGATAGGACTGTGAATCAGAAGATAGATGCCCCCATTTCATTCTAGGAGTAACACACAAACCTTCTGTGTTTCATGAATGACAATCTCATTTTTGTGCACTATAAAACTACATTCAGAGCATAGCATAATTAAAACAAGGCAAGAATTCATGCACTAATGAAGCATTTACTACATGGCCAAAGAACAGATAAATTATATGCCTGGAATGTTTCACTGAGCAGTGATTCATGCAAACAAAAGTGTTGGCAGGAATGGGTTCTTTTGATTTTTTTTCCCCCCTAACAAGTGAACCAGTACTATATGATAAGCATTTAAAATATTTATCCCCCAAACCTGAGCTCATCAAAGAAATATAATTAGCTTTTGTAAGCATAAAACTTTGATTTCTAATATGAATATGTTTCTTTTTTTCACTGTAATTTTTTTTAATTTGAAATTTTACCAAGCACATTTGGGTTAAAATTGGGTGTTAGAATTTTTCTCTTAGAATTCAAACCAGAAGTGAGATGTATGGACTGAAATATTGCAAAAGGTACAGATGTATGTAATCTAATAAGTGAGTTCATAGGAAGAGTTTAACGGACTTGAAGGAGAACTTCTTTAGGGAAATTTCCTATCACTTCCTTCCAGTTTCCTGATTTGCAGACCCAAAGGTATGGGTAAGTTCTATTTCTTCCTTTTCTAGTCAGCTATGAGAGAGGACTAAAACAAGGAGCAAGTATGTTGGATAAATTAGGCCTGACTTCATAGCTTGCATAGTAAGGGTATCTTCTTGCAATCAATTCATAAATATTAGTTAGGGATCTAAGGGATCAGCAGATTTATCATCCTGATTTTATAGATAAGGAAACTGAGACCTCTTGGCCATGGTCATGCAGTAAATAAGTAGGGCCTATCTTTTCTGACATCAAATCCAGCACCCGTTCTCTTGCATGATGCTCATCTGCAGATATTTTAATCCATTCAAGTAAACTCCAACCAGTTATTAAAACAACTTGGAGCAGCTAGATGGCATAATGGATAGAGCACTGGCCCTGGAGTCAAGAGAATCTGAGTTCAAATCTGGCCTCAGACATTTAATATTTACCAGCTGCTTGACTCTGGACAAATCCTGTAACCCCAATTATCTCAGCAAAAACAAACTAACAAAAACAAAAACCTTTACCCACATCCCATGATAACAAAGATGATTGGCATTGTGAAATATCTTTCTCACGTAACTTCCATTTTTTTATTCTCATGTGGCTTTCAAATGCTTAAACATAATATAAGTGTTTGATATGTGATACCTACTAAGAGCTGTGTGTATGAGGCACTAATACATCTTTACTAGTGGATCCATTTGATGCTATCTAGATCTTATTTTGGCCTCCAGTCCAGTAATGTTGCTTAGATTCATTATGTTCACATCATTTCTTTGACATGGAATACTGGTGAAAAGCAATTAGCATACTTGCTATTGCAATTTAGCTACAAAATCTAGTAGTCTATATTTTAAATACATTTTCAAGAAAAACAGCAAGATCCTAACTTTAAATAATCCCTTCAGAGAATATTCAAACCAGAAGTGAGATGTATGGACTGAAATATTGCAATGAGTTATGCAGCTATATAGGGCAACCAAATGACACTATGGGTAGAGCTTTGAGCCTAAAGTTAGGAAGATACATTTTCCTAAGTTCAAATCCAGCCTCAGATACTTACTAGCTGTGTGACCTTGGGCAAGTCCTTTTACCCTCTGCTACAGTTTCCTCATCTGTAAAGTAAAGAGAAAATATTCTAGGATCTACTCCAAAAAAACTCCAAATGAGATCACAAAAACTCAGACACGACTGAAACAACTAAATAACAATGTACATTCAAAAGACACAGGTTTAATTCTAAGTTCTACCAATTATATACCTATGTGATCATAGTTAAGTCATTTCAATTCTCTTGGCCTCAGGTTCTTCTTCTTTGTACTTAGCACAGTGCTTGACACACAGCATATGGTTAACAAATATTTATTGATTATTGATTCATCTGTAAAACAGACTGAAGGATATTAAAATACCTCTTCTATCTCATCATCTCATGATTCTCTGAAATCCAATGACATCACATTAATTAAAACATTTTTAAGAGAAAAGGAAAAATCAAAATTTCAGAATCTTTTTAATGTGTATCTTTTTCTTCAGAACTCTGGGTGTTATTCTAAAGGAGTATCTGACACAATGGAAAGAACATTATATTAGGATTCACAAAGCCTGAGTTCTAGTCCCAGTTCTATCAGTGATGATCTCTGTAGTCTAAGGCAAGTGACACAACAAAACGTCTCATTTCCCTCATAGTTGAAGTGAGAAATTAGTCCAAATGTATCTAAGCTCCCTTTCCAACAAGAGTATTGTATGCTCTAATATCCCTCTCAACTCAGTTCTGACATTCTATGTTCTCTGACTTCCCTTTCTGTTCTCATTTTCTAGGTCATGCATTAAGGCTTCTATATATTTCCAATACATACTGAGAAAGTCACTTAACCTGTCTGAGACAAGTTTCCTTATCTGTAAAATAAAACTAGATGATCTCCCAAGATCTCCTACCAGCTCTAAATCCTATGGCCTTGTTTCATGAAGATTAAAATAGCCATTATCCTTGAGGGCTATATTATTTTCTTGTCTGTTGCTTATTGTCTTCTACTAACTTCACTTGTTGCTAGATCAATTGGCATTTCCTCCCATAATTAAAGTATTGACTGCTTTATTTCTCATTCCTCCCATAGCTTTAGTGGGAGTACTTTTGGGAAAGACTTATTTAAGCTGACATTGAATGTGCATGTTTTTAAATTCCAAACCCCCATAGTAATGAAAGAGCAATCAGTAAATTCATATATTATGACCCATTCTCTTTCTTTTCTAAAGAAGGATAGTATGAAGATATTTAAAAACATTGTTTGTACACCAAGATTTCTGGGAAGTTTCAGGGAATAGTGGATAGAGTGTCAGGCCCGAAATCAAGAAGATTCATCTTCCTGAGTTCAAATCTGATATCAGACATTTACTAGCAATGTGACCCTGGATAAGTTATTAACCCTATTTGCCTCAGTTTCCTCATCTATAAAAATAACTGGAGAAGTAGATGGCAAACTACTTTAATATCAATGCCAAGAAAAAACCCAAATGAAATCTTGAGGAGTTGGATATAACTGAAATGATCAAACAACAAGTGGGTTTGTGGTTTTTCAGTCTGAGCTTGGCAAGATCAAAATTACTTAAATATTTTGCCTTAGAAAATTAAAAGCTTACTTTGTGAATCTTAACTTCTTATGGTTAGAATTCTATACTAAGCCGGAACATAATTTTGTATTTCATATGATTACAAAAAAAACTGGATAAAATGTATAAAAGTAAAGATACTGTATATTACTATTGCCTAGAAGAGTTTAATTGATATAAGAGCCACCAAAATGAAGGAGCTAAAGAATCTGGAAAATACTATGGTCAGCAAGTAATCTCTTTCCATCAATAATAAACTTAGAACTACTAGGACCAACAGAGATCATCACAGCTAACATCCTTGTATTATTAATAAGAAAACTGAGGTCCATATGTTAATTACATAACTAGTAAGAAGGTCATCTAGAATTCCAATGACTATCCTCTGATTCCAAAGCCACTGAACCTTCCTATAGACCAAATAATTGAATAGAAATAGAAAAACTAGCAACCAAGATGTTGTTTACAAAATATTGTAGAGGAGAATAATAGTAAAAGAAAGAAAGGAGGGAAGAAAGGAGGAAGGAAAGGAAAGGAATGGAAGGGAGAGGAAGGAAGGAAGGAAGGAAGGAAGGAAGGAAGGAAGGAAGGAAGGAAGGAAGGAAGGAAGGAAGGAAGGAAGGAAGGAAGGAAGGAAGGAAGGAAGGAAGGAAGGAAGGAAGGAAGGAAGGAAGGAAGGAAGGAAGGAAGGAAGGAAGGAAGGAAGGAAGGAAGGAAAGAAAAACTAGAGAAGAAGAAAAAAAATAACAGCTTGACAAGAAATCTCCCCTAAACCAAGTAATTTAAAAAGGCTTTGTAGATTAATTTGGAAGGACAAAAAATTGATACACAGAATAAGAAAACCACTAGTACTTTTATACTAATCTACATTCATTGGCAACAGTAATAGAAATGTTACATCCAGATATCTCAGAACCTGATGCATTTTGCAAAAAAGTAGCAATAGTACTTAAGCCAATGGTGCCCCGATGAGTAGTTGGAATTCACAAAATTAATACAGAAGACATTTGTCCTGTAGATAACACAATTTTCAAAACACTGACATCTCAAGATGTCAGAGGAGAGAATCACAGGTGATGATTTTACAAAAACAAAATAAAAAGCATCCAAGAAGATAAAATCTTTATGAAAAAGGTTTGTTAGGGCATTGAAGGTATCTTCAATTTAAATGTGAGAAGAGAACTTGCAAGTTTTCATAGGCAGTTTTCTATAGAAGACTACATCTTCATAATTACAGATGTCACCTACAGTAACATGGAAATTACCTAACTGCATCTTAAATAATTTCTGTTGATGGCAAGGAACTCTAAGTATTTCACTTGATGCATTACTTGCATCAAACCCCTTAAATGTATCTCTTGTTAGGTGAAAGAGATTAGCCTAATCATCCACATTGGAATAAAATGGACAAAATGTATTGCCTAGATTAAAATTTGTAGCTAGACATTCTTGTTGAATTAATACATCACTATGGGCATTATAAGCAAGTCCTGTTGACAGATAATGGTACTGAGAAGGGAAAGATTTGCTATATTGATAAACTATACAGCGCTTTCAATAGTCTCAGAATGTTCATAGCTGCAAGGTCTGTTGCTTTAATGCAAATAGTTTCCCCTGATGCTAGTGTGGTTGTGAATTGAGGAATGAGATAATTCCAGAAGTGTTTAATTACAAATCATATAAAGATTTGTGCAATGTATGGCCAGCCAGTGAATCAATAGACATTTTTAAGTGTTTTCTTGCACACAGGCACTGGACCTACAACCTTCTTACCATTGCCATCACCACCAAAAAAAAAAAAAAAAGTCAAAAACATATTCCCTGTCTCATGGAGCTTATACTGTAATAGGGGAGACAACATGCAAATAACTGTATATGTAAGATATTTAGTTATTTATGAAATATAAATGAAAAGTTGTCTCAGAGGAAAAATAACAGTGGGAATGGGGGGACATTAAGAAAGGTCTCCTGAAAAAGTGGGTATTTGAGCTAAACCTTGAAGTGAAGCTTAGAGGCAGAGTCGAAGAAGGAAAGCATTCTAGCCATGGGGACCAGCTAATTAAAAAATACAGATATGAGAGAAAGCATGCAATATGTTAATACTACAAGGAGAATATTTGCAGAGTATGGGAAAAAAACTGTTGTTTGTCCTTCGTTTTCAAAGACCATGACATTAGGGAGGTGATGCCATGATAAGCAAATGAACTGGACTTAAGTGAGGGAGGGCTTTGCAAAGTCACCAGCCTCACTTTCTCCTCCAGAGCCATCTGGTACAGTAGGCAGATGGCCCTGGATGCAGTGGAAGACTTTGGCCTTTTTAAGCTAAGATCTTTAACAAGTCTCTGTAACTAAGGCTATGCCCATTTAATGATTAAGGTTAAATAAGAATTGAAGCCAAGAATGGTCCCTTTTAACTAGTCCAAAATAAATCAATCAGGAAACAGGTCAGACTCCCAGGGGTTTCTGGTCAAAACAGAAATAACTACTATTTGAGTTATGAGGATGGCATAGTCAAACATAAGATTTAGGAAAATCACTTTGGCAGCTATGTTGTGGGGTGGACTTGGATAGGAAAAGATTTAATGCAGAGAGACCAATTAGTAGATTATTGTAATAGATCAAGTGAGGAATTATAAGTGCCTGAAATAGGATAGTGGCTGTATGAGTAGAGAGAAGGGGACACATGGGGACATATTTAAGAACTGTAGGCAAGGTAGAAATGGCAAGATTTGACAATGGATTGAGTAAGAAAAAGGCAGCAGAGATCAAATCAATATTGTAAAAGCCTAGTTGGGTTGAGATGATAATGCCCTTGACAGTAATAGGAAATTTCAGAGGGGAAAGGAGTAGAACAAGAAGAGAGGTGATAAGTTCTATTTCTTTGGATATGTTTGAGATATCTATGAGATATCCAGTTCAAATTTTCCAAAATCCAGTTGATAATATGTCAGTATGGCTCAGGAGTAAGTATAACACTGGTATGTAGACAAGAAAGGGGATGTTTATTACCTAAGGGATTGGTTCTCCCCCTTCCTCCATCTGATTATATCTGATGATAATTGAAACTACAATATCTGATGCTGTTACCAAGTAAGATAATGTAAAGCAAAAAGAGAGTATGGCTCAGCACAAAGCTTTAGGAGATACTCCTAGTTAGACTTCACCATGTCACTAGTGATGACGCGTATACAAGAAACAATATAAAAGATATTAATTTTAAGGACATAAATGAAAAAATGGAAATAGGTGAGCTTCTTTGGAAAAAAATAAAAATAATAGATGGGCCAGTGGCAAACATATTTTCTTGAGATATAAAAAGAATAAGAAGAAAGTCTTCAACATATTGAGAAGTTACTTCATGGGGAATTTATGGATAAACATGGACATTCTGGGAGTACTCACAGCAATGAAATCATGAATCTTTTGCAATATTTTATACAGGCCATAACTGATTCAATCAATAGACAGTTAGTAAACATCTACTGTGTACAGTGCCCAGCAGGTATGTCCTAGGTAGTATTCCAAAGATAAATAAGGTTAAATATACAATCAGAGGAGTTAGAGGTGAAAGGTGCATTAGCAATTATCTGGTCCAACTCAATCATTTTTAAATGAGGAAACTGGAGTTTAGAGATATTAGTGACATCATACAGGTATTAAGAAACTTAAGAACCTAGAAAAATGATTATTAAGGTGAATTGTTGAAGATACTCCAAGTTATATATTAGATAATGTATATTACACAAAAAATTCACCTCTGAATGATACAGTATAGAATTGATAGTGTCATTCTGAGAGGAAGCTTTGAATTAATCCTAGCGCCAAAGTCTCCAGATTCACCAGGTGGATAATCCGTCTTACCCCACATCTCTCAAAACTCCCACTTTATCTTCAGTAAATGTATTTCCATCTAATAACATGCATTATTTATTATTAATAACCTGTAAAAGAAAGTTGTTTGGAATGGCTAGCAAGGGAATGTTTATTACTTAAAGGATTGGTTCTCACTCTTCCTCCATTCATATTGTATTTGCTCGTTAGAAACAAGTTTCTAGATTCTCTAAAATCTTGAGGGCAGAAAATGCTTAGAAAGAGGCCAGCTGCCATTTATACTAAATGTGAGCATGTTACTGTCTTTACATTTACTGTTAATCTACTCATTGACCTTATGGCAAAGCCAAAGAGTTTAGTCTGCTTATTTGATTATAGCTTTTTATTGACTTCTGATAAATTGACAAATTTTCCATGCAGAGTAATAACTAGAATGTGCAAACAAGGATTTCTCACAGGAAACAAACATCTGGGTAGCAAAAGATTTATTCTTTCCTCATCCCTGTTGGTGTTCAGTCATTTTTTTAATCATGTCCAACTCTTCATGACTCTCTTTGGGGTATTCTTGGCAAAGATACTAGAGTGGTTTACCATTTATTTCTCCAGATAATTTTATTAAGTGCCTTGCCCAAGATCACACAGCTAGTAAGGATCTGAGTCAGGATTTGAACTCATGTTTCCCTAACTCCTAGCACTCTATTCACAGTGCCACCTGCCTGTCCCTTTACCACCTGGCTATATATATTCCAACTGTCCTCCATCAGCTTTGTACTCCTGGCTATTTCCTCCCTACTTGTCTCTTAGGGTTAAGGGAAAGATCATGCCCTCTCCTGGATATCAGTCAAACTGCTCACCACACTACTGCATTCAGCTCCTCACCATCACCGTCCCAACAGGTTTTGGCTTCAGGACAGACCATCCCTAATCATGACTCTATTTGAGTGTTGGCTCTGATGTCCAACAAAACAGATTGACTTTAAATGATAAAATTCTGAATCTACATAAAATGGGCAAGGAGTTTGAAAAAGTTAATTAATCCTATCAATTCATTAGAATCAAATATCTATTCAAATCATAGTTGTTCTTCCTAGCTACATGATTTAGGATGCGTCAATTATTTAGCCTCTAAGACTTCAGGGTTCTCATCAACAAAATCAATGCATTGGAAATGAATGATCTCTGATATTTCATGTATGCTTCTAAGGAGGCTGCTTGCTGGCTATGGCCATTTTTAGGCTCTTTTGATTTCTTCATTGTACTGACTCTTACAGCAATTTAATTTTTCTAAGGAAAGGAGACTGAGTCAATTTTATACACTGAATTCAGATTTGCAGCTGGTTTTTTCAACCAATTAATTTGATCCTAAAAATAATTAAAATGAAAAATAATAACCAGAGATGAAAATACAATCAAGAACCAGAATGTTCCAAAATAACACTGCTTAGAGGTGAAGCTCTTAGAGTTCTTCATTGTCTTATTTCTCTCTTTTGATGTTATTCGCTCATTTTTGATTCTTCATGATCCTATTTGAGGTTTTCTTGGCAGAGATACTGAAGTAATGATTTGTCATTCCTTTCTGCAGCTCGTTTTACAGATGAGATAATATGAGATAAACAGGGTTAAGTGACTTGCCCAAGGTTACACAGCTAGTAATTATCTGAGGCTGTCTTCCTAACTCCAAATCCAGTACTCTATCCCTTATACCACCTACCTGCCCTATTTGTCTCTCTACAATGCTCAAAATAATAAGACAATAGACTGATTTCCTAGAGTAATAAAATCTCAGATCCTCAAAGGGCTTAGAGATCATCTACTTCATCCCACTCATTTGTAAAGAAATAAACTGAGGTCCATATACCAGTGTAGAAAACTCAGCATTAAGAGAAATCCAATATCTTCAACTTACAATAATAAAAAGCCTACTAAATGCAGAGCACTATAATAGGTAATATGAAAGCCATAGCAATGAGATAAATTACAATCCAAGCTGTTGTAGGATTTATAATCTATTCAGAGTACATCATATACACTTAACTATGATTAAAAAACACACAAAAAAAGTACAAATTCAATACTAGTCGAGATCTCTCCAGGTATGATAGGGTAGACAGGGGGAAAGGATAGTATATGTGGTAATGGATGTTGTACTTAAAATCAGGAAGGAAATAGATTCAAATATTACTTTGAAAACTTACTAAATTGTCCAAACATGGGCAAACCATTTAACTTCTCCTAATCTATCAAATAGGGTTAATAACATCTCTATAAACATTCTAGAGATAGATATATATTGAGAATAAGGTAATACATAACAAATCCTTTGAGAAGCTTAAATCACTATGAAGATGTCGATATTTGAAATGTAATGCATAGGACTTTAATAGATGAAAATACATCATAGGCATTCAAGTCACCCAAGAATAATTCATTAAGTGCTTACTATGTGCCAAACTTGGGACATCTAGGTGGTCCAGAGGAAAAAGTACAGGGACTCACTTCTCTGAGTTCAAATTTGGCCTCTCAGATCCTCACTAACTGTGTGACCCTATTTGCCTCAGTTTCCTCATCTGTAAAATGAGGTAGACAAAGAAATGGCAAACTACTCCAATTATCTTTGCCAAGAAAACCCCAAATGGGATCATGAAGAGTCAGAAATGAATGAAAAACAACTGAACAACAACATATGCCAAGCTCAGGGGATATAAGTGTAACAGATGCTCTGGCACCATTCTCTCAGGGCTAGGGTTGTTACAATTGTGCCTCAGGGTTCTCAAGTACTCGGAGGGGTTTGAGGATGACTCTTTTCTTTGTCATAAACCCAATCCCCCTATTATCTTTGTCCCCTTGAGTTTGTTTGGGAGATTTCTTAAGAGCCAGCTACTACCACTACAATTTTATTTAACCACTTAATACTAGGTTGTTTTTACATTTATTTCACAGAACAAGCATACATTTTCCCCAGGTATTATATCCCCCATATATCATCTTGGTCTGAGCAAAGAGGGAGATGGCTCAGCTCCCTCCCAGAACTAATCCCATAAAGTTCATGTCCAAAACCAGTATTATAGCAGTCTTCTACTGGCCTAGAATCCTGAAGGTCACTTCAGATGATCCCTCTGTTCCATATGAAGTCTCAGTGATGGCTGGCTATCATACCTAGCCCAGATTTTTTGACTCTGAAATTTCTGTGGCTTATTTTCCCAGTCTTTAAAATTCTACTCAATGCATCTAGAATAGAAAAGAATGGATAAAAAGGCCAAGAAGATCTAATTATTCAAGGGAGGGTTAGGTTTCTTTATTGAAGGCTCTTAACAGCAATAAGTGAAAGAATTATCTCATTTTCCCAATCACAAAAACAAAAAGAAAGTCATGTTTTGGTGTGGACTCGATCCCTTTTGACGACACCATTGGTTAGACCCAATACATTTGCTAACATGGCAACATCCATGTGGAGGATCCTCAGGAGCTGCTTCTGGGAGACTGAAGAACATGTGCACATTATATAAATGATCCTTGTTGGTTTACTACTTGGTTGAGAGGAGCCTTTTTGTGCTGACTACTCTTTTACCATTTTTTCTGCCATGATTGCTTTCTATTTTCCTACTAAAGAATCTCAGCATACTCAGCATACACAAGAGTATGGAAAGTCCAGCTTGTGAACTGTACAAGGTCTATGAAATCCTTTGTTAAGGTAATCACAGGAGACAATGAGCTGAAAGCTAAGTACAACAACTTACAAGTTCATAACTTTGTATGACTCTTGAATGATATTATTAATATCCAAATGGCCCTTGACAGAAAAAAAAAGTCCTTCACCTCTGCCTTAAACTATATAACATATATATATATATATATATATATATACTAAACTGGAGTGATTCTTCCCTGATGCTTTCAGCTCAGACTCCCCATTCTGGTATATTGTCCCCTAATTGTTAACCCACCAGTGCTAATATATCTCAGTTCTATTTAACCAATTAACATCAATCAGCATATTGTACAAAATACAACTATACCATCAAAAATTTCTCCTCATGGAAACCCCAATCCTCTTCCCACAAACTCTTAGGCTTAAGTTTCCAGACTCCTGAAAAGTAAGGAGTAAGATCACAACAGTGAATCAAAGATCTGTATTATAAAGTGCGAAAGTTTCCAAAGACTAGGAACCTCATTAAAGAGGGTAAAGGGCCATCCAAAATGCTCTTGTGGGTATATTATCATCTTCTGAAAGTTGTGACTGAAAGATCTAAATAATAGGAATAAATACAATTATTTAGTTTAAATGACTATTAATTATTTACTCAGTTTGCAAACATAGGGCTGATTTAGATATGGCAAGTCTTAAATCCTACATACTTCACTTTATTTTCTATTCCAAAAAAAAACCAAGGTAATGATCTCTGTACTCTGTGTGTGTATATGTGTGTGTGTATGTGTATGTGTGTGTGTGTATGTGTGTGTGTGCTTGCAAAGGAAGATTTTTATTTTATGTGTGCCTGGACTTAGGAAGGCCTGAGTTCAAATTTGGCATAAGACTCTTGGCTGTGTGACCTTGGGCAATTCACTTAACTCAATTTCCTCAACAGTAAAGTAGGAAATAATAGTGCCTATTTATTGTGGTTGATATGATGATCACAAGAGATAATATTTATAAAGCATTTAACATAGTGTCTGGTGCACAGTAGGTACTTAATATATATGTATTCCCCTTCTTCTCCCCTCTCCCTATATAACAGTTTCCTTGGCTGTAAAATGAGGAATTTAGACTAGATGCTCTCTAATCTAGAGATGCTCTTCCTAATTTAGAGCTATGATTCTAATGATCATTCTAGAATAGGCAAATTTAATTTTATCCTGCTTGTTCCTTTTGTTATAGAAACTGAATTTCTCTATCTTGCCCAAACTGGACGTACTGTAACCACTTTCTGGTCAATCCCAAAATTGATTGGCCAGAAAGCTTTAACTTTCTCCCCTATTCCTGTCTGGCCTGATTTTTAAACAGCCTGGTGCCCCTTTACTCAGAAGAGCTCACATATTGGTGCTGGATTTAGTGTAAATATCCAAATAACTTTAGCCATACTGCAGCCCAGAACTCCAGAATTCAAGCAATGCATCAGCCTCAACCTTCCCAACACCAGGAATTACAGACATGTTACATTCCAACTGGATATAAAAAAGTTTACAAAGTCTGTTAAATTCTGGCAACTCTTATAGACACTATTTTGACTGTGTGGGGGGATCTATGCTAAATGCTAATGATACAAAGACAAAAATGAAATCACCTCCGGTCTTAAGGAATTTCCATTCTCCTAAGTGTATGAAATTTGTACATAGGAAAGTAAAAGCAAATTATGTACAAATATACACGAAGTAATTTCAAGAGGGAAAAAGAACAGAAAAAGATTCCTATAAGAAGCAGCCACCTAGATTAGCTTTATAAGAAATATGGATTTTTAAATGAAAAGCTCTGTACCTGCAGAGGTGGGCAGGGACTAGATTCTAATCTTGGAGAGTTCTACACCAAGAAAAGCTAGCTACTGACTAGTATGACTGGAATAGGGATTATAAAAAGGAAAATAATATTAAATGATTGGACAAGAAGGTAAGAGTTACATTTAAAGTAGAAGACTTTAAATATCTGACTGAAAAAATTTATGTCTGAATAACAGGCAACAGAAAACAGCTGATTTCCACATTTTGTCTATTTCATGGGTGAGTCACTATGGCAAAAATTTTCAGAAAAATAAAAATTCAGGTGAACCCCAGGGTATTGGAAAGGGCATCTGGTGGGTGTAGGAAGGGCTGCTACATATTACCAGAAATGAGTTGGACATAAAAGACATTTTATAAAGAACATGTATATATGGAAAATGCAGGACAGATGTGGAGTGGATCATAGATAGAAAGCCTGAGTTTATTATTAAAATAATAAAAAGCACAGTGAAAAAGGCTTTGATATTATAAGATCTGGGGTTGAATCTTCACTGCCACTATTTACTTGGATGAACTTGGACAAGTCACTTACTTAACCACCCTAAGCCTCAGTTTCCTCATCTGTAAAACAAAAAAGAGAAGATAATATGACCTCTAAGTCTTCCCATCTCTAGCTCTCTGATTCTATGATGTCTCTGGACTCCTGTTTTTTCATCAGTAAAATGGCCTCTAGAGTCCTTTCCAACTTGTCTATGCCCTATGATCTATACACTTATGTTGTTATGCAGTAGATTTTCTATGGAGGATTTTTGGAAAGACATGGATAAAATTCCCATAAGATGAAAAGGTGTGAGGGAAAGGGGAAGCAGTGCTGCAGTGTACATAAGTAGAGGAAGAATCCACATTGCTGAGATCATTCATAGATTATCTGAATATCTGGCATGACCTATAAGTAGACAATGCCCATTTATAAGTTGACATGAATTGAGCAAAACCAAGTTAGAATGGGACAAGTAATCACTTAAGACTGTTAGTTATATTTTCTAAAACCCCAGGATTACAGCAGAGTAGACAAAACAAAAACTTCATCCCTACCCTTCAAAAACTTACAAGACCAATAAACAGGTTTGTGGGAGTTTTTTTTTTTTTTTTAACAGTTGTTTAGTTTGTATTTTTTCTCTGTTTATAAATTTACTTTTCCTTTGTGGAAAAACTAGAAAATAAATGTCTTCATTTCCAGCATTGACCCACCCCCTCCTTTGTTTTGTGGATCTAAGCTTACCCATATGCTGATCACCCTGTTTCCATGGTGGGGGGGAAAACAAAATAAATATTGAGTAATTGTCTAGAGGCTTCTGCAATGTGGTAGTCCTATCCTATTGCAATATGTACGTGGGATAAGAGATGAAATTTTCCTTTCATTCTCTAGACCTGCATTTTAAACTGTCTAACAGATGTAAAGTGGTAGGAAGGTTGTATTTTTGTGTAGTCCTGTTTTTCTTAGGGGAAAGAATACCACATTCAAGAAACACAAACTCACATTTGAATGCTTTCAATGTGTTTTGGGCAAACTGTTTAACTTTTGTGAGCCTCGGTTTCCACATCTGTATATTGAGAATATTACTTACCTGCCTGGCAAATCCATTGTAATAGTAAATGACCTCTCAGACTTTACAACTCTAAGGTTACATTCCTATATTATATCAATGTTATCCTTAAACTAGTCAACTGTAGATTCCTTTAACTCTCTTCAAGATTTCAGAGGCATGTCTAGCCTACCTGAAGAGACTTTATTCTTGACCCAGTGAAAGAGGTTCACACCTCATAAAGCCATTGGTAAACATAGTCCACTGTTTTTACACATTCAAATTGTTTTATCAGACTACCCTTACACTTAAAATCTTGTGATCACATTAATTGACATGGAGAACAGGACCCCTTACCTTCCATTACTATTATTGGAACTGTGATATAGTAGAGAATATTAGATTTGAAGGCAGAAGATATGGGTGCATATACTGTCTTTCCTACTTACTATGTGGTCTTTTCACTTCCCCTTTCTTGACTTCAGTTTTCCCATCTGTAAAATGAGGAGATTGAATTAGATATGATTATCTCTAGGTCTCTTCCTGCTTGAAATCCCATGAAACAGGACACTATTATCAGTCAGAAAATCTGAACAAAGCTGTCACTTACATCAGATCAAAGGATTCAGAGATGGAAGTGGCCTTTGAGATCTAGTCCATTGCCCTCATTCATGCATTTCGGATCATTTTTGTGAGGGAAGAAGGAATCCTCTCAGTTTTCCCTTTCTCTCTAACTGTGTAGATATAGCTTAAAGAAGGCTGGACTCCAGATTGCAATGCAGCCATCATAACAACTGTAAATTATGGGGAAACAAAGGGAAACATTGGAAAAACCATATGGTACTTATTATATGTAATCATATTTCATTGGAGCATCCTTTCAGTGTAGCAAATTGTCATCTCTGAACTAATATTCTTGGTTATCTCCTTCACACATAAAAACTCAAAACTGGTAGAATGAACACCTGGATTCTTAAATGAAAAGCTCTGTTATTTTCTGAACATTTATCTTGTGACTAAAAGTCAAATATTCTCACATCACAGCCATGAGATTGTGAATTCATTGAGAACAAGTATTACCTTTTGCCTTTCTTTGTATCCCCAGAACTTAACACCATGTCTGGCACATAGTAGGTATTAAATGAATGTTTGTTTGCTTTAGCTTTAGAGTGAGCTGTACTCTAGAGAAAGATGAGAAGGAGGAAGAAGAAGAAAAAAAGAGACAGAGAGACTACTGTTCAAGGAGTTTACATTCTTCTGAATGAAGTAACATGCTTGTGATTGCAGTGTAAACATTAGAACTCAAATTCAAGTTCTTATTCCAGTTCCAGCTCCCTTTCCACTGCCATCATACATCCTCCCAATGTTGTGGTTTATCATAATACTGCCTTCTTTCATTATCTAATTCCTTCATATATCTGGTCTCCTATCAAAAAACAAAAAAAACAAAACAAAAAAAAAAACTTTTTTGGTGAAATGTGTTGATTTCCAACTCTATTTATCCAACCCTCAATCATTTCCTGAGTTCTGATCCCTTATCACCACCTACTAAATATTTCCACCTGGATGCCCTGATGGCCATCTCAAACTCAACATATCAAAAACACTTGTACTTCAATGTGCTCACTCAGGATCTTATCATTTCTTGCATGAACTATTTCATAAGACAGAAAGAAGAGAGGTAGGGAGGGAGAGGAGGGAAAAAAAGGGAAAAAATTAAAAAGGGAAAGAGGAAGGAAAAAAAGGAGAAGAAGGGGAGAAAGGAAGAAAAGGGAAGAAAGGAAAGAGGAAAGAAGTAACATGTATTAATAATATACTATCTGCCAAACTATTTGTTTGGGAACCAGTAGGATGATACAACTGATAAGAGTGCTGAGCTTGGAGTCAGGAAGACTCATCTTCTTAAATTCAAATCTGGCCTCAAATTCTTACTAGCTGTAAGTCATTTTATCCTGTTTACCTCATCTATAAAATGAGCTAAGGAAGAAAATGACAAATGACTCCACTATCTCTACCAAGAAAATCCCAAATGGGGTCATAGAGTCAGACATGACTGAAAAATAACAACAGGATCTGTCCATAGTCATTAATACTTCCTGATTGCCTCTAATATAAAAAATATATATTAACTCTGTTTAGCATTCAAAATATTTCTGGATTTTTACCTTTTCAAGCATATGATTAATTACTCTCCTGCATGAATGATACATTCCAGCCAAATTAGCATACCTGTTGCTCCTCATATGCAATATTCCATCTTCTCTCTCATGCCTTTATTCCCCAAACATGGAATTTATTCCTTTTTAATTTCACTTTTTTGGAAAATTTCTCTTCAGAAGCCAGCTCAAGTCTCAAGTTTTACATGAGGTCTTCTTAATATTATATATATATATATACATATATATATATATATATATATATATATATATATATATATATATATATACAATTTATAGCTGTTCATATCCCCCCCCCAGTTACTTTGGATTTACTAGCTGTTTATTTTATATTTACTCAAATGTATATGTGTTTCAAATAACAGTAATTATAATTGCTATTATAAATATCTAACAGTTACTTAGGCTTTACTCTGTGCCAGACACTGTGCTAAGTGCTTCACGTTTATTATTTCTTTTGATCTTCACAACAACTCTGGGACATAGATGCTATTATTATTCCCATTTTACAGATGAGAAAACTGAGGGAACAGGTAAATAGGGGTTAAATAACTTCTCTAAGGTTATACAGCTAATTAGTATTTGAGACAGGCTTTGAACTCAGCTCTTCTTACCTCTAGACCCAGCATTCTATCCACTGTGCCACTTATTATATACACAGTATAACTTACTTTAAGTTTTATTCTATAAGATAGAACTTCTTTAAAGGCAAAAGCTGTTTTATTCTTGTCTCCTCAGTATCTAGCATAGTGTCAAGTACAGAGTAATCAATTAAACCATGCTTCTTGACTGCCCTGAAATTCCAACTCTGTTACTTTCTACCTGTGCTGCCTTGCTGGAATCAATTCCTTACAAAATGAGAGGGCTATGTTTTTAATATAATATTGAAGTTTTAAAATAATGTTAATCATTGAGGTTCTTTTCAGTTCTAGATTCTCAAAAGTAAATATTTCAAGATGGAAATATATTCTAAACATGCAATGAATATAAATTTTTGAAATTCACGCATTAATGTGTACACTAATGAATATACATAATGAAAATACGCATGAGGGAACAGAATATTTTCATATTTACTTTTCAACCTCACAAAGCATAAGTAAGGTCAGTTAGCTGCATAATAGTAACACACATGCTTTAGGGCTCCATGTAGAAAGAAGAATGTCAGGAATTTAGTAAAGATTTATACAGTTCAAAGTTCTAGGAGAATGAGAAAGTGTTTTCCTTCTGACTTGGTGGGTCATGATTGGCAGTGTTAATAGCATCTGGGCATTTTTGCTTGTTTCACAAATGCACCTACCTCTGAAGTCATCCTTCATATTTTACCTTAATATGTCAGAGGACTCATTACAATTTCCCACTTCATTCATCTCTGGATTTACAAAGCTTGCATTGTTAATCCTCCCAGGCTAGAGAATGCTTTTCCCCAGCTTCCAGATGGAAAGCTATAAAACTGTCACTGAGCAAAAAGCCCAAGGAAACAAACAGATTTCCTTTCATAGATACAACAGGTCCCCTGACTCTATAGCTCAAACCATGTGAGATCCTCGGGCTAGCAAAAAATAAAATCGGTAAGGAGAAAATAAGTTCAATGAGAAGTGAGGAAAAAATAGAATGAAAAGAAGAACATGCTCTTCTTAGGATGAAAAGCAAGGATGTACTCCCACTAACAAAGCTATGTGTGTCAGGGGTGTAAAAGCCTTTACTTTGTTGGTTTAGGTTCATATGCTGAACATTTAAAAGGATGTTTATTTAATCTTAGGCCCTTGGCGTGCAATTAGGATACACTACCACCCGATGATGCTATGGTAATGACGTCATGATCCAAAAAGCCAGGTTTCATAATTGTAATTAATTAAAAAGCAATTACCATGTTTTTTTTTTCCATTTGAAACACTTGGATTTTATTTTAAAATAGAATTCATTATTAGAACTGTTCATCACAATGGCATTAAAGATTATGCATATCTAAAAATATATATATATATATATAACATTTATTTTTTTTCAATGTGAGAGGCAGCATGGAGAACTGGATAGAAAACTGACCTCTGAGTTAGGAAAACTTGGATTCAAGTGTGATTTCTGATATAAACTGGCCTAGTGCCAAGTCATTTAACCGCTCAATGGCCCCAGGCAATTCTTGAAAATTATAAATTGCACAGCAGTTACAGATATGCACCAGTGGAGGGAGTTTCCTTACCAAGATTATAGTGATGAAATCACTCATCTGGTCAAAAGAAGGTGGAAAGTATAGTTTTCTTTCATTTTTAATTTGAAAAATAAACCCTCTGATATCTCAATCCTTAAATATAATCAATTTATTCCCATGTCAGTCCATTTTTATAATCTTTGACCAAAATATGCCTGAATAATTTACTCTGCTTCTCTTATGTTCAAGTCAATATTAATTTCTAAGCATGTAAGACTTTGGTAGCTTGTCAGGTATCAAGTTTCCATTTCTCTCTTAGCAGTTAAGAAGAGTGGAATTGTGGGGCAATTAGAAGGGTACAATGGATGTTTGTTGTTTTTTTTTTTTTTTAAATACTGTGCCTGGAATCAGGAAAACCTCTGTTCAAATCTATCTTCAAACATTTCCCAGAAGCATGATCTTAATCAAGTCACATAACTTTTACTTGCCTCGATAAAATAAGGATATTAATAGTATCTACCTCCCAGGATTATTATAAGGATCAAATGAGATTATGATTGTAAAACACTTATCACAGTGCTCAGAATATAGGAAGTGCTATATAATTGCAAGCTATTGCTTCTTTCTTTCCTTCTTTTTTTCTTTCTTTCTTTTCCTTTCTTTTTTTTTTTTTTTTTTTTTGATGAGGCAATTGGAGTTAAATGAGTTACCTAACAAGTGTTAAGTGTCTGAGACCTGATTTGAACTTGTGTCCTCCTGACTTCAGAGTCAGTGCTCTATTCACTGTGACATCTTTCCGATCCTGTTCTTATTATTAATATTGAGTGTAATCAAAGAAGGCTTCAGCAACAAGATGAAACTTGATCTATCCAAGGATCAGTCTCACTAAGTACAGAAGGGCCCGTATCCATGAAGTTCAGTTGTGTCTAACTCTTTGGACTTTTCTTGATAAAGATATTGGAGTGGTTTTCCATTTCCTTCTTCAGCTCATTTTACAGATGAACAAACTGAGGCAAAGAAAGTTAACTTAATTCCCCAAGTCACATAGCTAGTAAGTGTCTAAGATAAGATTTGAACTCAAGAAGATGAAGTCTGACTCTAGGCCCCAGTCAGACTTTGCCACCTAGCTGCCCAAGGTCAGCCTAGCTAAGTGCTATAGAGCCCAGAACAATAATAGCTAATAATACCCAGTTTTTCTATTGTGGTTTAAAGTTTGCAAAACATTTTATTAGCATCATCTCTTTTTAAATCCTTACTCTAACCTTGAGCTATTCTATTATTTAATTAATCTATTATTATTATTATTAATCTAGAATTTAATTATTAGCTCCATTTTACATGTGAGGACACTGAAGCAGACAGATTAAGTTACTCAGGGGTCACACAACTATTAAGTATCTGAAGCCGGATTGAAAGTTGTTGCCAAATGATTCATTTTTTTCTAGCCACAGCAATGCATTAATGGAATGGTTTAATTTCCATAGGTAGAAGTTATGCTACCACTTGAAACACAGATCCTGCAAACACTAAAGTTACCTCAGTCACTAGCTTTTCCCTATCCCCAACCATATTACTTCATGTTTATTTTGCATTTACTTATCTGTTTAAGCTTCTGGAAGAAAGAGCCTAATTTTCTGTCTATAATTTAATCCCCAGTATCCAGCCCTGAGCAGACCACACTATAAGTACCTAGATGTTATTCTAATTGAATTGGATCAGTGGATATGGGATTGGATTCATGATCAGTCTCCCTAGTCCTTTCCATCAAGTCAGTCAACAAGTAACGCAGCCTTAGTCAAATTGAGACCTGTGGAAGATTTTAGCTTAAAAAGGACAAGGTCTCCCACTGCATCCAGGGCCATCTTCGGTTGTTCTGATCTCCATCTGGCCACTAGACTCAGATGGTTCTAGAGGAGAAAGTGAGACAGGGGACCTTGCCCAGCCCTCCTTCACTTAAATCCAACTCACTTGCATGTCATGGCGTCATCTCCCTGATGTCATGTCCTCTGGAACACAAAGGACAAACGACAATACCAAGTATTATGTGAAGATTTGAGGAAACAAAGAAAGACACAAATACAGTCTCTGTCCTCAGTTGCCTCAAGTTCAGTTTGGGGAGACAACATGTAAGATGGTGCAGTGGAGAGAGCTCCAGCTGCAGTCAGAAAAAGTCATCTTTATGAGTTCGAAACTGGCCTCAGACATTTAATCCCATTTGCCTCAAAAAACTAGAATCAAATATGATCTAGACAGGAGAATAATAATCTCAGAGGAAAGGCACTGGGATTGGGGGAAGGGAGAAGAGGAAAGAACTCTTGCAGAAACTGAATCTGATCTGAGTCTTGAAGTAAGGCTGGAGGTTTAGATGAGGAGCGCCAGTATTCCAGTTCAAAGCTACAGAGTGTGACGGGATGAGATGGTGCATTGTTGTATTTTAGTAGCAGCAAGGGCTAGTGTTGACAAATCCTATATGAAGGAGACGAAGAGAAAAAAGAGGGGACAAGGTAATAAGAGTTTTAGTTAGAAGATTTGATATTTGATGCTAGAATCAACTGAGAACCACTGAAGTTTATTGAGAAGAGAAGAGATAGTGGGGAAAGGAGGATAGAAAGTCAGATCTCTACCAGCTCCATGAGCCTATGATTCTAGAATTTGTTGTTATTTGGTCGTTTTACTCATTTCTGACTCTTCATGATTCCATTTAGTGTATATGGAGTGGTTTGCCATTTCCTTTCCAGCTCACTTTGCAAATGAGGAAACTGAGGCAAACAGGTTAAGTGACTCACCCAAGGTCACACCACCAATAAGTGTCTGAAGCTGGACTTCAACTTCCTGATTCCCAGTCCAGTGCTTTATCCATTGCACCATTGTATTGTCTATTCTAGCATTATGTATTAAATAAATACTGGGGAAAAGATGTTACCTTGTAACCATTCCTGTTGCATAATAAATGTTTTAGTGTCAGAGAACTTCCTGCTAGGAAATTCTAAATACATAACAAGGTTTACCTTTTCACTGATATAAAACTATAGCAAAAATTACCTTTGTTTCTCAAAAAGCATTAAAGAGGTAGCAAATTTATTGTATTAACGCTCACCTTCTAATCCACATAATTGAAGTCACCCAAGAGATTACCATTTTAATTATAATTATTGTGCATAACAGTCTCTTAGGAGTAGAATTTGTAAGTGACATGAATAAACTGTCTAGTACACAATTTTATACCTCAGAAATGTTCTTATAGGGGCAGCTACAAATCTGGAATAAGTTATTCCTTGGGCTGCTGACCATATTACTTCTTAGAAAACAAGGCACCTTTCAATGGAGAAATCCAAGATTGTTGAAAAGTCCCAGAGCCTCATGCTTTGGACAAAGACCTTCATACTCAATCAAAAAACTAAAAGTGAATTAAATGTAGCTGAAAAAAGCCTCACAAAAGTATAAACAGAGCCAGAATATTAATTTAGGTCTCCTGACTCCAAATCCAGAATTGTTTCCATCATAAAAGGATGGAAGGTCTTCTTTCATTGACAACTAGCATCACTTAAAAGTTAGCAAGTTGAATTTGGGGTTATTAAGAATGACCTGAGTAGATTTGTGATGAAGAGAGAGTCAACTGTATCCAGAAAGAGGGCTGTGGAGACTGAATATGGATCACAACATGGTATTTTCACCTTTTTTGTTGTTTGCTTGCTTTTTTTCTCATTTTTTTCCTCATTTTTTTTCCTTTTTGATCTGACTTTTCTTGTGCAGCATGATAATTGTTGAAATATGTATAGAAGAATTGCACTTGTTTAACATATATTGGATTACTTACTCTCTAAGATGGTAGGGGGAAGGGAAGGAGAAAAAAATTGAAACACAAGCTTTTACAAGAGTGAATTTTTGAAAACTATCTTTGCCTATATTTTGAAAGTAAAAAACTATTATAAAAAAATAATGGCCTGGAGAGAGTGAAGAGGCAGGCAACTAGATAATTCAGTGAATAGAACATTGACATTGAAGTCAGAAGTATCTTAATTCAAATCACACTTCAGACATCTAATACTTAACACTTCCTGACTACCCTGGCAAGTCACTTAACCCCAATTGTCTTGGGAAAAAAAATGACCTAGGGTTGAATTCTGTCTCAGTACTTATATAACCTTTCTGAGTCTCATTTTCCTTATTTATAAAAATGGGGATGATAATAATAAGAACCAGGGCATCCATTAGCTGGATAAAATGCAGGGCCTGGAGTCAGGAAGACTTTTTTGTGATTCAAATCCAGCCTCATTTACTTTTTAGTAATGTGATCTTGGACAAGTCACTTAATCCTGTGATTCGTCTACATATTTTTCATGCCAGAAAATGGCATAAAAATGGTCCATAGGTATTTACTTTGTGATAAGCCACATGAAATGCATTGCACTGGCTAGAAACACACTCAAGAAAGGATTTCAACTTTCAAACCTCTCCTAAAAGACAAACCTAGACCTTTTGTTCATATTCTGGCCACAGTTTACCAAAAGCATGGGCAATCACAGGTTCTGGGAAGCCACCAATCACCAGCCAACCTATTGATCAATACATTTCCTGAACACTGGCTATGTGCCCATTACAATTCCTTCTGTCATGTTTATTGTGGCCCCAAGGCTATAATGAAAGATAATACTTCAAAGAAAGGTAGATAAATAACTATCCTTCTCCTACATTCATTCCTTTAACAAACCTTTATTAGGCACCAGAACATACTATGCACTCTGCTAAGGGCTGACACACAAGGAAGCATGTGATCTGGAGCCTTCTAAGTGAGCTGTCAGAGAGAAAAGTTTTCATCATCATATCCATCTTTCGTTACCAATGATGATAAAGCCTGAGGATTCTATAACACAGAGACATTTAAAAATATAATTCTGTCCTTTTTAAATATTAAAACTTAGGATGGAAATTGCAGCAGGCCAATCAGAGGTATGTCTATGAATAGGCACAAAAAAAATTTAGGCATAGAGGCTACAAAGATTATTGCCACCTTATTCCTGCCAGGCTTCACAACCGCTTTGCAGAATCAACAAAAAAGAGTTTTTGTTTTGAAAGCAACTTGAGCTGTTGTGTTTGTTGTATTCTGGTGGCTCAAAACAATGAGCTTCCAACCAACAGCAAATGCTGAATATATTAAATTGAGGATGGGGGAAGGGAGAGTGAATCCTGTAAAGACATTTATTGTTCTATAAATGTAGGCAGAATAAGTATGGCTGGAATTCAGCTCTGTGAGGGTCAAGGGATGC
Source organism: Sminthopsis crassicaudata (assembly GCF_048593235.1). Taxonomy (NCBI): domain Eukaryota; kingdom Metazoa; phylum Chordata; class Mammalia; order Dasyuromorphia; family Dasyuridae; genus Sminthopsis; species Sminthopsis crassicaudata. The sequence continues at coordinate 238,978,336 of NC_133618.1, read as the reverse complement.
AAATGACAAATAGAATTTTGCCATTCCAGTACACATTCAACAAGCCCAAATGTGAAAAACTCTGCTTGCTTTTAGGACATAGTTGACAGCAAGGAAAAGAGTGGACAGGAAAATCCAGTAAGTGTCAATTCCTCAGACCCTGAAGATACAGAGAAACCTGAAATTGTGCAAGAAAACCTTCAGACTGTAAATATAACAGAGAATACTAATTCCATCATGAGTTTCTTTAAAACACTGGTAAGTGTCTTTTTTTTTCTCCTTAAGCTTGTATTTTTTAAAAAGTATTTTTTTTTATTTGTTTTATTTTGTTTGCAAGGTAATTGGGATCAAGTGCCTTGCCCATGGTCACAAGGCTAGTAAGTGTTAGATGTTAATTGTCTGAAGTTGCATTTGAACTCAGGTCTTCCTGACTCCAAGTCCAGTGCTCTATCCACTGTGACATCTACCTGTCCCTCCCATCACCACTATCACCATATTTGTTGGTTTTGGAAGCAATATGACCAATAGTGGAAAGACCTTTAGTCAGGAGATCCCCAAGTTTCCCTCCCTGACTATAAGAAGTTGAGCTATTGCACAGTCATTTCAATCATGTCCTACTCCTTGTGACCCCATTTGGATTTTTTTTAAGCAAAGTTGCTGGAATGGTTTGCCATTTCCTTTGCCCACTCATTTTACAGATGAGGAAATTAAAGTAGAGTTAACGTACTTGCCCAAGATCACATAACTAGGAACTATCTTAGATCTCTCTGCATAGGCTCAGCCTATATAATATAGGTTTATATTATATAAAAATATAAGATAATTTTATAATTATTATCTTATTTGCTGCTCACAACAATCTTAGGTAGGTACTACTATGATCCCCGTTCTTATAAACAAGGAAACTGATTCAGGTTAGATTAGAATTCACATTTTCCTGACACCAAACACTTTTGTGCTCTAACCATTATACCACTTAACTGGTATCTAGTCCAACCCCCTCCTACTCTAATGAGGAAACTGAGCCCAGAGAAACTATATGGTTTGCCCAAGATCAGATACATTTAAAAAGTAAAAGAAGAGGGGCATCTAGGTGGTGCAGTGGATAGAGCATCAGGCCTGAAGTTAGAAAGCCCTGAGTTCAAATTTGGTCTCAGACACTTAACACTTCCTAGCTTTGTGAATTTTGGCAAGTCACTTAACCCCAATTGCCTCAGGAAAAAAAAAAATTAAAGAAGAATGGTTTGAACCCAGGACCTCTGATTCTTTCTTTCTATGGAGCAGCCAGGTGATAAGCCTTGGTTTTTAACAGGTATAGAAAATCTTAAATATGCAAATGATTGTGGTCTTTTGACCTTCCCAAAATGTTGCATCACTCAAAATATTTTCAAGGTCCCTCTTTTGAAATGAAGCTCAGTTTCTGAGACCCCCAATAAAATTAATCATATTACTTTATAGTAGCAAATCATTTTTACTTAAAATTCTGTTCTTTGGCTTAATGGAAAGAGCATTTTATTGAGAATCAGTAAATTTGGGTTCTAAATCAAATGATACCACAAACTCATGACATGATGGTAGATGAGGTGCTTCCTCTTTGTGGGCTCTTATTTCTTCATCTCTTAAATGAGGAGGTTGAATTAAATGAATTCTAAGGGCCTTCCAGCTATGGAATTCATCACATCAATGATGTAAGATGAGTTTGGTCTACCACTTCATTTGCTAAACTTGACACTCTATGATTTCTGGCTATTTTTCCTCCCATCAGAACAACCCTCAAAGGATAAAGATTTTCTATAATTAAAAATATTCTACAAAATGGACTTTAGGCTCATTCCATAGTGTTCCAAAAGTCAAAAATTTAAACATGTTTAAAATAATGGTACTATAGTTGTAATAAGTATTGTTCCTCCTATATTTACTGCAGCAAAGGTCTTGTAATTTTTTATTTTTATGCAAATAAGAGCTCACAAATATTGTCTAAGACACAGCCATCATTGACCTTGGATGCAAAATCATTATATACATATTCTTTTCTTTTTCTATGCCTGAAACCTTAGATAGCTTGTAATATAGACCAATGGGTAAGACTTTTCTCTAAAATGATATTTAACCCACGTGAACACAAATACAGACACAAAGGGAAACTGTTGAGGTAACCCAACTCCCCAATGTCAATGCTTTTCTGCAATAAAGAACTGGCTTCTTTGATCTCCCTTCTGTGAAAACATAGTCTACTGGGATCACATAATGGACCCAGCTTGAGCATTAGTCCAGAGACTTTGACTCTTATATTTTATCTATATAAGATATAAGAAAAGGTGTGTGTATTGACATAGTATATTACACATATTTTGTGATTACAAGTATCAGAAATACTTCTATATGAATTTTTTGTATATATTACATGCATACATAGGCTATATACTTATGTGTATTGTGTGTATGTATATACAGATATTTATATAGTGTAAGTCTATATACTTATATTTAATGTGCATATGTATGAGTGTATATGTATTATTTTATTTGTTTATTTATGTGCATATACACTATAGGGTGTGTGTGTGTGTGTGTGTGTGTGTGTGTGTGTGTGTGTGTGTGTGTATGTGTGTGTGTGTATAAGCCATGAATCAAGAAGACCTGAGTTCAAATCAGAAACTCAGAAATCAGATACTGGGGCAAGTCCTCTTAACCTTTCTCTCTGCCTCAGTTTCATCAGCTATAAAATGGGGCTAATGATATTGTCTATCTCAAAGGATTATTGTGAGGATCAAATGACATATTTTTAAAGTGCTTAACACAAATATTTGATACCTAGTAAATGATTCTTCCTTTCCCCCTTTCTACCCACAGGAAGCCTTAGAATGGGAGGGAAGCTGATATATCCTTTGAGTTACTGGAAGCAATTACTCCCTTCCTAATGCCATCCCTCATATTCCCCTGACCTTCTTCATCTTCCTAGCAAAAAACTTTGAAAGGGACACAGGATATGTGTATTACTACATTTATAACCCTAGCTCATTTTATAATTGTGTGTGAATGTATAAATTTTGGTGCATTTGTTTCAAATAATACTCTTTATCAGAGATCTCAATATCATAATGTCTGGTGATTCTTCTCTGATTTTTTTACTTTTTATAATAAATCAGGCAACTCTGAAAGGCAACTATTTTTTTCTCTTCCCAAGGTTTCCTCTAATAAAGCTGAAACGAAAACCGATTCAGAAGACAAGGTAGGTAGTTTTATACATCTATATGTATGCCTGTGGTTAGGTTTCAAATAACTTTCATTCAACTAACATTTGTTAGATTATTTCCTATGTTCAAGGCACTGTGGTCTCTGATCACAAGTAGTTTGCAATGAAACAAAAGGATTATAGATATAGATATATTCCTAAGATACTTTATAACAAAGAAAGATATCTAATAATGTGAATAAGTTTCCTTCTAGGTTCTTATTTTAAGTTATATGCATATGTAGTTGGGTATTATAGAAGTATTATCTCATTGAGATATTACAAAGTAGAGTATATAATGGAATGGAAATCAAAGTTGTCATTTTCCCACTTGAGTCCCTGAATGGTAACCTTAATGTAAAATCAAATATTTGAGCAGCTGAATGACACTCTTTTCTGTATTTAAGTTTTAAAGGAAAATGTCAGTGTTCTATGCTATGACTATTCATTGTGCAAGCTGTATACATTTCAAAAACATCAAAACTTGTTTTCTCAAATTATTTTAGCAGTGATAAATGTCAATTTCAGAATGAACTAACACTTATCCTTATTCTTATTTATGCCTACTTGATAAAAGACAAAGTTTTTCACTACAACACCTTTAAAAATTCCTGTTCTAAAATTATCTTTATTGATCTAAGATTTTTTAATGGTAAATTATATTCACAAGGTGGAGTTTTTTAGTTTGTTTTTGTTGATATTCTCTCTTGCTTAATTTTGTTACTTGGTTTGGGTTACATACATCAATTGCCAGAAATAAATTAATGGAAAAAAATTTAATGTATATATGTATAGAATTCCTATATGTGCATATATAAATGTATAACAAGGTAGAAGAGAACCCAGCAAAATCTTTTGTGCATATTTAAGGAGAAAGAGGTCATTTTCAGCTGTGGGAATTAGGAAAAGCTTCATGGAAACTGAAGTTTCAAAGAGAAGGATTTCATGGGGTAACAAGTTGACAGAGGATCCTTCTAAAATTCATCTATACAAATGCATGGAGGTGAGAGAATGCAGGGTGACATCTAGGATCAATTAGTAGTCCAATTCTCCTAGAATATTAAATTCATGAAAAGATATGGTATGAAGTAAAACTGGAACAGTGGGTAAGTGCCAAACTATGGTTGTGTGACTCTAGAGGGTGAAGGAGAGGTTTTGACGAGGAGAATAGTGCTATCTATCCATCAAGAAGAAACAGGGAATCTGAAAAGAGTAGATTTGAGAAATGATTCTTCCTGGATGTTGAAGTTCCAGCAGGATGGCCAGATAGATATGTCTTCTAGATAGAAATATGGGGAAAGGAACTTTGGGAAATGATTGGCTTGCATACATGTGAGATGTGTATACACATACACATAAGCATATAAGCCCACTTTTGCAGTCATTTGCATAAATGAAATGAGCAAAGCTTTGGGAATGAATGAGGATATCAAGAGAGAGATGACAAAGAGAAGAAAAGAGCAAAGGATGGGAAAAGGGAAGGGCAATTAGAGAACTAGAGAAGGAATTAAGAAAAAAATCAAGCAGGACTCAGGATAGGTCATATAGGAAGGGCTTAAATGTTTGTTGACTATTTTTGACTAAGTCTAGGAGGTAGAAGAAACAGGATTAGGCAGAATTATGGAAGCCAAAGCAGAAAAGAATCTTTAAAAGGAGATAGTCAGCTGTGACAAAAATAAAAAAGGACTAAACTCAGATGATAGTGAGTTGAGGAATTAAGTTATCAGTGAGGAATTGTAAGCAACAAATGAAGACCAGTCCTTCTAAAAGTGCAGCAGTAAAGAGAGAATGATAGTTTGAAGGGGGTAGCAGCATTGGAGGCAGGGTTTTTTGTTTTGTTTTTTAATAAGGAAACCCCACATAAGTTGATAAGCAGAGAGGAAGATCCTGGATAGCAAAGGAGAAATTGAGAGGATGAACCTTAGCAAGTATAGTCCACATACTCTAAAATTAGGGGGAAAGAATCAATCAATAAACAGTTATTAAGCATCTACTATATAATAGACATTGTGCTAAATGCTGGGGAGCACAGATAAGGAAATGACTGTCCTTTCCCTTAATGAATTTACAATCCAATAGGGGAAAACACACAAAATGAAGGTGAAAAGCTCAGGGCTGGAGAGAAGTAGAAAAGTCAATCAAAGAATTTCTAAAGTAATACAGCCAAGTTAAAAATGAAATGTCTGAGCTGAGCTCTCTCTCTCTTTAAATGGAGGTTTGGCTTTCGAAGCCCTATTCTCTAATCAGAGAGATAGAGATTGGTGATGAGGTGGAAAATCCAGGCTGACAAGATTTAGTAGGATGAAGAGGAGGAAGAGATTATCCCAAGAATTAGTTTCTTGGAGCATGGTAGAGAAATCAATCAAGGAGGTCCCAAAGTAATACAGCCATATAAGAAATGAGAAATAAAAGAAGGGAGAGTGGGTGAAATTATAAAGAAGTTTTGAGTTATGGAGGAGAAACAAGGAAGAAACATGACAGATGATCTTTGTCTTCTCACTAAAATAGTAGACAAGGTTGTCTGCAAATAGAAGGGAAGGAAAAGTGATATTGGGGGGTTGGGGAAATTTTGTTAATTATTATTGTTGTTCCAAGGCAATCAAGATCAAGTAACTTGTCCAGGGTCACACAGCTAATGTCAAGTACCTGAATCTAGATTTGAACTCAGGCCCTCCTGACTCCAGAGCTGGTGTTCTATTCACTATTGTCCTGGCTTAAGGAGATTAAAGAAAGATTTGGGATAGCCACGAAGGAATAAATAATGACTAAAGGAAGTCTTGGGCAACAATGAGAATCCAGTTGAGGTTGGATCTCATAAATTTGTAGCAGTTTCATGACTTCCTCTACCAGATCTCTGTGTCTGAAGAATAGATAAGAAAAGAGGGAATTCTACTCAGAGTTGGGAGACTAGGAAAGCAGGAAAAGGCAGAAGAATAAAGAAGCAAAGAATTCAAGAACAATAACATCATTGATAAGGCAATCTATAGAATCAAGACTGTGGAGGGAGAGAAATGAAGTCAGAAAAAGGTCCTGAAGAAAAAATGGACAAAAGGATACAAAAAGAGTTAAGAAAAGGTTCAAGGGAAAGGAGTCCAAAGATTATGATTAGAGAGAGGAGCTTCATCATTCCTTCTCCCCATTGGCAAATACAAGGATCAAGAGAGGGTGATAAAATCAGGTGACATCCAAAAGAAAAAAAATATTGCTGAGGACAGTGGAATTTCAGTGGAGAGTAAGAAGCAGGTGACCTCCTGTTGCTAGCTTCTGTGAATCAGAGCAAAGGAGCAATCAGTGCCAGAGGAGATGAAGAGAAAAGATATGCTGTTTTCAGGAATGATGTAGGTTCCAGTTATCACCAAATGAAAGAAATGTAAGAGGAAGAATTTTAGGGTAAATTCTCATTTGACCACAATAGAATAGGGTTCCAGAATTAGACAGAGACATAAGGAATGGGTAGGTATGGGGCCAAGATGATTGATCCAAAATCAGAGAGAGAAGCCGAAGGAAAAAGGAGATTTAGCTTAGATAAGTGTATGCTATTGAATGAAATGATGGAGATTTATGGAACAAGAGGTTTAGTGTTGCTGATGAAAGATTAGCTAGAACCCCCAAGTAAACACAAGCTTACAAGCAAAACTTGTATGAGGAAAGCTTTATATTTCCATTTCCCATTGTTTCAGTGTGTGTATATTGTGTGTGTGTCTATTTTCTTCTGTATCTTTATACTTAGATTTTGAAAATGAAATGAATGGTTTCCTTAGCTATTTCAGCCAAGTTGTCCATGTGCTATAGACCATGTGCTCTTCACCTGGTTTTTGATGGATATTTCACTACATTCTCATACTCAGTTCTTGTTTATAATCAAACCAAAAGCCATTTTAAAAGGCATAATGGGGAAAGTGATTGCTCCATTGTCCACAAGATATTTCTTATCCTTTAATATCTGAGGTTGAGAATTAGCAACTAAAATGGAAATGGTAATAGAGTAATTGTAGTCATTGTGTGGCGACCTTCCTCTTTTTGTGGCTGTGCAAACATGCCTAGCAAACTCAGCAGAAACTGCACTAAGAAGATTTGAAAGAAGTGAAACTCTTCTGGCAGCAGACTGGAGGTGCCAGATTTTTTAATATTTCACAATATGCCCATTGTTATTCCAATGATTAAAAAAAAATTCCTCCCTTTGGAATGAAGGTGTTCAATAAAATTAAATAGCTTTCCCCTAGGAAAGTTGCCAAACATTAATGAAGGGTGTGTGGAGAGTACAGCATATTCCATGGGGAACTGAGTCTCTCTGAAAATATAGCAAACTCCAAAAAACAACTGATGATTTGGAATAATAGATTTCTAAAGAAAATTTCTTCTTTCCCACTGACATCACAGATTCTCTCCAGGGAAATTCATGATTCAAATTTCATGGAAACCTTAGTGAAAAATAGAACCATCAGAGAAATATCCTCTATGTTTTTCTGATCATCCTTACCTTCTAAGTCTGAAGATATGAGCAAGGAATAAATGGTTTCTACATGTTCATCCTCCTCCCCTAAATTTCACATAATCTCTTGCACTCAGAATTATGTTCTTTTGACTTACAGCTATGTTTTTATTCTTGAATTTGTCTATTAAAAAAAACCTAAGTGGATTGTCTCTATTATGTCTGCCATATGGCAAGCAAGAGCTTAGGGCAATATCACACAAAATACTTCTATTTCCCCATCCTCTGTATTGTGTTGGCATATTTTGCATGAGAAGCTTTGATCCAATGCACTATCACGACTCTCTACCTCTTCTGGGCTCTGCTCCTGTCCTAGAATTAAAATATCAGCGTTATCTATAGAAATGATAATATCTCAATATTCCTCCCCACTGACTTGGACATAGCTCCCTCTGGCACCATTTGCAGCTTTGTGGTCTAACAGGAGGAACATTTATGAGCACAGTTTCACAACCATCATAATAACCCTTTTTAAGACCTTGTTTCAAAGTCTTTTAAAGGACTTTTTTTTAACTGAAAGTTGCAGCCCTGCTTCTGGGAAGTGTTTGGTCTTTACTTGACACTGTAATGGAACACTGACAAACAGCTATTAGCTGAGCAAGTCTTATGATAAAATGTCAGCTATTATAATTGTCATTAAATATTATGCATATAATGTTCCTCAATAATTCCTCAATCCAGAAACACACAAAAAATTGGCATGGGACAACATTGACACTGAAGCTGAATCTGAAGGTGACCATGACTGAGTACTTTCAGTTCTAAATCCTCTTAAACTTAGCCAGAGTAGATCATTTCATGAAAGAAGTTTCATTAACATTTAGCCTCCTGAATAGCTGGTTTTTGCCATTACAAAATGAAATTACCACTCATGCCTAGTGACACCTATCCATCCCTTTCACCCCTAAATAGAAATTATCCTATTATCCTGTGATCCCAGAATTCTTCCCTTTCCCTTGTGTAAACAATGCATATTTTTTTTGGGGGGGAAGGATATTCCAGAGCATTTCATTGTTTAAAAATCACTGAGATTGGATATAACTTGCTATTTTTTATTTGTTATTATGTTCTTCAGGCTGTTAAATTTTTGAGATAAAAATTAAGAATTTGGTTAATTTTTAGGATCCATTGTGTGTGATATGTCATTTGAAGCTATTTTTTCTTTTTTTCATCTGGATGGCTCATAGGGTGTGGGTACTATTTAAATAAATGCACTTTGGTTTTCTTTACTGAATGAGTTCACATTTACAAAGGCCCTCACCTAGCTGAGAATTTGGGTGTGCCTAAATTTCCATGTATCAGATATTTTTAGGATGGGCATTTAGGAACAACATCCATTGTCAGGTGTGTAACTATCTTAACATATAATTAAAAATGAAGACAAAGTGAATAATGTAAAATAAAGTCAGAAACTGCTCAACTATGACTACTGTCACCTGAAAGGGATCGAAAGCTGAAAAGGTCCAGGATGGACCAACTGGTCAGAAGACATCTGGAGAAGTCCAAGCCAAAGGAGCTAAGAAAAAGAATCCAGAGAGCCCCAGGATAGGCTACGCCTTTAGAAAATTCTTTAGGCATAAGGTCTGTATCTTGTTGCTAGAGAAAGCAGAACCCTGGCTTGCAATGGATGATATAGACTCTGGTCATTCATTGACCAAGAATCACCTTGGCAAAGGGAGAGGTTTCTGTAGGTATTTGGGACTGTCAGATACCAAATGAAGTTGGTGTGAGATAGCATATTGTAATGGAAAGAACACTGGATTTGGAGACTGTAGATCTGGAATCAAATCGTTTCTCTGCCACTTCTATAATATAAAGGGCCTGCATTAGATTACCTCTAAAACTCCTTCCAATTCTAAAAATCTACAATCTATGAAGCCAATTTAAATGACAGCCCCAAAACCTGTCTGATTACAAACCTGCCCTCCCTGTTATCTTCCACCTGTAGGGCAGGGTTCTGAAATGATTCTCCTAACCCAAAAGTCATGTCTCTTATCTAACTGAGAAAGAAAACCTATATAACTGTATGATTTGACCCTGATACTAACAAAACTTACATCATCCTGCAATGAACAAAGAAGAGGAAAAACAATGGATTAAGACAGGGCAATTCTTAAAACAGCCTCTTGGTTAAGGAGAGACTGGACCTCTAGAAAATAGAAAAAACTATGAGATTGCAGGTATAAAGGTATCAGCTTCCTGGTTTGCTAGAGTGATGTACTTAAGTGTTCAAGAGAACCTACTCTAGCTGCATTATTCCAGCATATTTGGAAATGAGTCAAAAATATCTCCCAAGCTCAGCTTAATGGAATGAGCACATACAGAAAGCCCTCTCTCTGAATGTTCTATTCTGGAAGCTATGCCTAAAAGGAGGAGCTCTTTGGAAAACCTTTTGGGGTGGAGTGGAAATATACATGCTACCAATATTGTGAATTTATCCTTAGAAATGAGAGAGTATTTAAGAGATTTTAATATATTTTCTTTAAAGAGAAATATAGTTCTGGAAAAGGATAGTGATGATCTGGAGCCTAATGCTATAATTTGTAGTTTAGAGCTTCCCTCCCCCCAAAAAAGTAGTTGTACACTGGACAGCATCTCATGACTAACTGCTGGCAAAATATGAAATCATTTATCACATGGGAACATTCCAGACCAACACCCACTTGGGATGTTTTTGTGACCAGAGGATTTTTGATAATTAAATTATTTTTTCTTTTGTTCAGTTATATGTATATGTACATATATAGGCATATGTATATAATATACATATATAATATTATATGTGTGTGTAAATAGATACATATACCTGTATATATTAACTATATCACTTCAGTGTTCCCAGTCTTAAGTTTCACCCTATTTCAATCCCTTTATCTACCCACCCATATGCTTCAATAAGGGGAAACAGTCCTTACTTTAAAACTGCCATTTTAGGGGGAAGAGAGAATACCAAATACTGGTAGATAATATTCTACTCTATGTTATCTATCAATTACATTTTGACAAGTCTTTACTTAGTGATATCCATAATCTCCTGGGACTGCATTTTCCAAATTCTCTAAATTCTTTTCACACAGCAACTTAATGCATGATTTCTGGAGCTTATAGCTGCACCTTGAGGCCCTTTCTCCTGGCCACTGGAAGCTTTTCATTTTCCTCTTGTAAGAATTCTATCATCACTAATGGAATGGCTCATTAAAATAGAAATAGAGCCATCAAAATCAAGTAAATGGATCTTTTCCATAAAGCTTTCTACCAGGTCAAGAAAGAGCTGATTCTAATCTTCCTTTTTTTCTTAAGTTTATAAATTATGGCAGTGAAGAAAAACTCATACTCTCAAGACCAATCCTAAGATTCAAATCTAAAACACTATTTTCTAGTTTTCAACTAATAAGGACTAAGGAAGACTAAGAAAGACAAGGAGCTAGCTATTGCTGCACCATCAACTTGGCTATATGTACTTAAGTAGGTCATAGACAGTTTCCCGGAGTCTCCTGTTTCCCATCTGAAAAGTATTCATGCCAACATTTTATTAATGTCATAGAAATAAATGCTTCTGAGCTCTCTGATGGCTAAGGCATTATTTTTAGTCAGCTTAAAATAAAGGCATTGTTATTTTTCTTAAGTAATATGGGAAGTGTCAATATTATAAAAGATTAAAATTAGAGTTTTGTGTTTCACAAATAGAAACTGTGGTTTAGCCCATTTTTTCTTATAGCTACATGACTCATGATCTATCAGTCAACCAAGAAGCATTTGTTACATGCTTGCCATATACCAGACTTTGTGCTAAGTCCTAGAAAGATGAAGACAGAAATGGAAAAAGTTTCTGCCCTCAAGGATCTTTCATTCTATCTAGGAAGACAACATATACAGATAAAAACGCCATCTGAAATATATATAAACTGGATAGAAGATAATTTTTATGGGTATGCATTCTTGTCAGAAAATGGATACTAAACTCTCAGCATTTTTGACTTGGCAAGTTTTCTAAAAGAAACATAGTTTCCCATCTCCATATTGGATACAATTAAGCTACTTTTCATCTTACAAAGCTAAACATGCTATGAATAGTTTCTTATGAGATATTTTCTTCATACATTCATTGTTTTTCAGGTCTTTGTATAATATGTAATCCCTTACTAACAGCATCTCAAAATGTGGAAATATGATAACAATACTATGGTATTATGTATGTAGGTTTAATACATTTGGGTGCCATGAGGGAATTGCCATAACTAAGTGGAAGTGAAATATGTTTTTGATCCTCCATCAATGGCCAAAACATAGAAGAGAGTGATCAGTGATAAGGCCACATTGTAAAAACTGCTTTGAATGGAGCAAAGCAAGGGATTTTCTTATGCCCAATATAGAATCAGAGAGGAGAAGTTAAAAAAAAAAAAAAAGAAAGAAAGAAAGAAAGAAAGAAAGAAAGAAAGAAAGAAAGAAAGAAAAGAAAAGAAAAAAGATTATGGAAACTGGAATCAGTGGGGCAGAGTGAAAGTGAAAGAAGAGGTTCTATCTGGTCTCTTTGGGATCCATGACCTGACCCATCTAAAATAGTTCATTAAAATGTAATTCAGAACTAAAACTAAGTGATTCTCAAGCTGTCTTTCTAAGCTAAATGAAAGTTTCAATTCAATAAACATTTATTAAGCATCTATTATGTTCCAAGCACCATTGTTAAGCATTGGTTTAGCAAATTTTTACCCACCTTGAACAATGAAGACATCCTAATTTTAGGACAAAAAGCAGCTAAATCGGGTCACTCAGACCAAAATTCATATGTTATGGTTTGAATTATTGGGTGAAAGATCAAGTCTTATCAAATTGATGGGATTTTTCTGTATTTACCACTTCCTTTGGCATGTTGAATATGCACTTTTTTAAAAATACAGCATCTAATATAATCTCGTTTTTTTCATTTGTGGATCACAAGTATTTACTATGATATGTTTGGGGTAAGATTACATGCCTACCTCAGTTCCAAGATGCATGAATAGGGCAGATGGATAGTGAGTAGGACATTGGACTTAGAATCGGATATCATGAACACTAATGATCTCTCTGAGCCTCATTCAGTATTCTTATCTGTAAAATGGGGCTGGGATCTATGATTCCTTCTCACTCTAAAGTCTATGACACTATAATTATAGCTTTTCATTTCCTAATGCTTCAAGTACAGCATAGATCATGAGAGGCAATATTCCAAGACCATAGGAGGGAACTTAATGATTTGCTTAACTCCTGCCAACGGTATTACTTCGCAGTCAGGCAAAGCAAGGCCCAGGATGATTTTTGCTAAATGGCATGGTGAGAAGGACAGATTGTACTGAATCCTGTTGTTTCCTTGAATTCCTGCTCTTGTACCTGATGTACACCAGCCCCTAACAAGCAAGCAAGTAAAAGGATCCCCCAGCAGACCTTCCTATCACATGATGTAGAAATAACTCCCCAAAAGAGCCAGATAGAAGCAGGTTCTTCAGTACCCTACCCTCTTCCTACCTGCATTCATCACACCTAAAAATGGTAACTCCGGCAACATCCTTTCTCCCAATCTTTTCTTTTTTCAGTGTTTTGTTTTTAGAAGAAAATATTGGACCATATATATTCATTTCCCCTTCAGTCCCCTTTAATTCTGTGAATACTCTGTTGAAATTAAAACTGTGCAGATTGTCTAAGACTTGCTGGAACATGCATAATGCAGAAAATCATCAGCAATCTCATCTTATCCTGCCATCTAAGAAATACAGAAAGCTTTTTTTCCTTTAATTCTCCTGTTCTCTGCAGGTCTATGCATTTTAAAATGGGTCCGGAGATTACTCCTTGAAACTCATAGCAAGACTTTGATCGCTCTTGTCAAAACTCATAGAAAGACTTTGATTCTCCTCTCTCTTTAGGGAATTAGAGTATTCCATAGAGTGGTTGTCCCTCAGTACTGTCCAGTTAAATATTAATTGGCTAACAGACTTATTGACTTATATGGAAGAAAAAAAAATGTATATATGCCCACTTCTTAGACCAGTTCTTTGCCTTTTCTGTTTCTTGAACCTTTTGGCACATTGATGAATCCTATGGATTCTTTCTCAGAATAATGTTTTTAAATAATTAAAGGAAATGCTAAATTTCAGTGACAAGTTAGAAAAAATAAAGATAAAGATTTTTTTTTTCAATCTAAATTCAAATACCTTCTTGAAAACTACTCGCAAATCTTTCAGGTTATATATAGTAAACCCCAGGTTAACAATGCTTCAGAAAGTGAAACAAGACTTGGAAAATTTCTGGGCAAAGGGTCTCTTTCTTTTGCCCAATTTTTTTTTTCTTTTTTGGTAGCAGAGAAGGGAAAAAAAAAAATGAGCCTTATCAAAAAAGAGTTCTACCCTCCCTAAAATAAGTTTTTTTGGGGAGAATGAAATAGGAGTGGGACACACTGTATCCATACCCCTATATATACTTACTTTGCTTCTTCTGTCTCCTGAATTACCTACTTGTTGGGAGAGAGGTATAATGGAATAAGTGAGAAGGAGGGGCCAAGATCTTATAAGGCACTGATTTTGTTTTCTATTTCTTTGGTTTTAGTCTTCAAAAGAAACTCAATCAACATCAAATACCAAAGTAAGTATATTCACCATAATCAAATAATTGTTGCAGCATGAACATAGCCAGGGGATAATTCAAATGAAACTGTCTTGATTCATAATCATCCTTTTCTGGCAAACACTGGTCTTTAAAACAGGTTATTAGTGAAAAGAGCACTGTACTTGGAGTCCAAAGACCTATGTTCAAATCCTACCTCTCTTAATTACCATCCATGTAAATACAACCTCTCTTTTTTTTTTATTATAGCTTTTTATTTACAAGATATATGCATGGGTAATTTTTTAGCCCTGACAATTGCAAAATCTTTTGTTCTAATTTTTTTCCCTCCTTCTCCCCAGCCCTCCCCCAGATGGCAGGTAGACCAATACATGTTAAATATGTTAAAGTATATGTTAAATACTATATATGTATACATATCCATACAATTATTTTGCTGCACAAAAAGAATAGGACTTTGAAATAAACTACACTTAACCTGTGAAGGAAATAAAAAATGCAGGTGGACAAAAATAGAGGGATTGGGAATGCTATATAGTGGTTCACACTCATTTCCCAGATTTTTTCTCAGGGTACCGGTAGCTGGTTCTATTCATTTTTGAACGAATGGAACTGATTTGGTTCATCTCATTGTTGAAGAGAGCCACATCCATCAGAATTGATCATCACATAGTATTATTAATACAACCTCTCTTGGTCTCAATTTCTTCTATTTAGAATGAGGAAGTTAGCAAACAAATAGGTTAGACTCCTTCTAACTTTAAAACCTATGAAATTATAACCTAAGCAATTATGTATTACTTGATTAAATCAAATCAGTGAGAATTTATTAAATTTGGAGGGAGAAACAAAAATGGCCCTCATCCTCAGAAATCTTGCAATCTTGATCTCTCTGTGGACATTTTTGTCCTTCTCATGCCCATTCACACATTCTGTATTATAATCTATGCCTGTGGCTAATTGTTTCCTAGCTCCATAGGAGCAGCAACTTTTCCTTCTCTAACTTATAAGGCCCACTGTCTTGCACAGAAGGTGTTCAATAAGTATTAGTTCAATCAATTAAATATTAGGAAAGAAATAAGACTCAAACACACAAAACAACTACAAAGTGAGACCATGTGTCATGTAGTGGGGAAATGGTACAACAAGGCTCTGAGAACTCAGAGCTTGTGGTTGACAGGTGGGAAACAATAAGAACAAAAGTTTAAGTTGTCTTGAATGAAAACAGGAACCAGGATAGATTGAAGAAACTCAGTTTGGAGAGACAACCATAATATGATGGAAATAGAAATGGATTGGGATTCCAAAAGTTTGCATTTAGTTCTGCCATAGTAACTCACTAGCTATGTGATTTGATCACTTCCTGTCTCTGAGACTCCCTTCCTCTACAATTGAAGGTTTGGATGGAGTGATTCTTAAAATCTCTTCTAACTTATACATTACATATTTCCCTCAACCCTCCACCCTTTCTTTATCAGTGTCATAATAACCTCCTCCCCCCAAAAAATAGACCTAAACTCAACAGATCTGGCTTGGAATCCCAGTTCTAGCAAGGTTACTATGGAGAAGTTATAAAATCAATTTCTGAGCCTCAGTTGTGAGGAAGGAAGGAAGGAAGGAGGGAGGGAGGGAGGGAGGGAGGGAGGGAGGGAGGAGGGAGGGAGGAGGGAGGGAGGGAGGGAGGAAGGAGGGAGGGAGGGAGGAAAGAAGGAAGGAAGGAAGAAAGGAGGGAGGGAGGGAGGGAGGGAGGAAGGAAAAAAAGAAAAGTATTCATTTGTCTACCATGTCAGGCACAATGTCAAGAACTTTCTTTATAAATATCATGTCATTTAATCTTCAAAACAACCAGAGAGTTAGGTGATACTATTATCCACATTTTATGTAAGTGAAGGAAGTTTAAGTGAATTGCTCAGGATGCCACAGTTGGAAGGGTTTGAGGTCACATTTGAACTCCTACTTTCCTGACTCCAGGCCCAACCCTAGCTCTGCTGTGCTATCTACTTATCATATAGAAATGTGTTATTATTAATCATAATAAAATTTAAAATACATAGATATACTTCATCCTGGTCTAGACTATTCCATAGCCTAAAAGTGAATTCCATATTTCTCTAGCTTCAGGTCCCCTGATTAGTTCCTCATACCTTCTAAAGAAGTTTTAGCACTGGGGCAGCTAGATTGTTCAGTGGATAGAGCACCAACCCTGGAGTCAAGATGCACATGAGTCTCAGACACTAAACGTTTGCCACTTTACTAGTTATGTAACCCTAGATAAGTCACTTAACTATAATTGCCTCAGGGGAAAAATAATTGTTAACACATAAATAGAATGGACCTTCATTCCTTTAAGTCTTTCCCCTTTGATCATTTTGAACAACTATTTGTTTTTTGGGATTTGTTTGTTTGTTTGTTTTTAACTTATATAGGGTGCTGAAAAGTCACCTGCTTCTTCAGCTAATACAAAATCAGACAAAGCCACCTCTTCATCACCTGAGACTCAGGGGACACAGAAGAATACTAAAGGCTTGGACTCTTCAGCTCAGCAACATACAGCAGCATCTTCTGAATCTGCAAAGGATGGAACAAAGGAGAAATCCCCCACTTCTCTTCCTCTGGGAAAGCTGTTTTGGAAAAAGGTCTGTCTTGTTTTATTGCCAGTCAAAAGGTTTGAAAATATTCTGTTGTTTGATGTATTGGGAATGTATTTCTAGAAACCAAATAAGTATATGTATGTGTGAGCTCCTGTACATCTTTTAACATTATTATTCTCATTCAATAGTGAGTTGTTGTACTTTGTTTCCCCAACAGGATGGAACTTGTATTTAACTTGATGGTGTCTTACTGATTGCTGAGAAGAGTTAGCTGTCAGGTTAAAACATGTGTTTTGTCAGAGATAAAAAAAAAAAAAAAGAGGAGCACAAATATGGTTTCTCTTTTTTTTTGAGCCACTTTTGCACATAACATGCAAAGCTTTAACATTTTGTGATTTCTTTTAGCATAGGTATATTCACTAGAATAGCTGTTGGCTCTTTCCTTTCTCCTGGTTTTCCATGTATAAACTCTGAGCCCTGGGATAAATGAATGGCCTCTTGGAGGCTCTTTGGCTTGTCTTTTTCCCAGCCAGATGTGGTTAGTCATTAGAAGCTATTTAGGTTCTATTCTTGCACTGGGAATTCAGGGCGTTTACCCAGCTCACCAACAAAGCAAATACACCCTTGGCTTAGGCTCTATGAGGAAGTTCAAACGGTTGCTGTCTGAATTATTTTTTTTTCCCCCTCCAGAAACAAATGCCTCAGGTATGAGTAGTGAAAGGAAAGGGGGTGGAGTTATTCTGAGCACTCTCACATAATTACCATTGCTAAGGAAACCGCTGCCACTGGTGTGCCTTCTAAATTGCTGCTTCTGAAAGCAGTAAAAATGGAGTGCAGAAGGTACTTGGGGATTTCAAAAAGGAGTTTGACAGGAGAATCAAGTTCTTAAATATTTAATTGGCAAGTAAGCCCAGAAAGGTGTGTGTACAGATTTCCCTTTATACAGGTGATAAATACAAACAGAGCTGATGTTTGGGGAGACATTACTTCGATGTCAATATCATTTTCTTGTCTGGAATTCTAAAAGAATTCTAAATTTTAATACTAGATACTCTACAGATTCTAAATTCTCTACAGATTCTAACTTCTAGAATGTCTAGATTCTATAAGAAGAGAAGATGACAAATATCTTGTAATTGGCTCTTCAGTATGACTTTTCAGTTTAGAACCGTTTGGATCTTATCAGTCCAACTCTGTATTCTGATACAACCACCAATAATTATTGGCAGTTGTGTGGTGCAAGAGATTTGGGATTAGAGAATATGAATTTAAATTCTGATTGCCACTTACCATCTCTTTGACTTTGGCCCGGTCATTTAACTTCTCAGCAACTCAGTTCCAGCGAGTAAAAAAGAGGGGATTGGAATAGATGATCTCTTAAATTCTTTTCCAATTTACAATCTGTGATCTCAAACACCCTTAAAAGTAGTATACTTCCCACTCCCTCCCATAAGGAAGATTCCTTTCTCACCAAACATCCATCCCTCTCACCTTTTTTTTTTCTCTGAAGGTCTCCTCTCTGTGCAATTGTTCAATTTCATCCCTGCCTGGGAGTTGCAATAGAATGATGGTCACAAAGTTGAGAACTCATGCTCCTTGGGGAAAATATCATCCCTTTCCCTTTCTGCTCCTTGATTTGTCTCTGTTGTCTTGCATCTTTCTTACCAATATGGGCAAACTTCTAGCTAAAGCAGAATCCTCTGTAGAGCTTGTTTTTTGATCCTTTCCACTAACTACAAAAATGCAGATTTAAGTGGAAATTAAAAAAAAAAAAACAAAAAAAAAACTACATGACATAGAAAATAAATGTAGTGTTTTTGAGATTTTTTTTTTCCTTTGAAGCAATCAGAACTTTGAAGTAAATCTCAAACAACTTCAGGAACATTTTTAAGGGTCGATGATGAGAAGACTGGGAAATGTTTATAATTGATAATGATGCTCAAAATTTCTTCCTTCTGGTTTTCTCAATTGGGGTTTCAAAAGTGAATTTTTTAAAAATTACTGGAGATACAACATTGAGACTATGGCATAGTAGAAAGAATGCTGGACCCAAAGAGTCAAAAAACTTAGGTTCCAGTTTCATTCCTACTGTTCTCAAATTGTATGATCTTTAACAAAGTCTCCTCTATAAAATTCAGAGATGGAGGAAGGAGGAATATCCTTTTGTCCATTCATTCTTAGTTAACTTCTTTTTTAACATGGTCATAAATGTACATTATCCAACATAATCCATGGATCTGGGTCTGCTTCTCCCCTCACTTTGCATTATTTCATAGAGGTCTCTCCACATAGCTTTGCATGTCTCATTCTTGTCAGTTTTAATTACATGTGAGTATCTGACTTCATTAATATACTGCAATTTCTTTAGCCCATTCTGTATCATGGGGTTTTTAGAGTTAGAAGGGCACTTAAGATAGATCATTTAGGTCAATCCCCTCATTTTACAGATGAAGAAGCAGAGCATTTCTTCATCTTTAAAATTATAGAGTTGGGCTGGATGATCTCCGTGGTCTCATTCCAGGGCAGACATTTTATGATTCTATCATAAAGATGATCATAAAGTTTCTTTTTTAGTTCAAGCAACCTATGAGTCTGTGATTCTTCAAGATGCCTCTTTATGAAGCTAAAAATCATGGGGGGGCTTTTTTACTGTTGCCGAAGAAGTCACCATGAAAAAAATAAATCACTCCTAACTCTACTGAGAAAACTGATTTCACACTCTAATATAGTTGGGAAAGAGGACTGAAATAAAACTAGCAAAAGGAATATTTTCTCTATGTTTCATTCCTAAATCCAAGAGTTCCTATTGAGTCTTCCCAGCATGACAATCACTGTGCTAAATGCTATGGAGGATGCAAAAAAGCCTCAATTTTGGTACTGGCACTCCAGGAGCTTCCAGTTTTGTTGGAAAATAAAACACACCCATCTAGAGGATAAATGACTTAAAGGCTATAAAACTTTGGAGAAGGGAGACCTCTGGAGTTATCAAGGTAAGCTTCAGAAAAAACAAACAGCTGAGTAGGTCTGGAAGGATTGGTAGAACTTAAATAAACAGAGGGATGATTAAAAGGAAACACTGACTGGGGAAGGGAGGGGAAAGGATTATGAGTAAAGGATCTAGATTTGAGAAAAGGTGTGGTTTAAATGATTAAGATTTAAGTAAAAAGTACATACAGGGAGTTGTCATAAATAAATCACAGGAAGATATAGAATCTGTTGAAGCTATCCAAACATGCTTGGTAATTCCACTGTGGAAGATTTATGGAAAAATCTGGATAAGAATCATATAGAATATAAAGGTATAGATAAGTTGCCATCTGCCCCATATAAAGGTGTAGATAAGTTGCCATCTGCCCCAGGGAAGAATCTCCCACATGTATAAGATTATATCTCCATTGAAGGGTTGGAGTAAAGGTTACTCTTATTATGGACAGTCTAGAGAGGTAAATAGTTTAGACTTGATAGAGTAGACTATCCCACCATAGTAAATGATATAAGGAAAGGCATAATATGGTAATCACAAAGATTATTAGTCTGATAGAGGTATAGAAATTGGCTTAGAGATACCATTAGGAAATATTTACACGTTTTACAAGTGATTTTTTTTTTAATTGATATCTCTTGTTTTTACAAGGTATAGATTTCCTCCTATATACCTCTCCCACCCTCTCTGAGGACAATCCCTTTGAATAAAGAATTTTTTTTAAAGAAAAAAGGAGGTTAAGGTGGGGAATCTGCAAAGTCAATTCATACATAAAAAACCAACAACATTATATTCAATTTACCATAACAGTAGACCTTTCCTCAACTATATAAAGGAGTGAAGGGAGATATCTTTTTATAAATCTATTTTGGGAGCAAATTTTTTTTCATATTTTTGCAATATTCACTTTTCATTGTTTTGTGATAGTTGATCTCTACATTTACATTGTAGCAGTTATATATACATATAAATACAGATATATATATACATATATAAAATATATAAACATTATATATATATATATATATATACATATATACACACACACACATATAAATATATATATATATATATATATATATATATATATATAAAATTTTTCTGGCTATGCTTACTTCAATTTGCATTTAGGTATGTAAGTCTTTCCATGGTTCTCTAGGTATTTATCATGTTCATAATTTTTGTTAGCACAGTAATGTTTCATTTTGTTAGCCATTCCACAATCTGTTTTGTTTCCAGTTCTTTGCTACCACAAAAAGTGCTGCTATAAATATTTTGGTGTAAATGGTTCCTCCTTTTTTTTTAGTGACTTCATTTAAGTACATACTTAGCAATAGAATGTCAAAGTCAAAGAGTGTGGACCTTTTGGCCACTTTGTTTGTATAAGTCCAAATTGCTTTTCAGAAGGATTGTACTAATTTATAGCTTCACTAACAATTCATTAGAGTGCCTGTCTTTCTATAACTCAGTCAGCACTGCCTATCCCCATGTTTTATCACTTTTTTCCAATTTGCTGGCAGTGAGGTAAAACATAATTTGCCTTTTATTGTTATTGATTTGAAGTATTCTTTCGTACAACTGTTAACAGTTTTCATTTCTTCTTTAGAGAACTGTTTATACATAGGCTTTGAGCATTTCCATGTGTGTAAATTGACAGATTTAGATTGAGACAGACAGACATGGGAGATGAGGTAGGAGAAGGAGAAGGAAAAGAAAATAAGGAGATGGGAATTGGGAAGAATGGGAGGGACAGACAAAGAAAGGAGAGGCAGGACAATGTTGAATGGTAGATAGAGATCTGGCTTTGAAACCAGGAAGACCAATGTTCCATTCTTGTCTCTGAAATATCCTGCGTGATCCTGGGTCAATTCATTTTAAGTGTTTTAGCTCAAAGCTTCTTATACTGTGGGTCATGCCCCAAATGGGATCACATAATTACGTGGGGCTCTCAAAATTATGATTTATTATCAGAAAACGTTTCATTTGCATACCTATTTATGTACCTAAATATCTGGGGTCATGTAAAACTTTCTTGGGCAAAAAGAGGTCGTAAGTGGGAAAAGTTTAAGAAACCCTGGTTTAGCTATTCTCTTAAATTATAGGGTGAAGGGGCAGCTAGATGGTGCAGTGTACAGAACACTGCTTCTGGAGCCAAGAGGACTTGAGTTCAAATTCAGCATCAGACTTCACATTTACTAGTTATGTGGTGCTGGGCAAATAACAACCCCAATTGCCAAGCAAAAAACCATAAATCTATAGGGTACAAACAGTTTGCTGACTTCTGTTTGCTCAGGAACTTCCCTCATCTGGGGAGTTCTCTGTACTAATAAAGACTAAAAGTCTTTATCTTTTAAAAAACATGATGTTTTTAACCTCAGGAAAGCAATTTTTGTTATTCAAGTTTATGTGGCAAAAAGAAGTGAGCTGGCAATTATGTGGTTAATTTAATCCATAGAAGCAGTCAAACTGGACGACTTAGATTCCAAACTGGGAAGAGAGAGGAAGTTACAGAAGCACAGGATCTTATTTGTTATGGCTTATTGAACTCTCCCAACCTGTTAGGGACACGAGAGAACAAACATATAGTCCAGCCTCTGCCCTAAAGGCTTATTTTCTAAGAACCACATATGCCTAAGAGAAGGATCAAAGATTTTCTCTATGTGTTTCAGTGACAGCAAGAGAAAGAAAGGTAACAGAGCAGTGAATGTGTCCCAAGGACAAAGAAAATTCTATTTCCAGCAAGCAGCACACAGAATGAATGAAGAGACCTTAACAATCGTCAAACTTTCTTATAGATAAGGAATCTATAAGGAAACAGCCCCAGAAAAATACAGTGACTTACCCAGAGTCACACAACTAGGTCAGGGCAGTCCTGGGAGACTGGATCTACAGGCCCACTGACT
Source organism: Sminthopsis crassicaudata (assembly GCF_048593235.1). Taxonomy (NCBI): domain Eukaryota; kingdom Metazoa; phylum Chordata; class Mammalia; order Dasyuromorphia; family Dasyuridae; genus Sminthopsis; species Sminthopsis crassicaudata. Next base: position 238,955,556 of record NC_133618.1, on the reverse strand, counting down.
ATGGGTAACTTTACTACACCCCTGTTCTACAATGTGACACAATTTCTCATAATCTCATTTTCCAAGCAAATGAAGGACATTCTTTTCTCTCTGCCCAGGAAGCTGCAAACAGGAAGCTATTATTGATCTAAGTGTTCCCATATTTTAAACATTGTTTAAGGTTAGCTCTGTGGAAGTGCTTGAGGATCTGTAAACACACAGAGGCCATTGCTACAATCTTCAGAGCATCTTTTAACTGGGAAGGGGAAAACAGAGAACTAAAGAAATGTTCCGAGACTGGCAGCTGTTACCTAAGGTATTAGATGGTGGGTCCCAACCAAATATTATTAAACAAATAATTTGTAAGGACTGTATAGAAAAAGAAGCAGGAAAAATCATTCAATCAGTGTGTTTGGGAAGTTGTAACACATGAACTTTAATAAATGAGGAAAGACCTCAACAGTCGTCAACTCTGTTGGCATAAAATCTAGTATATCCTCAATGAAAATATCACTTTTGGAAGATTTGATCCAAGTTCATTTTCATTGAGATTCTATTAGATTTTAGCCTACAAAGATAATCTTTATATCTTTCTGTAGCTACTAAAGTACTCTTCACAGAGTAGTTTTTCCCTCTTTTTCTTCCTTCTTTCCTTTCTTTCTTTCTCTTTTCTTTCTTCCTTCTTTCCTTTCTTTCTTTCTCTCTTCTTTCTTCCTTCTTTCCTTTCTTTCTCTCTTCTTTTCTTTCTTCCTTCTTTCCTTTCTTTCTTTCTTTTTTCTTTTCTTTCTCCTTTCTTTCTTTCTTTCTTTCTTTCTTTCTTTCTTTCTTTCTTTCTTTCTTTCTTTCTTTCTTTCTTTCTTTCTTTCTTTCTTTCTTTCTTTCTTTCTTCCTTTCTTTCTTCCTTTCTTTCATTTCTTAACAATTGGGATTAAGTGACTCCCAAGGTCATACAGTTAGTTAAATGTTAAATGTTAAATGTCTGAGGCCACATTTGAACACAGATCCTCAATTCCAGGACTGGTGTTCTATCCACTGTGCTATATAACTGTCTCAGTAGTTCTTAATTGATATTTGTTGAAGGTTTGTTGTTGAAATAGAATCCAAACTTGTTCATTTAATCAGCAACATTTGCTTTTTTATGGTTTTTTATGGTTATACATGTATATTAACTTTTTTAATGAATCATGTTGGGAGAGAAAAATCAAAACAAAAGGGAAAAACCACAAGAGAAAAATAAACAGAATAGAAAGTGAACAATCAGCAACATTCGCAACCAAAATGAGGTGAAAATATCAGAACTACTGAATCAAAGAAGTTTTTTTGATTTTTCAAACCTTACTTAGTTAGTAACTATTTCCATTTAAATTAATTAATTTAATCATTTAAAGTAGCATAACAAATTTTTGGTTACTTCCTTATAAGGAATCATTGTCTATTCATTTTCATTTCCCTTTTCTTATGTAATTCTAAACAATATTATTTCATTCTACTGGTTTTAGGTTTCCTTTTTGTTTGTTTAGTTTGTTTTGCTTTGCTTTTCATTATTTAAAAGAGATCTTTCCAGATTTGTTTCGTGGTCCTCATACTTGGCAGTCCTAAATACATGATAGCATTTCGTTATTTTAATATCTATTATTTACTAAATCATAGGAACTTTTTAGTTCAGTTAGAATTTAATAATTATTTAAGTCTACACCCTCATTCTACAAAAAAAAAAAAAAAAAGGAAACTGAGGGACAGAGGTGTCAAAACTTATTCAGAGTTTACAGGTAGTAAATGTTAGAGATGTGAACCTAGGTTTTCTATAATATCAAATCTAGTGCTCATTCTACCATAAATACTCTCTGGAACTGGCACAAGAACCAAAATAAAGGGCCATTGTTAAGAATGTATATTTTATTCCTTTCCACCAACTACTAAGACTACAATTTCCTATGCACTACAATGAACCTTCAATGTGCAGTCACTTTGCAGACCCAGGAAATTAAAAAAAAAACAACAACAACAACAACAAAAAAGCAAAAATGCCCAGCAAAATTCCATCATAAAACACAAAAGTGGCAGGGGAAAACATCATAAAAACTACAATTCCATTGACAGGGTAAGGAATTTGGTCAGCCAGGAGAATCTTATATTTGATGCCAAGAATGTCCACTTCCAAGTACTTGCTATGTCAGGTTGAAAAAGTTTAACTTTTATAGCATGGTTTTTCTATTTGCTTTTTTATACAACAAACCCCTCAGGAACCCAAAAGATGAAGTGTGATGCACCATTCCCTACCAACCTCCTGCCCCCTCAAAAAAAATAAGTTTTAAAAGACTTGTGCTACCTTCAAATTAATCTAAAACTCACTATAACTTCCTGACAATCAAGGCTTTCTCACAGCAATTCATTCTTGTCAGTAATATTTTGTGCCTATAGGAGCTTCAAGGTTATGGCAAAGGAAGGACAGTGCTAAGTGCTGCAGGCAGGAGAATCATAGTCATAGATTGCAGTGGGTCCAAGAAGACCTTAAGGATCACTATGAACAGTCCCTCCATTATCCACAGTATGAAACAAGTGTAAAGATGATGTCCATTTCTTCCATTGTCCACAGTAAGAAACAAGTCTAGAGACATAAAGCAACTTATCCAAGATAACATATACATTCAAAGGACTTTAGGCAGCATTTATTTATTTGACTTTGGCAAGACAATTGGGGTTAAGTGACTTGCCCAGGTCACATGGCTAAGAAGTCCTTTGAATGTCAGATCCTTCTGACTTCAAGACCAGTGCTCTGTCCACTGCATCATCTAGCTGCTCCTATTCATAGGACTTAAGAACTGAATAAGATCTTAGATATCACTTCAGATGTATGAAATACACCCTCCTATCTTACATATGAGAAAATTAAGATCTATAGAGGCAAAAGTGACTGTGGTTCTCTAATTAATTAGTAGCACAGCTGAGAATAAAACCCAGAGTTCCAGATCCCAATATTTTTTTCATCATCTGATGCTACATTAAATAAAAACTCAAGTCAACAGAAAGTAACAGGATCAATAGTAGAGAATGAATTCTCAAAATATTAAATTTTCTTAGAATTATAGAATTTCATTTTGCAATTGCTTACTGAGTTCCTACATAATAAATGTATCTTGCAGTATGTTCTTTCAAGGAGCAAGAACAGGATAAGACATACCAACATACTAAAATGTATGATGTGTTGGAGCATAAATTCAGGAAGACAAAGAGAGGCTTTTATAGCAGAAGTAAGATCCCTGGTACCTTTACATATAGAAATCATGAGTCTCCTAAATAGGTATTCACGAAGGAGTTAGTAGAATTTCTTTGGTGATAAGGCTCATACCAATGGACCTATTAGTTATTATATTTGTTTCTATGTGTCTGATGATATGTCTAAGAATGTACCAACCATTGATAAATAAATTTGGGTGGGAAGAGAAGGGGCATTTTATGGAAGACTTTGAATGTTGAAATAGACATTTCTTATTCTGGAAGGCAACAGAGGGCTACTGTAAATTAGAAAGCTTCATCCAAGAACACTGTGCAGAATGGATTGGACTTAGACAAACTAAATAATGGTAAGGAGGAGCTAGATAAAAAGCCAGTGAGTATGAAGAGATTAAAATGTGGAGCAGAAATGGGGGAAAAACACTCTAAAAGAAATATCAATAGGCATGGGTGACAGATTGAACATATGGAACAGAAAAGAAGGATTTAAACATGGTTCTCTGATTTTGAAATTCAGTGAGAATAGTTGTGTGCCGTTGACAAGAATAGGGGACTAAAATTGTAGGGTTGCCTAAAAAGTAATTCCTTGGGTATATGTCAGAATTCTGTCCAGGAAATTATTCTCACCTTTTCCTATTCAATAATAACCCCAACCCAACTACTCTCATCTTTTTTTTTTTTTTATCTTCCCTTCAGTCAATTAAAGAGGATACAGTTTCCAAAGGTGCAGAGGAAAATGTAAGTTAAATATAAAATGATTGAATCATTCAGATTTCATCCTTGACCTTCTTGATCCATTGGCTGTCAACCTCTGGGGTCTTTTGTAGTTGCATGAAATAGGTATGAATTATGGTAGGTTCTTTCATCCTTTCAAAATAATCATTGGTAATCATGAGAATTCAGGGGCTTTGATGAAAATTGTAATCCTCATTACAATTGCTATGTTAAGACCACATGTTGCCAGTATACCTGCCAGGGCACACCTATAATAACCACTACCAGGCGGTTGATACTGGTAGATTGCTTGAGCTCTGGAGTTTTCAGCTGCAATAGTGCTAAAACCCACTGGATTTTGCACTAACTACTGTGCCAATATAGTTAGCACCTGAAAACAGGAAGCCCCCACGTTATTTAAGGAGAGGCAAACTAAATCACAAATGGAACAGATTAAATAAATAGTAAGACAGACCATGAGTAACTGCTGCATTTGTAACCCTTGCAAGATAAGAAGATCCAATTCTAAAAACAAAAACAAAATTTAAAAAGGATGATATATGTCTCTGTTTCTTACCAGAATTCATTATTATCCAGGGACTGAAAGAATCTACCAAATAGAACAACCTCACCCATCCTTATCTCTGGGGGATCCTCTCATTCTTGTTCATTCACTCTCTCTTGATTAAGTACCAATCCAGATCATGTCTTAAAATTTATCAGCACCAGCCATAATAGGGGCATGAGGCATAAGAACACCTGTGAACAGCTCACACCAAAAGATTTCCGTGGTCCCGAGCTCAGGCTTTAGTATGGCAGCCCTTGAATTTTACCTTGATGCAGATATGTCTACCCCACTACTTCTTTGACCTTTGGTCAGTGGCAGAAGTGGCCAATATTTCCAAGAAGGATAAATTAATGCCCAGGGGGGAACAGATCAGTCCCAAAACTCAGAAGCCTTTTCCATTCCAATCAAGCATACCAACAGAGATAAATAAACTGGCCGTGTGACTAGTACAGTGCTAGTCCCCTGAAAGAATGCCTCCCCCAAGATGGTTTATAATTGGTGTTGACGACATTCACAGCTGTTCTTGGAGTGAACCAATCACTTTTCTCTGGCTCTTTCTGAGGACTCCTTAACCCTCGACATACTGCTGTTATGTTTCAAGTCTAGTCAATACTAGTGGATCTGAATCTAAACATCTTCCAGAAATGCTGTTTCTAGAGTAATGGAAGTAAGAACAGATGTTTCTTCTTATGAATTGTTAAGAGTATAAAGAGGAAAAATATTTCAACCTGCTCCTTTCACTACATTAGGCTATGCAACCAAACCAAGAGAGCTCTTCAATCCCTAGTTTCTTAGTATCCTCCTATATATTTTCCAGGAATTCAAAACTTAGCTTTTTCGGTCACTTGGAAGCAGGAATCCAATGCATCTTTTGACCTTGACTTTTCAATTAAATTGTGAATTAAAACCAGAATTCCAGTTGGCAATACAACTTAAACATTCTCACAGAAGCGACCTCTCACTTGAAGAAAAATATCTCTTTTGGATGTTGTCGAAGGAACATTTTGTCCACTGGGGCTCTCATGATAACTTTTAAGTCTGGTTTCCAGAGCTCTGACAGAAGACATTTCATTTTCTAGAGTGAAGTTTTTGTTTTGTGTGGGGGTTTTTTTGTGTGAATTGAATGTGAAGTCATCTCTGCAGCTTACAAAGTATAAATAACAAAAGATATACAAAAACTTACAAAGGGTAAGGAAAGATGCAAGGTGGTTTTAAAAGGAAAAGAAAGGATTCACACAAAGGCAACTTTTCTTCCCTATCCCACAAGATTTCTGCTGGCTGGGCTTTGAGCATAGCATTTCTATTTTTAAAGTCTTGAAATGTCTTTTTCTTAAGGATAATGACATGCCTCTTGGATGAAGCCACTATAAAAGCATGTGTTTTCACTATGTTATGAAAAGCTGCTCCCCAACAAAGTCATAAACAACTGGAAAAGAGAGAATCCTTGGAATTGGAGAACTGGTCCAAGCTTAGCTCAACTACATGCTCGTCATGTGACTTGGACAAATCATTAATTTAACCTTTTTGGTTTTTGCTTTTCTAATCTGAAAAAAAGGAGCCATTGGGTTAAATCACAGATCTAAAATGAAAAAGAACATCAGAGGTTACCTTGTCTATCCCCTTTTTGCAGACAAAAACTTGAGGCTTAGGGAGATTAAATGATTTGTCCAATTTCTGAGAGATAGAATCAGAAGCCAGAATTTCTGACTATAGAGCAGAGGCCCTTAACCATTTTGTGTGTCATGGTCCCTTTGGCAGTCAGGTGAAGACTATGTACTCCATTTCAGAATACACATAAAAAAAAATGCATAGCATTACAAAGGAAACCAAATTATGCTGAAACTAGCTATCCAAACCTTAAAAGAAAAAACAAAGTCACAGACTCTAGGTTCAACATCCCTACCTGAAATACAATAATCTCAAAATGGATCAGGAAATCCAATTCTGTTTGCTATCTGTGTTACCTTGAACCAGTCATTATTCCAATCTGAAACCCTCAATTTTCTTTTCTCTACTATGAGGAACATTATGGCCTGTGACACCATATAAATTATAGATGCATATGCATATTTATACTTTATATATACTTAGACAAACATACATAATATACATTACATATATGCATATATGCCATATATAAGCATATACCATTTATATTATGAATGTATATATACCATGTATATATTATATATTTGTATAAGTATACGCCATATATAATATATTTCTATTTTACACATAATATGTAATTATATATCCCAAAGGATTGTTATAAGCATCAAGCAAGAAAATTATAAAAAGTTATTTTGTAAATCTCCAAATTCTCTCTGTGTATCAGCTTTTATTATTGACAAGGCCCCTTCCATCCCTGAATTCTATGACTACTTCCAAGGGAATTATACCTTTATAATTCCTTTAAGGTTCCTGTATAGAGGAGGAACATGAAACAAAAATTTACCTTTTTTGTAAGTTTATCTTTTCCTACTCTTGATCTAGGTGAGGGAAGGAAAATAGATAAAGCATTTATCAAGTGCTTACTATGTGTCAGGCACCATGTTAATATATTCACCAGTACTGAAATTGTATTCAAAACACTGAAACAACTGCTTGTTGGGAGGCCCCATGATACAATCAAAGGAACACCCAACTAGGAGTCAGAAGATATGCTTCTCCTCCTGACTCTGTCATCAGGGACATTTTAGGGGTCATCTAGTCTAAATCCTTCATATTACAGATAAAGAAACCAAGATCCAGAGAGACAAAGTGATTTGCCAGGTGACATAGCTGCGTGCCGTAAATGATGAGCTTGAGATTTGAACTCGGGCCTTATAACTTAAAATCTGGCACTCTTTCTGCTTTCTAACACTATATATCTTTAACTAGCTTTTGTTTAACTAGCTTGAGTCCAGGAGAATCCTCTAACCTCTTTGGACCTGTTTTCCAACTTTCAAGAGAAAGAGAGAGATAAGATCATTTCTCCTTCAACTCTGACTTTCTTTGATGCTAAACTAGTAAGAGACCATATACAATATGACAATGGAAAAGAAGTTCCATTCGAATTTCAGCTTTGATGATTCTGTAAATAGATTTTTTTCAACAAATTATCCTCCAAAATCTATCTACATAGTGACAAATTGACAGAGATACTGAAGTATCCCTTGTTTCATTAGTGCTTTCTGTAAACAGGCCTTAGACAATGGAAATTCATTTAAAACAGGAAATGTGTAGACACAGCCCTAAGGAGGAGAATCATTCATAATACATGAAACATGTTCGACATAGGAAAAAATTACTATCTTGAAATAAACTAGGCATAATTGCACATAAAACTTAAAATCATAACATTAATATTTATGTTTCTTGTCCTTTTTAATTAGCTGAGAATGATCAAATTTCTCATACTAAAACACTTTATTTTATGCTCAGGTATATCTTGCTTTACCAAATCCCAATATAGAGAAATCCAAACAAACAAACAAATATATATATATATGTGTGTGTATATATATATATATATATATATATATACATATATATATATATATATATATATATATAAATGATTATTTTATAAAGGGTGATAGTTTTTTTTAATGTTTTGTTTTGTTTACTAAGATTTCTTTAGATAACAAGTTCTAGTGATTTTTAGGAGACCTATCAATTAAAGGGAAGGCTACCTGCATTAAATGAAATAAAGAATTAAGCAGTTAAAACATCTAGTACTTTTCAAGCAAAATTTGACTTTTTAAAAGTCCAGAGAGATATGGTACTTCCTGCAAGAAATCCACTACTAGTGTTTACTCCAGCACGTGCATTATTTCCCATTATTGAAAGAAACTAAAAATTGTTGCTTCCTCATATAGCCTATGAGTGCATTTTCATTCAAACAATAGCTCAAACTCAATTAGAGTAGTTTGTTTGAGCCTCAAACACTTCTGAGGAACAAATTGCAGTTAAAACCCCAATATGACAACTAATAGATGAATAATTTCTTTATTGGAATATATAATAGTTCAAAGAAATGAGTCATTCCTTCCTATGCTCCCCCCCTCCTAATTTGCCTACAGAAACTCAAATTGCCTTATCTGTTTAGATATAGGTTATAAGTATGTTTTAATAAAATAATAAAAGTTAAATAAAATTTTAAGGGAGCAAAAACAAACCATATTCCACTGTGAATAGATTTCTAAAAAGCTGCTTTCTGGTTGAAACTATTTGAACCAGACCTCTAGACATAGGTCTGATGCAACTCTCTGGACAAGAAATAGAATGTTTTCTCAAAATGCAAATGAAGTAAATTTAAGGTATCCTACATAACCAGTCCAGCTTCATGTGTGTATTACATTCTTCCCAATGAAATGTTGTAATAGTAAATCATTTTAAAATATAAGAAAAGCCTCATTTTTATCATGATTTGAACAGAGGACCCTACTTCAATCCCAACCCAGTCACTTGCTACTGGTGTGATCTCAAACAAGTCAAGTAATTTCTCTGAGCCTCAGTTTACTCATTTGTAAAATGAGAATATTGGATTAGATGGCCTGTAAGGTTCCTTCCAACTCTAAAATTATGCCCTTATCAATCAATCATCAAACATTTATTAAGAGTTTACTATGTACCAAGGCCTGTAGATACAAAGGCCAAAAAACAAACAAACAAACAAACAAACAAACAAAAACCAGTGCTTTTCCTTAAGAAGCTTGCATTCTACTCAGAGGAAAAAACATGCACTTTTATAAGAATGTGCAAAATACAAAATGATCACAAAGTAATTTATTTTGTAGGGATGCAAAAAACCCCAGCTGTCAGAAAAGACTTCATGTAGAAAGTGGCTTTTGAGCTGATACTTAAAAGATAGTAGATATTCTAAGAGGTGGAATTAAAGAAGGAATGCATTCCAGGCAGGGATGGAGGAGGAACAATTTAGCTGCATCATAGTATATTGTGAAAGAGAGTAATTGTATTGTCACACCCAAACCAGAATTTTAGAGCAATATGGATTTTATTCCAGGAATATGGTAAACAAGACTTAGAATCAGAAGAATCAAAAATTCAAGACCTGGCTACAAGCCTAAGGACATGTTACAGAGTTCCTGGGAGTCTCAGTTGACCCATTATAAAATGGGAATGATAGATGCTTTCTCTACCTTACCTTGGTTCAGGTCTGGCTTCTAACATATCCTGGCTATGTAAGTCACTTGATTCCTCAGTGTCTTCTAGAAACTCAAAAAACAATAAATTCTAAAGCAAGTCAGAATTTTTATTGGTAGAGAATTTCCAATATCAAAGGCTAATATCAAACTAGATCGCTCAGTTGTATAGAGTTCTAGGTCTAAAGTCAGGAACACCTGAGTTCAAATGCAGCCTCATACACTTATTAGCTGGGTGACCCTGAGCAAATCATTTAACTCTGTTTGCCTCAGTTTCCTCATCTGTAAAATAAGCTGGAGAAGAAAAGGCAAACCCAATATCTTTGCCAAGAAATGCCAAATGGGGTCGTGTAAAGTTGGACTTAATTGTGCAGCAAATTCCTAAACCAAAGAAATAATAGAACTAATACAAAATAACAATTTATCAAGACAGTTTTGAGGCTCAAATGAGATCATCCATACAAAGTACTTTACAAACCTTAAAAGTGCTATATAAATATTAGCTGACATTAGATGAATGGAAAATCTTATAAGTTGTGGGTAGGTAACTAAAAACAATTTCCACCTAAACAAATTCTTCTTTTTGGGATTTAAAGACTTTCATAATTTGACTCCAGGCTACTTTTCCAAGATTATTACATATTACTCCCCTTGATACATTCAACATTCCCAGCCAAACATTCATAGCTAACATTCTATCTCCCATCTTGATGATTTTGTATGGATGGTATCCCATGCCTGGAATGTTCTGCCTCCTCATCTCCACCCTTAGAATTCCCAGCTCCTTTCAAAGCAAAGTGCAAATACCACTTACTACAAGAGACCTTTCCCTACTTCTCCCAAACTACCAATGCTTCTGAAATTAATTTGTATTTAATATATGTGTGTTTTATACATACTTACACATATATGTGATGTTTCTCCTGATAAAAAGTAGGTTCCTTGAGGTCAAGAACTGTCTGGTTTTGGTTATTTAACAGTTTCTCCAGTGCCTAAAGCACCTAGCACATAGTAAGCTCTTAATAAATGCTTGGATGACTTGTTGATTAAACCACATAATAAAGATCTGGTCCTCTGGATATATAGGTAGGTTATCCCTTCACTGTCACTGGGAGCATGACTTCAGAAGTAAAGTAATTATCATAAATGGGAGAATCAAGTTCAATACATAATTGGGCCCTTTGGATATCTCTCCCTATGACACTATCACCCCCATTTTATAGAATAGAAAACTGAGGCTCCCAGGGATTTGGGACTTGTCCTTAGTCTTTTTTTGTTTTGTTTTTTGCCGAGGCAATTGGGGTTAAGTGGCTTGCCCAGCATCACACAGCCAAGAAGTGTTAAGTGTCTAAGTTCAAATTTGAACTCAGGTCCCTCTAACTTCAGGGCTGGGTGCTGTCCTTAGTTTTGCAGCCAGGTCTTGAATACCCAGTTCTTCTTATCCTAAGTCTGTTCTACTCTACTCCCACTTAGCCTATAAAAATAAAGAGTTAAAAAGAATACATTGGGCTCAATTCTGGGGCCTTGGAGAGCATATTTAAATCAATTCTGAAAGGAATAACTTTTAATTAAAATAAGACTGGATTAGGAGATAGTTTAAAATTCTTGAGGAAAATCTCAAACTTCAATTAGGGCCCTGTTACAATTTGGTTTCTTTGAAATAGTATTTCTTTTAAGAGTAAAAATATAAGAAACAGACAATTTTTTCAACCTTAATGGTACTGTATATAGTAAATGTTTTCTCTTAAATATAATATTTAGGTCTTATGGAAAATAAAGGCTGGATTTTAAGATGACCTATGCTGTTCTAGAACTGGCTATAAAGTGTATCATGGATCTTTTCAGATCACATATTTGGAGCTATTTTGGCAAAAAATGGAAAATGATTTTCTACAAAATGATTCTATTTTTAAAAGTGATTGTTTCCCTTTTCCAACCAACCCTTAATAACAGCAGAAACTAGCATGCTTTGTGCACTTTGTATATATTCAAATTTTATAGTCATGCTGGTATGTTATTCCAGTTTTCGAGATGGAGAAACTAGGTTCAGAGCAGTTAAATGATTTGGTTGTGGTCACATAGCTTGTAAATATCAAAAATAGAATTTTAACCTAGAATTTGCTTGAGTCCCAAACTAGCTGACTCTCCACTATGACATTCTGGCTATTAATTTGAGGAATTATAAACAGCTATTGATGTCAATCTTTTAGGAAGCACTATCTGGCTTTGACCCCTAAACCAAGCTTATAACAGCAAAGGAGAAATATCATCAAGTTTTCCCCTGGGGAAAAAAAGTGCTTTATATAGGGCTTTTAAAGCTTTTTCCACTTTTCACTCAAAAAAATTTTATGGTACTCCATGCATACAGGTATATTAAATAGCTATATAAATCAAATATTTACTGATAATAAATCATAATTTTGTGGGCCAAAAATTCAGTTACAAGATCCCATATGGGGTTGCAACTCACAGTTGAAGAAACTGGGTTCTCTATAAGTCATACTAGACCCATGGCTTCCCAGAGATCAAATGAAACTAACAGGTGTCTGAGGCGTGATCCTGAGCAGGATGCAGAATGAGGCAGTCAGGCAAATGATCACGAATTAAACTGGGAGGCAGTCACAGGACTGGGCCTGACACCAGATTGAAGGTAAATTACCCCACCATCATGGGCTCCCCTGGCTGGCCTTCTCTCCCAGCAATCTGCTCACAGCTCATTAGGTCAAACACCAGGGGGGTGAAGCAATTTAGCAACGCTTGTCTTGGCTTAAACTCATTTCTTTTCTTGAAGCTTGGGCTCTGTTTAAGTAACAAGGGCAAATGATTGTATTTCAAGCCAAGGGGAGCAGGGAATGAATGAATGGGAGGTGTATTGAAATGAGAGGCTTTTCCGCTACTCTTTCTTTGCTATGGCTCAGAATGTTTCTACACAGCTGCTGCTGAACAATGTCTTTGAAAGCTATGGAAGGGAATCACAGCTGACACGGCCAGACCTCAACCTAGGCTATTGTGTGACAGTACATTTACCAGCTTCGAAACAGTGCTGGTATAAGTCACCCCCGTGGCAGATTAAACAAGAGGGATTGTCACGGAAGTGGGACAGAAATAGTCACTTTGGACCTTCCTAGACTTGGAGAATCTGGATTCAAATCTTCTCTCTGCCACTTAATAAAAAAAAAATAATAATAGACATTAGATTATAAATTATTATCTATATGACTCTAAGCAAGTGACTTTGTCTCTCTGGATCTTAGTTTTCTCATCTCTAAAAAAAAATTTTTTTCTAGATAATCTCTAAGATCACTTCTAGTTCTGAAGTTATTACTGAAGTAGGTATGTGTCCCAAATGGGACAGATGGATGCCTTCTTTTTAGCCTTCATTATATTTATTGGAAAGGACAGAAGCTGTGAGCACTTGAATTCATTTTGCTTGTGGCCAAGGGGATGGCAACCTGACAACAATTTACCCCAGTTCAGTAATCTTTTTTGCAGCCTGTGTAGAAACAATCATGGACCCAACCCTAGAGCTGCTTCGTAGATAGTGTTTTTTGGTCCTTGTGTAGGACTCCATTTTTTAAAAATTCATGGACGAGTGTTATTTTCTCCACCTTAACACCTGGCCCTCTCTAAAAGCAAACCCAAACCCAAACCCAGGAAGCATGTGAAGCACCAGTAGAGATTATAAAGTCCGAGGACATAGAAGCATCCTTACAAACAATAGAGCTGAATGAAGAAGAAGCTGTCAATCCTGAGCCTGCCCTGGCCAAGCCCAACACAGAAGAAAACAAGCCACGGAAACCAAACCTGAGGCTGTTTCTCAGACAACTGGTAAGCTCTGACTAAGAGAAAGGTGAGCTTAGACTCATCACTCGAATGTGGGAAATGGCCAAAACAGAGTAGTTGCTATAATCCCTTTGTTTAATCAGTCTAGAATAGCAAGATTACAAATAATGTATTTAATATGAATGAAAAGGTACACATATTACTTGCCCAGCAAGGGCCTTAAATAACATCACTCAAAGTAAATCAATATGGGTCAAAAATAAAGTAAATGCCAAAGGATTTTTGGTCTAATTATAGTGAAACAAATATCTTATTTCATACTGTTCCTTTTTTTCTGGATTTTTTTTTTTAAGAATGCAGATCTTTCATTACATTGACCCATCTTGTTAACTAATCAATCAACAAATATTTATTTATGGCAAAGTACCTACCATGTGCCAGGTATTAAGTTTAGCACCAAATATATAAAAACAAATCCATAAAAGGCAAGTTGTTCCTATCCTCAAAACGTTTGCACTCTATTGAGGGGACAATGCATTTATATAAATACATGCAGAAAAAACACAAAATAATTAGTCGACAAAACACGTGCCAATAAGAGTCAAGCAGTGTCAATAATGATAGTTCTGGGAAAATGGACAGGAATCATTTTCTTTCACTGTTGATTTTTTGTGCTCTTTGTCCTGGTGTGCTTCAGTCTGTGATGGTTAGCTCAGATGTTTAAAGCTTGCTGTTCATTGTTAGAAGTTTCCTGTGTGGTTTGAGACTGAGGGATTTGGGTCAGGGTTAAGGATTTACAAGCTGAAAACATCCTTTGCCCTGCTTCCTGAAATACCAAATCACAGAATCCAGATTGGAAGGGACCTGAGAGGTCATCAAAGCCAACCTATAATTGTCCAAGAATTCCCTTCTACCCCCTCTTCAATCAGTCTTTATCCAAGCCAAGTGAATAGTGGACTTACATGCTGCACTTCTGCATCAGACAAATAGTTAAGCAGTTTTCCCTGACACTTAAAATAAGCCTCTGCAAGTTCCACCCTATGCTTTTAGCTCTGTGGCCAAAAAGAAAAAAGTTTACTACTTCTTCCAAATGACAACCCTTCAAATATTTGAAGACAGCTATCATTTCCCTACTGACTTCTTTTCTCAGGATTATAGAGCAAGAGTTTATTATCTTTTTAGATGTTAAAACTAAAGCCCTGAGAGATAATTTATATGGTCATAGATTTTAGCATTATGTCATAGAAAGTTTGTTAAAGTTGGAATTTAAATGAGACTTGAAAAAACTGAATTTTAGAAATTCAAATTTGAACTTTGGTTCACTTTGAACTTTTGACATTCTGTGTCAAGTGTGATTAGTTATGTGACCATGCAGAAATTATTGGGAGGCTCAGTGGGGCAGAGGCTAGAACAGTGGATGTAAAGACAGAAGGCCCTAGGCCTTCTATTTAAATTCTACAATGTATATTTATTAGACTATTTACTTTATTTTTCTCATCTTCATTTTCTTCATTTCTAAGATGGACCAATGTTAGCACAGCAATCCTGTGAGAATTAAATAAGAAAATACATGTAAAGAATTTTGAAAAATCTTAAAGGATTATATAAATGTGAGTTATTATTAACAGTTTCTTCCTCTATAAAATGGGGCTAATAATAATTACCCTGCTTACCTTATAAGGTCATTGTGAGGAAAGCACTTTCTAAAACATTAAAACTCTATGAAATATAAGCTGTTATTTTTGGATTGTGATCTTCTTGAAAGCAGAGATTGTCTTATAGTACTATATATGTTATATTTATATTATTATACTATACTATTGCTTAGCATAGTGCCTGACTCATTGTAAGTAGTTTAATGAATATTTATTGATTGATTGAATGATGAACTACTAGAAAATTAGAAGATCATAGACCAAGAGCCAGAATAGATTTTAAAATTTTAGGGGTTATCTCTTCATTTTACAGATAAGGAAACTAAGATAGGTATCTTGCCCAGGGACCCACAGCTAGTAAGTATCGAGACTGGATTTGAACTCAGCTCTTCTGACTCCATTTCCAGCACTTTAATCGATTTTCTCTGTATCATACTATCTGGTCACAAGGGAACTGAGTAAGAATATGGATGACTATAGTACAAGGCTATTATCCATTGCTGAAAAAATTCAAAGTGTCTATCTATTGGATGGTCATGGGGTAGCATGTTTTCTAAAATAATTATTTGTTATTTAGTCTGGAGTGAAAATAGGGAAGTAGGGTATGTAGCAGGATTTAAAGTTGGACTATCTACTCAAGCCCTCCTCAAATTTCTCTCAGCAAGAACTCTGAATAAGTAATGTCTTCTTCCTCTCTAAAGCTGCTCAAGCGCAAACAGTTTTATTTTGTCTTGGATGCCCAGTCTTAGGAGCATCACTTGGACAGCTGTGTGTAGCATGAACTCAAATGGGAAAATAGTGGTGATGGAGGGGAGACCGATTAGGAGGCTATTGAAACAGTACAAATAAAAGTCTGTGAGCTACAAGTGATAGCTACAAGTTCTGGCAACAGTTTAGATATGTGGGGAGATAAGAGGAATTGGGAATGACACAGAGATTTCAAGTCTGAATGATTAAAAAGTCATTCCGAAGGCATGACTTTTAATTATTTAATTTATTTATTTTGGGGTGGATTTAGGGGGAAAGGCAATTAGTTTTGTTTTGGACATATTGTTAGATCTCAAAGGAAAGAGCTATATCTATCTCATTAATAAAATTTTCCAAAGTTTAGAAATCTTTAAATTGAGAAAGAAAGTAGAGATTTCTTGTTGTTATTTGCCCTTTATTCTCAAAGAAGACTATAATGTCAGGGAGGTAATACCATGACATGCAAGTGAATTGGATTTAAGTGAGGAAGGGCTGTGCAAGGTCACTAGTTTCACCTTCTCTTCCAGAGCCATCTGGGTCCAGCGACAAGATATAGATAAGGATGATTGGAGATGGTCCTGGATGCAGTAGGAGACTGTGACCTTTTTAAGCTAAGGTCTTTTAACAGGTCCCAATTTGATTAGTGATTAAGACTAGGTAAGAAAAAAATAAAACAAAGAACGGTGTGGTTTTTTTTTTTTTTTTTTTTAAAGAAAATCAGTCTAGGAGGAGAAGACCCTCAGGATTTCTGTCCAAACTAGAAACAACTGCTATTTATATTCACTCTGAACCAATCAGATCCCAAACAAAGACCAAAGGGGATTTGGTCTGGGACCTATTGTTAACCAATCAATGACAGCCAGAGTGATGTGGGTTTAAGACATGGTCCTTAAGAAAGAACTCTGCCCATCTAGTAGTCAGATATAGATCAGGACAACCTAGAGATTTCTTATGGATCTGCTAAAGGTATCAAAATAAGACTGTTGGTGATATTTTCCTGATTCCTAGATCAAAGAGAGATCTTTAAGTAGATTTCTTTTTAAAAATAAGAATATTTACAGAATAGGCAAACATCTCAACTTTGCCAAATTTAATAAAGTAGCAAGGGCTATAAGCTACTGTTATATCTCATAACACAGCTACAAGATAACCAAAATGGTAAATGTTAAAATAAACAGCAATTGGGTCATGGGATAAAAATGAGAGTATATGAAACTTGCTTGCTGAATACTTTGGGTGTAGCTGAAATCAACTCCTTCCCCTAAGAAGTCATATAAACAGCATCTTACTGTGGTTCTTTTGTGGCTAAATAACTAAATGCTTTAAACTAGTTTGATATTTTGGGCAAAATATGATTAGAAACTGGTTTTAGGGGAAGAAAAAACCTCAATACCAAGTATTTTATTTTTGTCATATTTAATTTCTCCTCATTTTCTTAGTATTTTTGAGTTTAAACTTCTCTTCTATCCTTTCAGTTATATTCAACTATGGAATCTATTCTTGATAGGTTAATAAATATCTGAGTTGCTTTAAATGGATTTTTTTTCATGGATTTTGTTGCCCAGTTGGGAACAAAGGACAATAAAAGTAAGATAATTCCAGATTGGGGATGGCCTTGAAAGTCAGATTAAGGAGTTTGAACTTTATTGAAAAAGTATTAGAGACCTGGTAAGGAATCTGAGAGAGAAGTGGTATAAGCAGATCTAAGTCTAAAGGAGCTTACTATGCAGTGAGATGAAGGATGGACTGGGGTCTGGTGGTGGGGATTGGGAAAGATCAGTTAACAGTTAGGCTATAATTCAAACAGATGGTA
This sequence comes from Sminthopsis crassicaudata, assembly GCF_048593235.1. Lineage (NCBI taxonomy): Eukaryota > Metazoa > Chordata > Mammalia > Dasyuromorphia > Dasyuridae > Sminthopsis > Sminthopsis crassicaudata. The sequence goes on along the minus strand of NC_133618.1, from coordinate 238,937,916 downwards.
ATAAAGGTTTAAACTAGGGTTATAGCAATGGGAGTGAAAAAGAGGGGCCAGATTTGCCAGGCATTGTGAAGATAAAAACATTAAGATGGAGTTAGAGTTGTAATGCTGTCAATGCACTATGATTTATTATATGTCATAGGCCACAATATCTCTTTTTCTTAGAACCTCAAGTTTTATACCAGCATTTCCTCAGTACTGAATAAAGATATTCATTGGATATGAATCTTCATTTGGGGAAGTCTTTTAAAAAATCAATTGAAAAGATAACTCTAAAATTCAAGTGGCATATTGATTCCATGGAAATTACCCAAACTGCCGAAAACTAATGTGGAGGTTACACCTAACAAAAAATAAAATAAAATAAAGCATCATTTCTTTCCCATTTCCTTTTTGGAATTCCCAACATCTGTATGCAGCTGGAACTGGTTAATGTCACAAATTATCATCCACTATTTATCAAAACTCAGATAAAAAATACACTTTTTAAAATGTTCTGTCTTAACTCAATACCAGCATCCTGAGAAAAACTATTTGAAGAGACTTAATGGACTGTACAAAAGGTTGTGGGGTTTGTTGATGTTTTGTTTTTGTTTTTTTAAACATTCATTAACAAATAGGCTTACCTTTATATCAGTTTTATTCTACAGTCAAATACTAATATTTCAAGAAAATTTGGCACAAATTGATTTCCAAGTTTAGTCAATGGAACCCAATTTCCTTTTCTACCAACATTTGCATTCATTTAAAAGAATATAAGCTCACCACTTTAGGCATTTCAACTGGAAAATTAAATATCTGAATACTATATATGAAAGATATTACATTAAATTCCTCAGAGTATCAAGGGATAGGAATACAACACACTGTGATAGACATGTAGAAATGATCTCATTATTACCAACATTTGAATGCAAATGATTAGGTTAAATGCTACAATTAAATACAAATTGACCAGAATTTCTCCTATGCCTTTGCATCTTCCCACTACTTTTAAATAAATTAATATGAATTAGAAATTTTGGAAGTTGTTAGTATTTTTTAACAAGTAGCCCTGATAATAGGGAAAAACAATTTGAAGATAGAGTAAGAAATAGTTGTTGTTGGCCATAATCCTTTATGCCCTAAGCCCAATACTAATTCTCCTATCCTATATCCAATAAAAGAATGATAGAAAAAGAAAATAATCATAGGCCTAGTCATACTACATAGGTGATTTCTAGTCCCAGTTCTAGGTCTCCTTAATTCTAGGGCAACATTCTAGATTTAGTATATGATACCTACACTGGGATGTACTATGGATGCCTCAAATTCATAAATCCCAAATGGAGCTTTATTAATTTCCCCCTAAACATGAACTACATTTGATTTGCCAATTTCTGTTTCTGATTGATCTAATAAACAGCTGTGAGGAATGACATTCTAGGTCCTCCACAATCTGGAACTATCTTATTATCACTGTCCTCTGTTCCTAATTGGGTGACAAAATTCATTTTTTTTAATCCTTTAAAGCAATTCAAGTAATTATTACTCTATCAGGAATAGATGCCATACAAGAACTAGCTGAGTACAACTGTGTGTCTGAATACAAGCATCTGTTTGATTTATTACCTGGCTGCTAACTGATCTTTCCAAATGTATACTTTTATCTCCCCCCACTGACAACCACAAGTTGAGTCCTCATTCCAGCCTTCACCTCACTATAAATTAATCTCTCTGAAGAGTAGATTTGCTCATACTACCCCTCTGTTCATATTCCTTGGTCAGGTCTCTTTTAACCTGATAAAATTAATGTGATCTTCTTTGTTCTCAATCATAGAATTATCTATGAATCAAATGAGTCAACATTCATTTTCCTCGTCTCATATCCATTCAGTAACCAGATCTGGGTTTTCTAATTTTGCATCATCTTTCACTATTACCCCCTTTCTCTTTATTCCCATTACCTCCTCACTCCTGTGGGCTCTTCCATTTACCTGGACTATTGCAATAGCTTACTAAACAGGTCTTCCCACATTTTCTTCCCACCTCTCTCCCTTACTTCATCCTGTGTCAGAATAATTTTTCTTAGACCTAGATTTGAAAATGTCTTCCTTTTGCCCAAATTTTATTCAATGGCTCCTTCTTATGTACTAAACAAAACCAAAACTCCTTTGCCTGACAATAAAGGTGTTCTATGATCTGGCACTACCATATTTTTCTAGCTTGATATCATTTATTCCACATTTTAACTAAATTGGACTAGGTGGTGCAGTAGATAGAGCACCAGTCCTGGAGTCGGGAGGAACTAAGTTCAAATACTTATTAGCTTTGTGACCCTGGCAAGTCATTTAACTTAGTTTCTTCATCTGTAAAATGAATTAGAGAAGGAAAAGACAATCTATTCTAATATCTTTGCCAAGAAAAACCCCAAATGGGGTCGCAGAGAGTTGATAATTATTCAAAATTAAGTATATATATATATATATATATATATATATATATATATATATATATATATATATATATATATATAAAAAATTCTGGCTTCTATGCCTTATTTTCATAATAGTCTCTATTCCTAAAATATTCTCTGTCTCCCTTTGAATGTTGAATCACAGCCTTTAAAACCAAAATTAGAAGCCATTTCCATGAAACCTCTGAGGGTTTCTTCAGAATCTAAGGTCCTTGGCCCTCCCTGATCCCTTGAGTGATAAATCCATTAAACCCCACTTAGTCAGCTTGTTTTGCATTTATCTAATGCACTTATAAAATGTTATGTGTATTATGTAGTTTTTATCATTTCTCCTATCCTAGAATTAGACTGCAAGCTATATGAGAACCTAGACTTGTCTTATTTAAACTTAATATCTTCTCCAGTTTCCAGTACTGAGATTTTACAATCAGTGCTTAATAAACTTTGAAGGCAGAATGAATGAATATATAAATTCATGAATGAGGCATCTTAACTTGATCTTGCATTCAGTAGCCAGTTTACCTTTAAATTTATTGAATGTTTGATAGAGGGAATAGAGTTATCAAAGAAAAAAAAAAGAACAAGTGAAACACTTTATATTTTTCTGTATAACCAAGAATTGAGATTTCTCTTTTAAATAGGAGAGCTCTTTTTTTCAGGTAGTTAATGTCTGCTTTCTCTAAACTAGCCTAGTCAAGATCTGTGTGTGGTCAATATGGGTACACCCTCAATCCTACTTTTTCCTTGAGATTATAAAAGACAGGAAACAAACAAGTAAAATTAAAGTTTAAACCATTGAATTTTTAACTAATACCAAAATGTAAGTTAAGCAGAAATGATATGTATAGCTCTCTTTAAAAGAAAGAATATTATTTTTTATAAAACAGAAAACTAATTTCTTTACAGTTACTGGAATTAGTAGTTACAAATTATTTTTTTCAAATAAATTAATTTTATAGTGAGGCAGTGAGTCATAGCAGATAGAAAGACCTGGTCTCAAAATTAGAAAGACTTAGATTCAAGTCCTGCCCTTGGCAATACTGTTGTGCAACCCTGGATAACAACAACAAAAATACTTCTAATCATAATTTCTAGAATTTATAAAAAAAAAAAAACTTTAAAATTATCATTGCTTTATAAATATCACATTTTATCCTCTCAACAAACTCGGAAGGTAAATATTATTACTATCTCAATTTTACAAATGAAGAAACTGAGATAGACAAAGATTAAGTAATATGCTCAATATCAAACAGCTGGTGAATGTCTAAGACCATATTTGAATTCAGGTCTTTTCAACTCCAGGTCCAGGTGTTAGATAAGTCACTTAGCTTTTTAGTAATGAAATCCACACTCTGTAAATAAATTACAATGCCAATTCATACGCATTTATTAAGGGTTTATTATGTGCCAGGCACTGAAATAAATGCTGGGGATAAAAAGAAAGGCAGAAAACAAAGTCTAAAAGAGTTTATATTCAAATGGGTTGGATAACACACATACAACTATGTATAAAAAAGTCAAGTTCTGTGTCAGTGGAAGATTGGAAGGGACTGTGGAAGATGTCCTGAAGAAGATGACATTTGATCTGAGTCTTGAAGGAAGCCGAAAAAGATACTGACCTTCATTATTAAAAGGAGTTTCCTTCTGGCACTGGGAGAGGGAGTTTCCTTGTCTGGAAATTCCCTATACCAGTGAAGTAGCAGGTTTAGTTACAATCCCCTTCTTCCTATGCCCTCCACATTTCCCAAATAGCTTCATTTATGAGGATGTGGAATCATAATCTAAATAGAACTTTGGAATGCATTTGAATGTGGAGGAGTCTAATGTAAGACACAGACTAGAAATTAAATAAAAGCAAGAACTGTGGAAGTCATGGGCTGCATCAGCAAAATGGATAGAATTATATTGTGTAGGCCAATACTGAAAGAGGTCAACTGTGTTTCCAAACTCTCAACAAAAGCTGTGCCAGTGGGAGACAGTTCAGAATACACTCTGGTTAAAAGTTCCTTTTCCTCCCTTTAAATCAGCTCCTATTTTTCCTATAGGACAATCTTGTTTATAGAATATAAAGTCAAATACTACATGAGTCAATAAGCTTACAAGAAGAATTTCAGAGACCCTCACACACCTATTTGAAAATCAATCTTTATCATTTGGTCTCTTATCAATTAAAACTTATTTAACAACTTTGTAAGGTTCTATTCAGTTTCCTATTTTAAAAAAATTAAAAAGCAGTCTAAGTCAGGGCAGATGGCGTAGGAGGGGAGCCAGGCTGCTTCAATGTGCTCAATATCAAGGAATATTTTAGGTTAAAAGGACAGTTTCTCTCCAAGACCACTAGCATCCCTTATAGCTGATAATGGATATTGTAGGAATTGGCAAGGGCTTAGAAACAGAAGGAATTTTAGAGATAACCTAGCTAGTTAGCTATCAGTTTAACTAAGTCATTATTAATGGATTCTTCCAAACTAATTAAAAGGCAACCCAGGTAAGGAACAGTAGAAATAATTTTTACCACCAGTTCTACTTTGTCCTCACTTCATCTTCCTTTGGATCAAGAATTGACATTCTTTTACCATCCCTCACCACTGAAATGAAAGAAGATTAATTACTGGGGCATCCATTTGTCATGAAAAAATCCCCATATTAGGGATTCTATATAAGTCTGCTAATATGTTAATCTATTGTATAATTTAAAAGTATACACTTTCTAAAAATAAATACAAAAAACAAAATATATACTTTCTTCCCAAACTTCTTAAACATTTAATCAAAACCTGTTCTGAAAAGAAGTAGATTATCAAGTACAAAGTATATTTAAAAAGCACTTATCAGTCTCTCTGGTCAGTTCATTTAGTCGGTTGTGGTGCTCATGAGCTTGAGGTTGTAGATCCAAAAGCTGAACATATCTAGATAGAGATAGGTAAATACAAGACCATAAGATAATTTGAACATAAGAATAAATTAACAGCAGAAAGACAGGGATCAGAAGAGTATTAATAAATGGGATAGTTGGTGCCTGAACTTATCTAGGAAGGAAATACTAAGTAGCAATACTGAGGAAAGAGTATATTATGAAAATGGATGGCCATCTGTGAGAAAGCATGGAAGAAAGAGATAAGAATAGCAAGTAGTCAGTTTGGTTATAGTTTGTAAGTGTTATGAAATAAGTTTGAAAATATGAGTTAATGCCAGATTATATAGAACATTAAATGAGAGGCAAAGGTGACTATTTTATACCTAAGGGAACTATTCATGGACCCTGAGCATGAGTAATTATGATCAGACATGCTTAGGAGAGATACTGGAATCAGGGAGGATCAATTCAAGTGCTAGTATAGGCTAATGGAAAGTGATTAGAAAATAGGGCACAGAAGGGATGTTATGGCAGTAAGATGTACAATAATACTGGGGAAAAACCCACAAAACTAATGATCATGGGTCAGCAACACTTTGTTCACAAAGAACAATTTACCTTTATTCATTCCTATTGCTTACCAAAAAAAAAAAAAAAATATATATATATATATATATATATATACGTCAGTGGGAAGGTTCTGGTATCGGAATCAGGTATGTTTATATCTTACATGTTGTATACAGAAAGGGATAGTCTAGAGAAATTAATCAAGCTATGGTTACAGATGACATGAATATCGTACATCTCATGAATAATACATGTTTCTCCCTTTTTGCTTTCTCTCAGCTCAAAAACAGACAAAGGAACTTAGATCTTAGCTTAAGATATTCCTTCCCATTCTCAATATTGGTGTACTTGTGGTAGCCAAAAAAGTCAATAACTATTTGTTCTTTTACTCAATGAGAGATAATGGAGAGTATACTAGTTCAAAAGAAGTCAATGGGAAAGACTCTAATGGTAAGTAAGTAAACTGTTTTGGTGATGCGCTCAGTAGAAGATTATTTTCAATCAAATGAACTAAAGTGGTGGGTTTAACTGAAGATTGTTTTCAATCATTGTTTTCAAATTCAGTTTGTATAATCTTGGGCATAGAAACTGTAAGATTTTGGATCTGGAAAAATAACTTAATATTTACCTAGACTAGGGATTCTTAACCTGAGGTCTATATGTTTGATTTCTCTTTTAAAAATATTTTGATAGCTTTTACTTCAGTATAAATAATATATTTTGCAATTCTATATTTTCTGTTTTATGGTTTTAAAAACATTATTCTGAAAGGGGCTTCATAAGCTTCACCAGACTATTGAAGGAGTCCATCACAGAAAAAAGATTAATGACTCCTGACCTAGTCGTAACTTCTATTTACAAATGAGAAAACTGAGACAAAGATCAGAGGGCTTGACTAAGGTCTTTATTTAAGGTAGCAGATTCTATATTCTAAGCCAAGTTTCTTTTTAGCTCCAAATCCAGCATTTTCCTCACACTATTCTGGTGCCTCCCACTGACAAGTATTTGCTGAATACCTATGTGCTGGATGAAACATTATGGTGAATAAAGAAGTGTCCCTATTGTATACCATTCTAAGAGAATTATAATATATTTTAAAATTTTAATTTTCCCAAGTGCTTATAAAAATTTATTTTAATTTTTTTTACAATTTTGAGTTTCAAATTTTCTCCTACCCTTTCTCTCCTTATCCATTATTGAAATGCATATAAACATGCAGTCATTAAAACATCATTCCATATCAATCAAGCTGTAAAAAAAAAAAAAAAAAAAGGCAAAAAACAACATAAAGAAAAATAAAGAAAGTAAAATAACAGTATTTTTGATCTGTATTCAGATTCTATCAGTTCTCTCTCTGAAGATATTGAATTTTTCATCATAAATCCTTCAGAATTATCTTGAATCTTTTTATTGTTGGGAGTAGCTAAATAATTCACAATTGGTCATCCTTACAATATTACCGTCAGTGTATACAATATTCTTCTAGTTCTGCTTACTTCATTTTGCATCCTTTCATGTATTTCCAGATTTTTTCTGAAAACATCTTGCTCATCATTCCATATAGCCCAGTAGTATTACATCACAATCATTTCCTGCAACTTGTTCAGCCATTCCCCAATTGAGAATTATAATCTAATCAGGGATAGAAAATTCATAATTCATAAGAAGCAATGGTTAGGAGACTGTAAGTACTATTGGTAAGTGTATAAAATCTATATAGTCAAAAAGAATGAGAGAAGAAAGTATTTTCATATACAGCTGCAGGAGATTAGAGAGCAGAATGGACCAAAAAGAATTTTCTTTGAGGGCTCCTACACATGTTCAATTCTTAATTAGACTAAGTGGTAGGCCTGGAGTCTGGAAGATCTGTATTCAAATCTAGCCTCAGATAACTTGTCTACCTTTTTCCTCATGTATAAAAAAATAATAACCTATAAAATGTATTTTAAAAAAGTAATAATAACATCTCTTCACAGGATTGTTGTGATCAAATGAGATATTTGTAAAACCCTTAGCATAGTACTTGTCACACAATAGGCACTTAATAAATGTTTGTTCCCTTCTTCCTAATTTTACTGTTTTTGTTCAGCCAGTTCAGTAATATCTGAGTTCAGAAAGACCCTGTTTGGGGTTTTCTTGACAAAGACATTGGAGTGGTTTGCCATTTCCTTCTCTAGCTCATTTTACACAAGGGAAATTGAAGTGAACAGTCTTGCTTAGGTTCACACAGCAAGTAAATATCTGAGGTGGAGAGTTCAAATCTATCCTAGCTTCCCCTGCCCCTAAAATAAATTAAATTAAACAGATATTAGTTTATATTTTATTTCCCCCAATATAAGGCAAATATAAAATAATACAAATTAAATTAAAGAATTTTAAAGTAAATTTTTATTCACTGTTACTTTATTTTTCAAAATTCATAATTTGACTTCCTATTTTCTTTTGTACAATGTTGGAAAAAAATTGCTAAACAATTTATGATTGTAAATATAATCTCAAGAGGAAGATTGTCAGGCACAGAAAAACAAATCATCTTCAGAGCACTTCAAAAGTATCATTTGCATTCAACTACTAGGGTAACTGAATCATTTTTAAGTAGTTAAGAAATCATTCTCAAAGCAGAATCGTAGAATCTTAAAGTTGGAAGGGACCCCAGAGGCTATCCATTCAATCCCTTCATGGAAAAGAAAAAAAAGAAAAAGAAAAAAAAAAAAAGAGTTCTACAAGACCCTGAACAAGTAGTGATCCAGTCTTTGCTTAAAGCCTTCCAGGAGGATGTGCATGGAATTGTGAACTGAGCCTGCCATTTTGGAGAATAAATAGGAACTATGCCCAAAGGTCTATGAAACTGATCCTGCAGTGTCTCTCTACTGAGTCCATATCCTAAAGTGATCATAAAACATGGAAAAGACCCCACATGTGCAAAAATGTTTGTGGCAGCCCTTTTTGTGGTGGCAGGAAATTAAAAATTGTGTGGATGCTTATCATTAGTTGGGGAATAGTCTAGTTATGGTATATAATTGTAGTGGAATATTATTGTTCTATAAAAAATGATGAGCAGAAAGCCTGGAAAGACGTACAGGAACTGATGCTGAATGAAGTGAGCAGAACCAGGAAAACATTGTATATAATAACAGCAAAATTACATAATGATCAACTATGATAAACGTAGCCCTTCTCAGCAATATATTGATATAAGACAATTCCAATAGCCTTGGGGTGGAAAATGCCATCTGTATCCAGAGAGAGAATTATGGAGATTGAATGTAATAGAAATATACTGTTTTCATCTTTAAAAAAAAAAAAAAAACTTGTTTGCTTTTTCTTTCTTGTGGTTTTTCCCTTTTGTTCTGATTTTTCTTTCACAAGATGACTAATATGGAAATATGTTTAAAATTACTGCACATGTCTAACCTATATCAGATTGCTTGCTGTCTTGTAGGGAAGAGGTAAGAGAAAGAGAGAAAAAAAGAAAATTTGGAACTCAAAATTTTACAAAAATGAATGTTGAAAGCTATCTCTACATGAAATTGGAAAAATGAAATGCTATTTGATTTTTTTTTTAATTTTTTAAGACTTTTAGCAGGAGAAATATATTCCCTTCTGAGGCAGCTAGGAGTGTGCTGGGTCTGGAATGAAGAAATCCTGAATTCAAATACAGCCTTAGATACTTATCAGCTATGTGATCCTTTTTCTGCCTCAGTTTCCTCAACTGTAAAGTAATGATAACATCACTTACCTCCCAGGGTTATTGTGAGAATCAAATGAGATAATATTTGTAAAGTATGGTGGCAGCTAGATGATGCCATAGTGCACAGAGTGCCAGGCCTGGAGTTGGGAAGATTCATCTTCCCAAGTTCAATATGGTGTCAGATACTAACTGGGTGACCTTAGATCAGTCACTTAACCCTGTTTGCCTTGGTTACTCCGTCTATAAAATGATCTGAAGAAGAAAATGGCAAAACTATTCCAGTAATTCTGCCAAGAAAATTCCAAATGAGGTCAACAAAGACTGAAAGGTCTGAGCAATAATATCCTGTCTCCCAAAGGCCAACTTAGATTGAGGAAGATGATTAATTTGCAAAACAAAGTCATTTCTATCATTAAATAACTAAGTCAACTTCAAATCTCACAACAGAGATTAATTTAAGCCATTTTAGAGAATTATCGATAGTAGTCTAAGGGTCAGTAGAGATATGTTGATGAAGCTGATTGAAAAGAACATAAACTTCAGCAATGCCAAACAAAGTGACAGAATTCAAGATGCCGCTAAATAAGTTTCACAGGATGACACAGACATTTTTTTTTTTTCCTGCTTCTTGTCCTTTTAAAGGTGACCAATAAAAGGCCTCTTTTGTTAGAGCAGACAGAGACAGAGAGAGACAGAGACAAAGAGAGAGAGAAGGAAGGAGAAAGAGAGAGAAATAGGGAGGAGGGAGAGAGAGAGAGAGAGAGAGAGAGAGAGAGAGAGAGAGAGAGAGAGAGAGAGAGAGAGAGAGAGAGAGAGAATTTTAGGGTTTCAGATCTTTTTAAATTGACTAGCAAATACACTATTTGCCTACCTCTACAACAAAATTTCCTTCTTCCTAACCCATTCCGTTTCTGATTTTGGAATATCTGAGATCCCCCAGTTTGCAAACCTTAAACTACTCTATAAATGACAGCAATTATTATTATTCCATATGGAATGACATAATGTGAGAAGAATATGGCCACCTGCCATTGATTCTCTGTAATCTGGACAGGAAGTGCACTTAACCAATTAATGCCTCAATTACTCTACATGTGAACTGGGGGCACAATTATGTCCATTAGGTGATTTTTAATTGCTCCCCAAAATGGCAAGCAGTGAGTAATCATCTAAGATCATAGATTTAAAGTTAGAAAGAGCTTTAAGAGATTATCTGCTCCAACTTCTACTTCATAGATGGCTCAATTTCAAACCCAGGCTTTCTCAGGTCAAATATAATGGTCTTTTCATAAATAGAGGAAAAATGTGCTTCAAGACTTTTTAACATATATTGGATTACTTGCTGTCTAGGGGGAAGGGTGGGGAGAAAGGGGAAAAAAATTGGACCACAAGGTTTTGCAAGGGTGAATGCTGAAAACTATGCATATTTTTTGAAAATAAAAAGCTTTAAAAGTTAAAAAGAAAAAAAGAAACCATATCTCACAAAAAACAAAAATGTACTTCAATCTACACTCAGAATCCATCAATTCTCTCTCTGGAGGTGGATCACATTTTTCATCATAAGACCTTTGGGATTGTCAGGGATCAATGTATTGATCAGAGTTGCTAAGTCTTTCACAATTGATTATCGTTACAACATTGCTATTATTATATATTCTTCTCATTCTGCTCACTTCGTTTTTTCAAGTTTTTTGAAATCATCCCCTTCATCATTTCTTATAGCACAATACTAATCCTCCACATTCATATACCATAACTTGTTTAGACATAACCCACTTGATGGGCATTCCCTATTTCCAATTCTTTGCTATCACAAAAAGAGCTGCTATAGATGTTTTTGTATATATGAGTCCTTTTCCTTTTTTATTTGATCTCATTGAGATATGCACCTAGGGTGGTCTCGCTGAATCAAAGGGTACAGAGTAGTTTTTGCCTTTTGGCATATAGCTCCTAATTATTCCCTAGAATGGTTGATTTATTTTAATATGGAAAGTTTGTTTCCTTCTCAAAATAGGTTGCCTTTGGTCTGTTTCCTGTTTCCAGATCATTCTAGATTACTTGATACAAATAACCCCAATTATCCTATCATGGAAAATTGAAAATCTCTCCAAACAACAATTTTTCTTTTTCATGAAATCCTGGGTCCAGAATTTTTGGAGGATATTGCTTCACTAATAATTATAGGACTTCTCAAGTTAGAAGGCCAATAGGGTGTGTGTGAGAGGTGGTGGTGGTGATAGGGTCAGATCTAGCTATTCTGGTCCAATTTATTCTTACTGCTAGTGTTGTGAAATTCTCTTTGTTCATTTTCTTAGAGTGTCGCCAGTCTTCATTTTTCCAGAGAACTCTTTGTTGTGTTTTCCATCTGACTTTGTACTTAACAAATGACAATTAAAACATGGGTCAATTTAAGGGAAAAAAAGATAGTTGATTCAATGAATAGAGTATTGAGCTTAGAGTCAGGAAGATCTGAATTCAAATGTAGCTCCTGACATGTACTAACTGTCTCCCGACAAATCACTTAAGTACTATTTGCCTCAGTTTCCTCATCTGTAAAATGGAGATAATCATATTACCTACCTCCAAGGGTTATTGTGAATTTCAAATGGGATAATAATTATAAAGAACTTAGCTCAGTGCCTAACACATAATAAACACTATACAATTGTTAGCTATTGTTATTATCATCTCTAGATTTCTTAACCATTGATTCTGGTTTTTGAGAATTAAGACTATGAGCTGAAGACTACGATTAGTGTCTGTTCTCTGGCAAAAAACCAAAGCTTACCAACTGCCCAGAGGTTGACTTTTTTTGGCATAATATCACTTGGTATTTTCAAGGAAATGACATGAGAATGCTTTCCCTTTGAGATTATTTCTTGAAGCCTGGTGATCTCATGAAAAATGTATGAAATGAAACAGACTCACACTGGAATACTCAGTGGTAGCATTAGTTTGTGTAAGGTTGTCATCTCAGGTGTATTCACCACAGTGGAACATGATTACAATGTATTCTGAGATAAAAGTATTAGTCAAGAGTGAACAAACCAGTTTAATCTTATATATTTGTCCTAAGGATTGGGATGCAACCAATTTATTTCTGAAAATTAACTAGACTTCCTTTAAAATGATTTTTTAAGAGTCAAATTTTCTCCCAATGTGATTCATAAAGCAATGTGTATTTTTAAAAAAATAAATAAAATAAATTTTTCTTAAAAAAAAAAAAAAAAAGTTAAATCTAACAAAAAATGGAACTGCATAGTTCCAAAAGAATTGGCCTTTGAACTAGGAAGAAATTCAAGTCTGCCTCCAGAGATCTGAGTTCAAATACTATTTCAGATATTTATTAGCTGAAATATGTCATTTAACCTTTCTTTGCCTCAGTTACATTACCTATAAAATACAAAAAGAAAAAAAAGAAAACAAAACAAAACAAAACAGAAAATGCCTTACCCTCTATAGTTGATCTGAGGTCTTTTTAAATTTTTAAAAATTTATTTTATTTAAAAAACAGTATAAAAAAAAAAGAAAAACAGAAAAGATACACAAAACAAAATAAAACAAAACAAAAGAACATTGTCATATGCCCAACAGAACATCAAGGAGGCTTCAAAATATATTACCAGTTCAAGAAAAAAAAATTATATATATATATATATTAGTAGAAGAAATTATACTCATGAGTATCCATCTTTACTTCCTTATAAATTGTTCTTTTGTTCTTTAGATCTTTAGAGGGGCCAAAATATTTTAAAATTGCAGCTTTTTTAATATCCTGAACTATGGTTAAGTCCCTCAATCTGAGGACATTAGTATTCTCATCTATAAAACTGGAATTTTATGTCTTTCCTGCCAGATTATTGTAAGGAAAGAACTTTATGAATCTTAAAGATTTCTAGAAATGTAAGCTGACTCTTATCAGCACTCTAAGAGGAATCCACTTTGCTTCTTCTCTTCCTTCTGTTTTCTGAGCTTGAAAAGTTCTAAATGTTTAGTTGGTTTATATTTCCTCCCAGCCAATCTGATGGTAAACTATTAGGTTTCACTCCTTCTATTTTAAGGATCAAAAGCTGTTTTGCACTGGGGCCCCTGCAGCTTATATCTGCCTGTGATTTTCAGCAACAGGGAATTGGCAGCTCTTGGGCTTCCCAAGATCTCTCTGCCTCTCCAGTGCTGTGGTTCCAGTTTATGGATGTGCAAGGATGCAATGGCTGTCCAGTGCTGGGAATCTGGGTATCTTGCTCATCTGCTTCAATTCTGCCTCGGCTTTCTTTATGACAATATTATGCCCCATTCCTTCCATTTAAATACTTCTTTCTTGATTGAAATCATAGCTCTAATATAGGGGTTTTAGAAGAGATAAAGGTCCTCCAAAAACACTGTAATGAAAATGGGAATAATTTAATAATGATTTTGATTCTGGGAAGGTAAATTAAATTAGGAAAAAAATGTCCTAACAGATGGTTTGGGGGTGTGTGAGGTGGTCTGATTTTTTTTCACTTTCTCCTGTGTCAAAATGGGTGCTAAAAATAAATTTTGTTTGTTTTAGACCTCAGACTCCACAGAAAAGGCTATCACACCCCCTGAAACTGAACCAGCAGGGCCTGGGCAGAACAAGAAGGAAGGTTCTAAGGACAAGAAGCCCACAGCTGATCAGAACAAGCAGAAGGGAAACAAAAAGGATGCCTCAGAGCAGGTGAACTCCCCTGATCGCCGAGGAGCTGAGAAGAATTCCATGCAAAATGGAGGAGACTCCAAAGAAAGCCCACTGAAGAGGCTGGAGAAGCGACAGTCTTTGGGAGGCTTCTTTAAAGGCCTTGTAGGTGTATTTATTTTTCCCTTCTATCCTTTTGTTCTGATTTATTTCTTCACAAGGTCATAAATCTAGGGCTGAGACTTCAGAAGCCATATAAATTTTGCATAATTATGTCATAATTTTACAGAAGAGGAAACTGAGGTTCAAGGAAGTTAAATGGCTGGCCCCAAATCACACAGATATAAGTACAGCCAAGGGAATAATGAATTGACTTAGAGGCATAAAATCATGGGTTCAAATTCTTCCTCTTGTACATACTGGGTGGAAGTCTCTGACCAAAACCCTTATCTTCTCAGTGCTCTGAATAACTCAAACTTGCAGGACATTTGAGACATTCACTGATAGAGGGAATTTTCCCACAATAAGGAAATCAAAATTCTAGGCCAAAATAAAACCTAAATGATCCCCCAAATCTGTTAGTCATCTTTTAGGGGCAATGTGGGAATGTTCTCCCTCAATACTATGGCTATTTAAACCATGTAGTCATAGTTTATTTGAAGCCCTAAAGGCCTTCTAGATTGATAAAGCTGTTCTACATTAGGAAAATTATCTGAACATCAGCTGGAATAAGGATAGAATTTTTTTGTCCCCTATACATTCCATTCTGGAGTGACATTCAAGCTCTCTCCTCTCCTAACCTTCTCATTCCTGCCCCCTGAAAACCTCCTTATCTTTTTCTGTGGTGTTCTCCTTGATCTTTCATCCAGTGATCTCATCATTCATTCATTTAGTGACCTCTTCACTCCCTCCTCTAGTAACCCTTTTCAGTCAGGGATTCAATGACTTTTACTCTTCCTCTCAATCACTCCCTCATCTAACTTCCTCCCACTTCTGACATCCTCTAGAAAACTATACCAGGTTGTCCCTACAGTGTCCAAAAAAAAAGAGTATAGTATCCACAAAAAGAGTTCTTCTCTTTATAGAAATTACCCAAATCTCAATGATCTTTCCTAACTACTGCTTCCCACCCCTATTCCAATCAGTTGATCTAGCTTATGTTCCATCCCCCACCAACTCCTACTCTCTACTGATAGCTATTCTAAGTTATTATTTTGGTGAACAGTAATATACAGATGTGTCACTCCATCTTTGAGATAATACCTTAACCTGGTAAATGTTTAACAATCAGCTTCCCACCACTACCACCGTCAAAAAAAAAGATATATTCCACAAACTTGTAAGTTTAATTATTAAAATTTTCTCCATTATTTTAGACAATCAACTAAACATTAAATCAAGCCCTTATTTGTGATTTCGAATGTGAAAATGCTCATATTGAAAATTTAACAAGTGGTTCTCCAAGCCAATTTGAGCTGACTCTAGTATACCAGTGGGCCTTAATCCAAAAGAATGATTTCATGGTGAAAACTTTAAGTAGGAGAGGAAGGAACATGGGCTTCGAATGATATCCTGTCCAAAATATTAAATCACATTTATGTGGCTTTTATTTTTTAAAAAAATTTTAATTTAATTTAACATTTCCACATTTATTATACTGCACAAGAAAAATCAAATAAAAAAAGGAAAAAATAAGAAAGAAAAAAAAAAAAAAAAAGCAAGCAAACAACAAAAAACGGTGAATCTATGTTATGATCCACATTCAGTCCCCATAGTCCTTAACGGATGCAAATGGCTCACTCCATTACAAGTCTATTAGAATTGTTCTAAATCAACTTGTTGAAAAGATAGCTTTTATTTTTTAATTCATTTGCTTCACAATTAACCTTTAAGAGCATTTGTACAGGTTTTTATAATCTCCACTTTATAGATGAGCATCTAAGAGGCACCATGGATGGAGTGCTGGAACTGGAGTTAGGAAGGCCTTAGTTCAGATGTAACTTCAAATACTTACTAGGTGTGTGATCCTAAACAAGTCACTTAACCCCTATCTACATGAGTTTCCTTCATCCATAAAATGGAACCTACTCTTCCCCTGGAGTTGTTAGGATCAAATATGAAAATATTTACTTTGCAAGTCTTAAAGTGCTATATAATTATTTATTATTATTATTATTAGGAAGCTGAGGCTTAGAAAAGTTAAAAGCCCTGTACATGGACATTAGTTATTAAATGCTACAGTTGGAATATTCTCCCATGGGTCTAAATCCTTTCTACTATATGCTGCCCCTACATGACTTTTCCTTTATCCTCCTAAAATAAACCATTCAATTGCCTTTCGTTACAAAGGACCTGGACACTTGGCTACTCAGTCCCTGGACTACTACCCCTCCCGTTGAGCACAATGAGGACAGTCAGTTCTCTCTCCATAGCCTTCATTTTAAAAATGCAGCCACCCACAATTTAGCTGGAACTAGCCCCAACCCAGCAGAGCATCTGTGTGCCGTGTTGTTTGGAAGCAGCCATTGGGAGACAGTGGCATGTTGTTCTTGGTTAACAATAAACTGGGTTCATTGCTCAGTGTTTGGTCAGGATTATGGGATTAGATACTCCAGGTTCTTATTGGAGCGTGGCCACTCACTCATTACATGACTTTGGGTTGACTGAAAGCTACCTGGCCTTTGCTCAGAACTCCTTCTTCCCTTCTTATCTCCAAATTGGTAGAGACACAAAGGACAGAGAAAATGACACAGTCAGAATCTGCCTCAGAGAGGTAACATGGTGCATGGGGGAAAATGCTATAATTGGAGTCAATAGAGGTCTGGTTTTAAAATTACAATTCTTCCCACTCATAATCTATGTGATCATGGGCGAACCACTTAATCTCTGAGAGTCTCCGTTTCCTCCTCTGAAAAATGAAAGCAATACCATCAGTACTTTACAGTATTATTATGAGGGCACATGAGATATGGTATGCAAAGTGCTTTATAAATTTGAAAGAACATGAGTTGTGATAATCACTGATTTCTCACACTGAAATTCTGTGATACTGAGCTCTTAGGGAACATAATATGCTTGGAATTCATAACAACATCCTAAAAATCTTAGCAATAACAATGAATTATGTAAAAGTACTTTAAAAACTCAAAAAATACTATGTCAATGTGAGGGATTAATACTGAGGTTGCTGCTATATCACACACACACACACACACACACACACACACACACACACACAGAGTGAAAATTTTAATCTGATGATATTAGAGATGAATAAGGCACAAAAAAATCTCTAGTGTGCTGATAAACAGTAATCAAGCCAGGAGATGAATATTCTTCCATCCTAATGGAATTTCCATGTTATGTTAACTGGAAATCCCAGAACTGAGGGGTCCTTCATTTTTCCCAAACCAAGAAAATAACAGTAGACTCAGGTAACTGATTATTTCTGATCCCATACCCTGTCATAAAATAATGAGATCTCTGAAAAGAGGAAATGGCAAATAATTAAAGACACTTCATAGAATAGAAGGGATGCTAAGACATAGAACACTGAATGTCAGAACTGGAATAAACCTTAGGATATTGAGGTATTGATAGAAGTGATCTTTTGACATAGAATATCAAAATATTGACATAGAACAATGTCAGAGCATAGACTATAAGAATTAGAAGAGAATTTGGAACATATAATATTAGAAGGGAAAGGCCCTGAAAATATAGAATAATCAAACTAGAAAAAAACTTAGATTTTAGAATATTAAAACTTGGAAGGAGTCTTAGGACATGGAATGTTCAAAATGTAAGAGACTTTCAATATAGAGCAAAGAATGTCAAAGTTTTAAGTTCTTTATGGTATAAAATATTAGAGCTGAGAAGGCCTTTAGGGATCATGTAGTCCAATTCTTTTATTTTAAAGGAAAAAAATCTCAAAGTTTAGAAAGGGAAAGTAGCTTCAGCATTGTCACAGAGCAAGTAGTGGAACCAGGACTCAAAGTCAAACTTTCTGATTAATGGCAGACTAAGAGAAACTTTCCATTTGTCAAGGATTTCTCTCTTTGCCGGACAAATGTCTCATCAATCTGGACTTGTTTTCTTTGAGGAAAGTAGAGTTGAGAAAGCAAATAATATTGCCCTGATCCAAGCAAGAAAGAATGAGAAGTTGGTCTTGGAAACTAGGGAAGCAATTAGGATATTGTTCTTGAAATATCTTCCTTGGAAAATGAATGAGGAGTGAGGTCCCTATGCAGAATAGCATGCTTCCTTTTGGAAAAGCATGGTTGCTCATCCTCCAGAAAGTGTGATTTTCCTCTGCAATAAAGTAATCAAACAGTACTGGGCAACTTAATTGTATTCTCTTCATCTCATTCAGGCTCCTGACCCCAAACTCCACCCCCCAATTTTACAAGCAAAAATAAACCCTCATTAAACTTTTCTGGGTTGTTTTTTAATGATGTTAGCTTCAGGTATCTAGACTTAATAACATGCTTGATTTTCATGTCCTAACTATGAAGTCTAGTCATGATGTTTTGAATGGCTAAGTGTCTGGAGATACCAGTGATCTGGAAGTCTGTTGAAGTGGCAGATTGATATTTTTCACTTAGGTGTTTCTTGAATTCTTCATGCCAGATGTCCTAAAGGGTAATGTAAGAAACCACAAAAGATTGAGATAATTATAAATATATGGAAGACTCCATGTATCTTGTCATTGAACAGGCATCCTCATGTCCTGAGGTATAGAAAAAGTCTAGTCCTCAGCAAAATTTCACAGTAGGTAAAATTTATTTTGGATTTGAATCCCAATTCCATCACTTAATAGCTGTGTGAATTTGGGCACAATCTCTTTGACTTTTTTCTTTAAAATGGAGATAATATTTATACTATTTCACAGGGTTATTGTAGGGACCAATTGGCATAATTTATATTTAGTCACCCCTCTGGGTTATCTCTCCAACTCAGCATTCACAGATTTGATCCTAGACAGGCAATTACTCTTATAGTTTCTAGGGAACTCTATGGATACTAACAAGCCCCAAACACTGAACCCACTTTAATAGCCAGCCAGACATGATTAGCTCAAAGAAAAAGATATTTACTAAAATGGCATAGTAAAAACTGTAGCTATAAAACATTCTCCCCCCCCCCCCATAAACCTAGAACTTACTCTCCTACAAATACAGAATTGATGGGTACATTGTAGTGGATATGCATTTAAAGAACACATCTGACTAAAGCAACTTATAATTCTTATATTGTGGGGTCCAAATGGGAAGGAAATAAACTATGAAATGCCATTAAACAATCCACCAGGCACTATGCTAAGCACTTTACAAATATTATCTTATTTGATCCTCACCACAATCCTGAAAATAGGTACTGTGATTATCATCCCCATTTTCACAGGTGAGGAAACTGAGGACAGAAGTTAAATGACTTACCTAATGTCACACAACTAGTTAGTAAGATGTCACATTTGATTTCAAATCATCCTGACTTCAGGACCAGCATTCTATTCACTGTATCACCTAATTGCCTCAAAAGCTAGCATTTATATAGTACTTTAAGGTTGGCAAAGCACTTGACAAATATTTCATTTTATCCTAACAACAACCTCAGAAAGCAGGTACTACTATCTTGTTTATTATATATGAAAAACTGAATTAAACATAAGTTAAGTGACTTGTCACATAGTAAATGTCTGAGGCAGGAATTGAACTCTGGCTTTCTCCACTCCAGCCCAGCACTCTCTATATTGCACTACTTCGCTTCCCCCAATGTTCTTTCCTTTCTCATGCTGTTTTCCCAATGATCTTTCAGACATATCTCCATTGCATGAGTTGCTCAGCTAGATTCCCAAGGTCAACTTCTGTCCTACCTCAAATCTCAAGGATGTTTTGCCATGAAAACATAGTTGATTCTCTTCTCTACCTCCAGGGGTCATACCTATTAAAGCGATTCTTGGCCCAAAATTTTTATATTTCTGCTCCCCACATGATGCAGTGGCTCTCACTAGATGAAGAACATACCAAGATGGTATGGCCAGAAGGGTGTGATGGCAGACAAGGAGAAAAATTTTTCTTTGTGGGTCACAGTCCACAAACCTTCTTTTAGTCTTCAATATTTCAGAAATAGCGAGCTTAGTTTTTTTGAAAATTCACCAGGGAAGTGACTGATCTATTAGCAATGTTAAATTATTCTTCCAAATCAATCAGGGAAACTTTTTCACACTTCGTAAAGGATTGATATTCATCATCATTAAGATCATCATATTTCTGTTGTTATTCTCCAGTATACTTGTCTCTAGGTATTCTCTCCTCCCTCTTCCTTCCATTTTTTTTTTTTCTTGGTAAATTTTTTATAAGGTATTCAATGTTTGGAACCCCTTATGGTTGCATTTCACCTGAACCTGATCTTGAGTTCCAAAGGTTTCCCATCTCTTAATCTGATTCTAGATCATTGTCCATCCCATTTCCTGTGATCTATGCTATTTTCTAGGCGACAACTATCTAATCTGTCCATCCTACAAATATGCTAATGTGTAAATCATTAAACCTATGTAATGTACACTTTAACAAGGACCTTTTGGAAACAGATACCTTATTTATCAAAAAGATAATCTTTAAATGTTAGTTTGGCCTTGTCTAAGGGAGAAAGAAAAATGGAGAATATTTTTAGTGGAAAGGGAGGCTACTTGCTTCAGCTATTTTGCTAATCTAAAAATACATTGCTCCTCTAGGGCCTCCATTTTTGTAAAGTCCATTGTCTGTCAACACTTTGGGTTTGGCTTATAAAAATATACCCATTTTATAGGGGGAGAAGTTGAGGTCGCCTCTGAGAAACTGAATGTCATAATGGAAAATTTGCTGGATTGGGAGTAAGGAAGCTTGGGTTTGATTGAGAACTCTGAAATTCATTAGTATGTAAACCCAACTTGAATTTTAGTTTCCTCATCTGTAAAATGGAGATGCTAATAATGCACCTATTACATTACCCCATAAATTAAGAAGTTCTTTTCAAATATAAAATATGAATTATTATTATTTTGGTAGAACCAATCTGTGATATTTTTGTGACTTTCATCCTTTTATGCCAACATTGCTCTCAATTGTTTCTCTGGGTACAGGGCAAACCACCAAGTTCATAAATTCAGAAAGCCTGCTAAGCATCTAGCTCCTGCAGTCATTTAATTGATGTGGGGGTGTTCAGATGTCTGTGTGAACCTCAAGTGACCGGCTTGTTTTTGCAAAGTTGGTGAGATTTAGAATCAGTTAACATTAGTAAGCCACAGGACATTTAGAGGGAAATGTCTTAACTTGCCCAGGGTATAATCAATTAGGTTTGCTAAAGAACAAGCCTATGGAGTAAGTAGACTGAGAGTTGGGAATCCTAGACTTTAGTTTCAGTTCTATCATTAACCCACTATGTTTCCATGAGCCAGGCACTTTTCCCTTCCTTATTTCACTTTCCTCATTCGTAAAATTAAACATTAGTGTTCCTTCTTTCTTTCCATTCTATGCATCTACATTTTTGATGTTATTGGGGGTTAGGAATTGGAATGGTGACTGGAGGGTTTATTTGTTTACATTATGGTTTTACTCATTTTAACAGAAGCCTGTCAGGGGCAGATCCTATAGGGAAGGGAATAATGAGGTAGAAATCAAGGGATGATTCTTGACAGAATCTGTTAGGTGCCCATTGTCAGGAGAATTACTGAAGAGGAGAGCTGGAATTAAAAAAAAAAAAAAAATTATCACATTTTCCAAAGGCTGAGATAAGAAGGCATTGTAAAGGGGAAATGACATTGCTACCAACACCTAAATACTAGGGGCTAACTAGTCCAAATCTCCCCAAACATATGGCTGCTTCTGTCATTCACAGGAAAGGAACCCCTCCCTAACTCTTCTAATAGTTATCAGTACCAGAGGAGATACTATGTAGACCAAATCTTTATTTTACACATGAGGAAACTGAGTCAATGAAAAGAGAAATGATCATTAGAATGGAATCCTATGTGGTTTTGGACATAATAGAATTAGAGAGACCTAGGAACCCTTTGAATCTAACTTTCTTCTTTTATAGAATAAGAAAATGGAACCCAGAAAAGTTCAGCCAAGATCACATAGGTAGAAAGTATGAGAAGTGGGATCAACCAATCTATAAGCCCTTAATAAGCACTCTGTTCCAGGAACTGTGTTAGGTGCTGACAATACCAAGAGTCTGTCCTGATGGAACTTGGATTTTAACAGGGGGAACAGCCATATACCTAAGTGGGGCATTACAGAAAAAATACTCAGAGTCAGGAGTTACTGAGAGTCAGAAGCAGAGCCTGGAGAATCAGAGCAAGGAGGATGAGTCACTTAACCCCATTTGATTCTCAATATATTCCTTAAAATGAGAGCTTAGGAATACATGATTTCAAAAGTGTTTTCCAGTTCCAAATTTTCATAGTTCTATAGAACCAGCTCTCTACAGAGCTAGGGATTAGAATCCAGGAGACCCTGCTTTGCCACCAACAAGTATAACATTAGACAAGTGTTTCTCAATTTCCTCATTTGTAAAATGGAGGGGGGGAGGGAGGTTTATAGATGTCATTCATGGATGTGATTAGATACCTTTTCAATTCAACTGCCCCCAGACTATGTCTGCTGCCTTTAGCTAGTAATGCTGAAACACCTGTAGCAAAGAATAATACTTAGAGGAGGAGAAGGGGAAAAGGATCAAGTTGGGGAGAAGGAAAAAAATATGACCAACAGACTTTTATGCTAAAGCATGAGGATCAAAATCTATTGCTCTTCAAAATGATTCAGTCTTTTCATATTGTTTTCCAGGGACCAAAACGGATGTCTGATGCAGAAGTGCAAACAGATCCTGTGTCTATTGGCCCAGTTGGGAAATCTAAGTAATAAATATCCACAAAGCTATTGAAGAATCCCTGCTCACAAATTCTCCCTGAGTCAAGCTGACTTTTCCCTACCCACAACTCCTCCCTCCTTTCCACCACTGTTGTCATCAATTGAGACCCTTGCCTAAGGATAAAAGCAACAGCTGATGTACATTGAGGTGTATTATTTACATATCTGGTCCATTATTATGCCAATCAATAATTGTAAAGGTCATCCTTAAGCAAAATGTATGTAGTATTGTAACTAAAGAGAGGCCAGTAACGTGGAGGGATGGGATGAGGGGCATTATTCTAAATAAGGTATGAAGTGATAAAAAAAAAAAAAAAAGGCAGCCATTGGGAAAAAAAAAAAGTCAATTGCATAATACTTAATGTACACTGAGAGGATTAAGATTTTGTAGTCAACAAATGCTTGACCTCAAACTTGAAAGTATAAAATTGAGATTTGTTTCATTATGCGTTTCAGAGAGTAAACTAAACAGTCCTAATCTGTTGAAGGTGATGGTATCACCAAGTTTTCAGGAGATTTCTTAGATTTAAAGAAGGAATGATTGAAAGGTTATTTTTCAAATAGGTCCTTGAAAGGTAAATGAAAATGAGGAAATGTGTAAAGACTAAACAGAGAGAACCTGAAATGATTCGGAAAAAACAAGGGCATTGTTTTTTGTTTTTTATTTTCTTTCTTTCTTTTTTCTTTTCTTTTCTTTTCTTTTTTTTTTTTTTTTTTTTGTCACGGTTTGGGAACTAGTGAGATAACTTTTTTTTCTTTTTTAAGCTGCAGTTATCATAGACCACCAGGGGGAGCCAGGGTCTCCATTCTCAAACACTGTGCTACTAACACAGATTCTGTATCTGCAGTCTTACATTATTAATGTTCTTCAGATGCCTGAGAAGCCTTCATCTGTTTTGTCTGACACTTGTCCAGAGTCTTGTCTGTAATTTCCTAATGAAAAATCTGCATATTACCGAGATTCTGTCAGTTTTACCAAATTCTTTCCCCTAACCCAGCTTAATAAAGTTTACTGAAGATTCCAATACCTGTGGTTATTTCTAACACCTGTACAGAACAGCAAATAGCATCATAAGTCTAATACGATGCAATTCAAGGTAGTTGAATATTTACATAATTGTATATACTATGGTTTTTTCTTCTGATTTAATTTTTAAATACTTTTTTTTCCTTCCGAAGTATCTTTAATTATGAACTAAAACAGATTTCCTCTATTCACCTCATGTCTAAAATGTCTTTTTTGTCACCCAGAAATTCCCGTCTTGGTCCTTTCCCTCCCCTCACCCCCTCTCTAAGCCACTGCTATGAAATAAACATGGGTTATCCTCTCTTAACCCAGGCGTAGACGCAGGAAAGTAAGTGTCTGCCTGGAAGGCAGATGGAATCTATAAAGTTGGCAAATGACATTTGAAAACTGTGCTCAGAATAGTCGATAAGGGCACGGGCTCTTGTTCTTGTGGCTATGCAAGTAGAAGGCACGGACTGGGCTTGGCCAAGTCCCAGGCTTTCAGCCGGTGTGTAGATAGGTTGGCCCTAGTCCGGGCTAAAAAAACGAGACTGGATCCTTTCGCTTACTGATGGGGCTCGGGGCTTCTGATCTCTCCACCATCCCCAGAGCTAGTCTGCCACAATCCGACTTTTCTACATCCCGCCGGAATGTTTGTCTTGGCGCAGGAGGCTCTTAGGGAGAGAGAAGGATGGGGAGGGAGTACATTTTGCTTCCATAAGTCTGTTGAAAGAATCAAAGAAGCCGTGGCTACTGACTCCCCAGTTATCTCCGAACATCAGGGGGTTTCCCTAAGCAGGCTTTGTTTAGCTGAGGTGGGGGAGGGGGCGCGAGGAGGGGCGAGGGTTATTCTGCAAATTGAGAGTAGCAATGGTGTCTTTTGCGGGTCTCACCTCTCTAGCTAGAGGGTTTGTTGCTTGGATCAGAAAAGAAGAGCAGTGATCGCAGGTGACCTGCCATGGAACCACTAATGCGTATGGAATAATGGTTAGTGTTGGCAGAGCCCTGACACACAGATAATCTCCTACTTTTTAGATTTGATTGCTGGCTAATCAGGGAGGAAAGTACCATGAGCCCCCAGAGCCAGAGTTAGTCAGAGAAGGCGTTTTACCTAGAGAAGGACCCTTAGCTCCTCCTTCCCTCGGAGAGAACTGCAAAATATCTTTGTTGTGTGTGGGTAGGTGGGCGGTGGTTGTGTGTTTCTGGGCAAGCAAAAGTCGGGTTTACTTCTTAGATGGCTATTTTTATTTTCTCTTTAAAAGGGACGTTTTGGGTGTTTGGGGGTTAGGTTATTTTTGGTTTTGATAGTGAGATCTTAAATTCAACTTAACCAGAAGAGGGTAAGAACTGCGTCACCCATGAGGCAGTTCCCATTCACTGAAGTTTGGCAACCCAGGTCTTGGAAATAAGTAGGAAAATTGGGTTTGAAACTGGCAATTCAACGTTAGGAGAATACTTTTAAGAGCTGGTTTCAGATCAAGGGACACATTCACCAGAACAATGGAATTTCTCCCCAAATGTGCAGCCCTGAAAAATTCTCCTGGATCAGAATAAGGAGAACAAAATTTTAAGACGGAGGAGAGACTAGAAAGACAAAGATACAAGAAGAGAAACAAGAGGTGGATAGATTGACAAAGAGAGAAAAGAAAAGGAGAAGAATCTGGGAGGTGTACAGAGACTGAGAGATAAGGGGATCAAGAGAAGGAAACAGAGGTAAAGGGAGATAAACATAGAGAAAAACAGACTGATTCTGAGATATAGAGAAGACGAAACAAAAATACAGAGAGGAAAAAAGCAAACAATCAGAAAATGCCACAAAGATGAAATAGACAGAGAGATACACATAGAGACAGTGAGAGACGGGAAGGCAGAGACAGGGAGAGAGAGAAAGACAGATGGGAAAAGAGAGAGGTAGAGATGGGAGAGATTGTGGCAAAGATAAGAAAATAACAGTAATGCACACACAAAAAGGTAAGCAAAAAAGATGAAATTGACAAGAGAGACAAATGCAGGAATAAGAACACAAAGAATAATGCAAAAGAAGAAAAAAGGTGAGAGTGACGAGAAATAAACAATGTAAAGAGATGAATGAGAAAATAAAGAATAATAATAGACAAAAGAAAAAAGGTAAGGGAGAGATGAGAAAGTGAGAAGAGAAGGATAAATGCAGAGATAAGAACATAACATAAAGAATAATAATACCAAAAAAAGGGGGAGAAAAGTGTCAGAGAATACCCAGTATGAGTAAGAAAACAAAGAAAGAAGAGAGGCATGAAGGGGGAGGGGGAACAAGGTATCATTTTTACATTGAAGGAAGAATTGTATCTTCTCCAATGTCAGCAAGAAGTAGCCTTTCCAGGGACTGAGCTGAAATGGCCATCATGACCTAAAAATTGCTCTTTCCAACTGACAGTGATTTATTGACTGCTCTCTATAAAAGAACTCATTCAACAGTTAAGTTGTTTGGAGCTCCGCTGCCATGTGTTCTCCTCATTACAAGGTTAGCATCTTTTAAGGGGGATCTGGACCTTAAAATAAAAAAATAAAAAAAATAAAATTAAGTGAATTTCTTGTCAAGTTCTGTGATGCATACTGAGCTTTGTTTTATTTGGTTTTGTTTTTACCTCTTCCTTATACTTTAAACAAATTATCCAGATATGAAAACACACATTAAATGAATTGTTCTCCTTTGAAAACTGTCCAGATGCACCAGGGTCTCATTAAACTACCAGAGACCAGTATCTGATCTCTTCCCAGCTCTGATTGGGGGCAAGGTGACTCACCACAGATTTATATAACCTGGAAATGACAATGTAATTTCCTGTGTCAAATAGTCCCAAAATGATTCTTTACATAAAAAAGAAAGAAAGAAATCTGCTACTAAGACTGTGGGTAGGGGGAGGAAGGGAGAAATGATTTGAATTTTATCAACTCACTAACACTTTGAGGAATAGGTGGTTTGTAGCAACAATTATAGGGGGTTGGTTAAATGATTCAAGTAGCACTTTGTGTCGCCCTCTTTCCCTTCATTGCAGCCTTCTCTCTCCCGGCCCCCCAGATCTATCTGTGAGCTAACCAGGGATTCTGAGTGATTGGAATTTTTCTCCCTCAATCATAAATAAAATGCCACAGAAAATTAGTGATTCCACTAGGAATAAAAAAACAACAATGCCAGCTACTTGTCTTTGTAATTCAGATTATCAGCTCTAACCTACTGGGGGGTTTGGTAACCGCCCTTTGCATAAATTGGTCAACACTGACTTCCCTCAAGGGGTTAACCCTTTCTGCCCTTCCTGACTATTTTCAATGGAGATCTACTCGTCCTCCTTCCCCAACTTGGGCCCTTTAAGAGTCCTTATCAAAAGTTGCCATCAGTACCATTAAATGGAAATAGGAATCTGTATGACCTTGGATGGACTTAATTGTATCCTTTATCTCTTTTAATTAAGACTTTAATTGGGGCTTTCCTGTAATTGGAGAGGTTAAAGAAGAAAAAAATGCCCTTCCACAAAATGGACCCAAGTCCTCCATTTGCAAAATGTAATGTTTATAGTTCCTCCCATAGGTTTCCTGTCCTTGAAGAATTCAACAACCAACCACAGGAGGGAGCCCCAACATCTGGGGTGGTATATTTGATGGGCAGGGAATGTCTGCCATTAGTTTACCCTGAAGCTGCAAGGGGACTTGCCTGGAGAAGGTTAATATAGATGTGTCTATTGAATTTACTAAAAAAATATCCAAAGTAATATCATGGGTCACAAAGATAGTAGACATCCCAGTTAGTCTTTTTTCTTTCAGCAAATCCCAGTCCTCAATCTTCATGCTCCTTTCTCCATCTAATAGGAGAGTCAGCCTCAGATAATATGTGATCCATCCTTATGAAGTACAGTTAAACTATAACAATTATAGGATATTTTGTAGATGAACCAACTGAGGGATAGAAAGAAGAAAAAATATGTCTCAGATTACACACATAGGAAGTAAAGAATGGACATTCTGATCCAAGTCCTGAAAATCCAGCACTCAGAGATGATATCACGAATAATATTTCCATTTATCTAGGAGCATTTAATACCAAGACCGTGTCCCCTGAATCCCTCTGCGGAGTACACAGCAAGGGTTGGATTCTATAGAGCATGGACTTGCAGTCTTTTTTGGGTCATGGACGCATCTGGCAATCTATTAAAGCTAAGGATGCAATCCCAGAACAATACTATTAAATACACAAAAGGCAGCTGGTGCAGTGGATTGAGCACCAGGCCTGGGGTCAAAAAGACCTGAGTGCTAAAGGAGCTTCAAACACTAGCTGTGGGATTCTAGGCAAGTCACAATCTGTGTCTACATCATTCAGTTTCCTCATCTGTTAAATAGGATTAATAATAGCACTTACTGCTCAGGATTGGTATGAAGATCAAATGAGATAATAATTGTAAAGAGCCTGGTAATATAATTGTCAATATAAATATAACTGGGCACTTAGGTGGCACAGTAAAGCCTAGAATCAATCAGAAGGACTCATTTTACTACCCTCAGACACTTCCTAGTTGTGTGACTCTGGACAAGCCACTTAATCCTATTTGCCTCAGTTTCCTCATGTGCATAATGAAGTGGAGGAAGAGATAGCAAACTGTTCCAGTATCTCTGCCAGTAAAACCCCAAACAGGGTCACAAAGAATTAGACCAGACTAAACAACAATATAGTTATCATGCCCCAATTCTTATTTTTTTTCATTTTTTCATTTTCATTTCATTCATTTTTCATTTTCATTTTTCATTTTTTTTCACTTTTCATTTTTCATGAGACAATTGAGTTTAAGTGACTTTCCTAGAGTCACACAGCTAATAAGTGTTAAAGTGTCTGAGACTTTCCTGACTTCTGGGCTGGTACTCTATCTGCTTCCCCATCTAGCTGTCCCCAGAGACATTACTTAAAAAACAAATTCACAGACTCCAGATTAAGAACTCCTATTTAGGGAATATATATATTTATCTATTTTACTTTGAAAAAGTCTCAATAGTATTTTTTTTTTCAAATACATGTAAAGATAATTTTCAACATTCATTTTTGTAAGATTTTGTATTCCAATTCTTTTTTTCTCTCTCTCCCTTCCTTACATTGCCAGAGTATATAAAATTATAGAATACCAGTAAAGATCTAGAATCTAGCTTCTTAAATTGAGGGTTAAGTCAAAACTGAATATGGGGGTTGCAAAGTTATGATTTATTATCAGTAAATATTTGATTTGTATATCTATTTTATATACCTATATACCCAAGTTCGTATAAACATTTCTTGGACAAAAAAGAAGTCTAGAGTGAAAAAAGTTTAAGAAGACCTACTCTAGAACATCCTCTCCCAACACCTTAATTTACAAATGGAGAAACAAACTCAGTGAGATAAAATGATTTATCTAAAGGCCTAAAGTGATAGAACCTAAGATTTTGAACACTTTTTGATTCAATATTCTTTTCATTGCTTACTTGTCCACAAAACAAACAAACAAATACCACATTAAATCAGAGACAACACTCAAATTAAAAAAAAAAAAAATCCTTAATACTAAGCAGTGTGTGATTTAGTGTGGTAAGAAGCTCAGGGGAGAGAGCCATAAACAACAACAATAACTCACATACCACTTAGAGGTTTGCAAAGTCCCTTTCTTAGGACCAGCATTATTATCTTGATTTTATAGATGCAACTTTGGGTTGGGATGGCCAAAAAACTAGAGGGAAACATTTCCTCCATCTTGAATTTCTCTATCAATATGAGCACCTGGTATTTCAAAAAAGAAGACAAATGAAAAAAAGAAAAAGCATGATCAGATTACGTGTTTAGCAGACAGAGAAAAAGACCAGAATGGTAGACTGTCAAGGGGAGAAAACACAGCATTTGAACTCAGAAACCTTGGTTTTGAATGTTAGCTCTAACAGAACAGGGATGAGTTTCTCTTCCCCTCCTCCCCCATTCCACCCCCAATTTAGGATATTTCTCACAGGATGGGAGGTCATGAAGACAGGTTTAGTCACACAGAGTAAGACACTCTCTCATGTGTTCCCAGATAACTATCCAAAATTCAGAGTGGGGATAGGAGTCATATCCCTGCTATTTCAACATTTATGGGCTGTGTGACCTTGGATAAATGAATCAACCTCCATCAGCTGCAGTTTCTCATCTCTAAAATGGGAATAAAAAAATTACCTGAAGGGATCTGTAAGAACACCACAAATCTCAAAGTGACATATAAATGTAAATTTTCATTATTATTATCACTGTTAGAAGGATCACATGAAAATATAATGGACAATAGTTATATTATAGAGGGCTGTGAATGCTACAATAAAATGTTATTCTCCTATAGGCTCTGTGAAGTTGCTGAAGTTTAGCTAGCTGGCCAAAGTGTTGTTTTGGTACCAGCAGTGTCTGCCAGGCCACCTACCAAGCTGGTTCTTTGACTGGTGGCTGTAGCTTTTGTGAGGTCAGTCGCTGCCTCTTGTCTCTTCTTGCATGCCAATTCTTGCATGCATTCATTCAGCAAACACTGAGCCAACCTGGCAAAGAGGGCCAGGGACACAAGCAAAACAGGGACAATGCCTGGGGGGAGGCCAAGGAGGAACAGTTGTGTTAAATTGTTCCAGTTGCTCCCTTAAGCTATGTCTGAGTCACGGAATCCCACAAGATCAGAGTTGGAAAACTCTTCAGAGATGTATAATCCAAAGCATGAATCTTCTTGTAAATACTAGGTATTCAATAAATGTTGATTGAATGAGCATTTTCCTATAGGGCAGATAGAAGAGACTGGATTATTCTCTATAATCCAGGAAGGTAGCTAGGATAATTTCCTATACAGACAGCATTGCAATAATAATAATAATTGCAATTTTTATTATATGGCATTTAAGGTTTAAAAAACATTTTACTTATGTTGCCTAATTTTGTCCCATTTATAATTATTATTTATTATGATTATATGGTATTTAAAGTTTACAAAAAATTTACATAGATTGACTAATTTTATCTTATTTATTATTATTGAAGAGCATTTAAGGTTTAGAAAACATTTTAGACAGATTGACTAACTTTATCCTATTTGTTTTTATTATTATATGGCATTTAAGGTGTAGAAAACATTTTAGACAGATTGACTAACTTTATCCTATTTGTTTTTATTATTATATGGCATTTAAGGTGTAGAAAATATTTTACATGGATTGCCTAACTTAATTCTATTATTATTATATGACATTTAAGGTTTAGAAAACACTTTACATGGATTATCTAATTTTATCCTCACAACGACTCTGGGTGGACGGGTCAGGGGATGTGGGGAGTTGCTAACATTATTCCCATTTTTACAGATGAGAAAAACTGATCCCTAGAGAATTTAAATGACTTGCCCAAAATCACACAACTAAATGTCTGAGGCAAAATCCAAATCAGGTCTTCCAGATTCCATGTCCAGCATTCTCTCCCCTACACTATTCACAATGGAAAGAATGCAGGATTTGGAGTCCAAGAACACGAATTCAAATCCTACTTTTGTTGCTCACCACTCACATTACTTTAAGCAACTCAGTTCACTTCCCTGGGTCTCAGTTCCTTCAGCCATTAAAAAAAGTGAATTGACTAGATGGTCTTTAAGAGTCCCTAAGTCTCCAGCTATAAACCTAACTAATCAATAAACAGTGATCAGCTCTCAGACAGATAGATGATTCTTCAAGGTACCAGGCTGCTTTGCTTCCTTGAGTTTAGAGTGCTCTATCTAGGAAAAAAGAAAAACGTTGTGGATAAGTGAGAACTAAGCTCCTCCCTGCCCTTGCTAGAGAGTAGAGTCCAACGAACAAGAAAAAAGCCTGTTTGTTTTCTGCCTTCTGGGATCCGGATCTCCCAGTGTTATCAGCCTGGGGAGAGATAGTCTGATACTGCCTGTGCATTTAAGGGAACTGAGGGTCAGAAGTGAAGCCGGGCCCCTGCATTAGAATCCCCGCTTGTCACTCCTGTCAATAATAATCAGCAAGAACTTGATCGATATCTCCCCTTCTCCCCCACTTAACACCAAACCTGACATCTAAGCGTCAGGTCTGAATGCAGAGTTCCACTGTCTGCTACTGACTTGTGAGTGAAGAAAAGTAAAAGTTTCTATATTCATTTTCCAAAAAGGTCTCATAGTGTAATTTAGTGGCTAGGGCACTAGATCTGGAATCTGAAAGAAGTCCCATCAAATGCCACCTTGGATATCTTGGACAAATCTCTACATCTCAGTTCCAATATTTGTTAAAAAAAAAAAAAAAAAAAAAATGGGGGTTCGAACCCCACGGGTGCTGATGTCCCCTGGGTCTCTGGATCTCCGGTGAGGGTTCCCCGCTGCAGACCTCACCTGCCCCTCTGCTCCGTCGCCGATTCCTGTCCCCCTCCCCCACCTCTTTCACTTCATTTCACAATGTGACTGGCAAAGATTAAGGAATAAAGCAGTCTTACTTACTCTTCTGTTGGCTAACTCCACCCCCCACCCCCATCTTTGCCTGCCAGTTGTTCACAGTAGCTTAGCAGTTTTAAGAACACAAAAACAGGAAATTATGCACCAGTCCTGACTACGATTAAAAAAGAAGAAAAAAGCCCTTATATTCAAATCCTTCACTATAAAGATTTCTTCAGTTTTCAAAAAGCAGGGCCTTGAAGAATCAGGTCTACTCTCCAAAATTCTCTGCTTTTGCTTAATCATTTCCTTTGAAAACTTATAACCTTTTTGACCATTAAGAAAAGAGGTCAGAAAGGGGTGGTTGAGAGCATTGGAGCCAAAGCAAAACAAGACAGGAAATTCTGGATACAAATTCAAATGCTTTTTTCTTTTAATCCCTGGTGCCCCAGCAGTGCAGGATTCTAGCTCTGGGAAATTGCTCATTGTCTGAATAATGACCAGTCCTAGGACATTCTTTACCATTGATACGAACAGATCCAAAGGAACATTTTGTTGCCTTTAGTCTTCTAATGATTACCTGGTGTGGGGTGAATATATGTTTCAGGGAAGTGTTAGGGGCCTTCTAAGTTGGCTAAGTGCCAGATTCTGGAGTGGGAATGGGGAAATGACACCTTCCTTTGGACTTCAGTTTCCTCATCTATAATAACTAGATGGCCTCCTAGTTTCCTTACAATTCTGATTCCAAGATCTTCTGATCATTTTCCAGTAATGTCAGGAACTACATTGATTGATGTCAACCATATTATTGGAAAAGGGGGGAGGGCATACAATTGGAGAATGGGAGGAAGGAGAAAGACAATATGTCCCCGAATAAATAAATTCAAAATATGCAATTATTTCTTTCTCATTGAAGAAGTTTTAGGGACTTGGCACTCCCACAATCTGGAAAACCATTCTAAATTATTTTGGCTCTTTCTTCTTGCCAGAGAAGAAGTCTGACCTATTATGGTATTAAAAGATAAAATATGTTGATATTATTTAATATTATATACATATGTAATATATGCATATTATGTTTATGTAATAGATTACATATGTAATATATACATATATAGTATTGCATAATATCAACATATATATACTATACACATATTTTATGCATAACTAAATTTCTAAACTTTTTCTGTGTCATCTTCAGCTTCCACGAAAATTTCCATTGAATTTTTTATCCTGATGCAAGATATATTGAAACCAAGATGGGGGAAAGTCATAATGTAGAAGGAATAACTGAACAAAGAAACTGAAGGTAGTTTTAAGAGAAGAAAAAGCATTTTATTCATTTTAGGGATAGATGTAGAAATCAACTTTTTTTTTTTTTTTCTAAAAAATATTATTTTTGAAAGAAAGAAAGACCTCTAACAACCTGAGGGATTGCTTCCGGTAGGAGGTGTTACCTTATCTATGTGGAAGGAGCCTAAGAGACAGAAGTAAGGAGGAAATGCATTCCAGACAGAGAAATGCATAGGGCTACAGACGGAACACTGTATACTAGAAACAGACAGCAGGTCAGTTTGACTGGAAAGGAGAGTTTAAGAA
The DNA here is from genome assembly GCF_048593235.1 of Sminthopsis crassicaudata. Taxonomy (NCBI): domain Eukaryota; kingdom Metazoa; phylum Chordata; class Mammalia; order Dasyuromorphia; family Dasyuridae; genus Sminthopsis; species Sminthopsis crassicaudata. Next base: position 238,903,758 of record NC_133618.1, on the reverse strand, counting down.
AGGAATAATATGAAAGAAGAACTGAAAAATACAGAACAGCCACACAGGGAAGGGATTTCAAAACTGGGCTAGAAGCCATAGTAAATCATTGAAGGTTTTTGAGAAGGGGAATGGTGGTCAGATTTGCATTTTAAGAATATCAACCTGGCAGCTGTTTGGAGGATGGAATGGAGATGAGAAAGATTAGAAGCAAGGAGATGAGTCAGGAGGAGAGTGAAATAGTCCAAGAGAGAATTGATGAAAGCTAAACTGAGGTAAAAACTGTGAACAGAAAGGAAACGAAGGATGCCAGAAGGTTGTGAACATAGACTCGATATGGCTTGGCAACTGATTAAATATGGGAGCTGAGGAAGAGACAAGAGGCAAGGAAGTCTCCAGCCAATTTTTCTGAATAAAACATTTTGGGATAATTAATACTTTTAGAGTGATTAGTGAAATCTTGAAAAGATATTCTTTAAAAACCCTTGTTTGAAAAACTGATTAATTACAAAACTCTCACTAGACTTTCCCCTGCTTAGAACTGCCTCACACCAGGGTGGGTAGATTGTGGGGGGTAAGGATTGTTTAAAGCCACTTCCACATTTCTTACTTTCCAAGATTCAGGTTTTGCATTGAGATTGACTTCCTGCTCTGGGCCTGTGTACCTGAGCTCAATCTGCAAAACAGCAACAGACAGAAGTTGTCCCCTAGTGACCAAAACACAATAAAAACCTTTTGTGTCCAATTTAGACCCCTTCCCCCCTCCCTACCCGAGTGAGAGAGTCTCCTTAGTCACCAGACTAGATAAAGACCGGGGCACATTTCCTAGGCAGTAGTATTTCAATGCGTCAGCCAACATTATTTATCTGTATAAGGTGTCCTATGTCCTAAGAAACATTAGGGAGGAACAGAAGAGGCAGTCCCTGCCAGGAAAGACAGGACAAGAAAGGGCAAACAAAGAAAAATATAGCAGGTAAACAACATATTACAGCTGCACTTGTGTATGTAAGCTTTCAAGGAGTTGCTGGCATGCTTAGGATGGCATTTAGATAAAAATCTACTACACAAGCATTTAAAAAAAAGACTTTGCATTTCATAATTCACTATTTCTAAGTTATTGGAATCAAGACTGTAACAGGAATTTTACTTCAATGAGAGTGTGAAATAATAATAATAGTACCTTTATCTGACTCATCAAAATTGACAAATTACTTCTTAAAATTAGTGTTATTGATTTCTTTTCTTATATCAATAACTATTCTCCCCTCCCCTTGACCTTGAAACAAGGAAACTTTTTCTTGTTGTTCATTTGTGTAAGACTTTTCATGATCCCATTGGGGCTTTCTTAGCACAAATACTGGAGAGGTTTGCCAGTATTCCTTTTCCTGATCATTTTAGAGATGAGAAAAATGAGGCAAAGGAGGTTAAGTGACTTGCCCAGGGTCACACAAATAGTACGTGTCCAAAGCTCAGACACTCCGGTCTTCCTGATTCCAGGCTCCACATTCTATCTACTGCATTAAAGTGATTATGCCAGAATTAAAGAATTTAAGAATTTGAAGGTAGTAGAAGGAACCATTTTGTCCAAACTAGACATAGAAGGAATCTTCAATATAACATTCCTAACAAGAGGCTGGTCCTCCAGACTCTACTTAAAAGTCTCTAAGGAAGGGAAGCCCAGTGCCTTCTAAAGCAGCCCATTCCACCAGTGAACAACACATATCAAAGACTCTTAAACTGCGGGTTGCTAGCCCATGTGGGGTCTCGTAACTAAATGTGGAGGTTGCAAAATTATGATCCGTTATCAGTTAAAGTTTGATTTGTATATCTGTTTTTTATGCCTATATACACAAGGTCATGTAAAAATTTCTAGGGTGAAAAGGGGTTATGAGTGGAAAAAATTTAAGAAGACCTAAATTATACAACCTACTGCTCTATACAACCTACTTCTCTGATAAGAGGAGGTAGGAATGCTTCATTTTCTCTTATCTAGGGACCATGCCCGGTTTTCAAATCTTTCCTTTTAAAACATGCTAGACATTATGTGCCCTGTTTTTGTAATTCTATAAATCAATTAATCCATCAACAACTATTTATTATGGGCCTACTATGTGGTAAGCTCTGTACTAAGCACTTTGCTGACAGGACTTCACCTGATAGATAAGAATGGCCCACCTCCACACGCCCCTTAACCTGTCCAGGCAAAAGTGATCTTACTCTACTTCCCTCCACATATACACTCAATTTTTTCACAGCCCACTGCATTGATTTTTTACTTGTCCCTTTATGCGTCCTCCTTATTTTCAGAGTAATTGTGATATATTATTTACCCTTGAGCCCCCTACCCATTTTAGTAGACTCCAAACTCCTCCAAAATAGGGCTGCCGTAGCTATCATGGCAATCCCCACACTTTACAGTCACCGAACCTGTGATTTCTCTCATGAGGGTACTGTTTATTTCCTCCACCTGTACCATATGTCCTCTCCTCCTGGATGATTCTTGACTCTATTCCTTCCATAAACCTTTCACTAAAAAATTATCCAATGAGTTTCAAATCTTTCCCTGACGCTTTTACATTCCGCTGTCTAATTTCTATCCTTGCTTTCAATGGCTGCCTGCATTCTTTTCCAGTTGTACTTGTTTTTCAATGTCCTTCATGTCACTGATCACAAACAAGTCATCAATGGTATTTTGTTGAAGCCTATTAATAATGAACATGTATATTTTTATTGCCTTCTAAGTCACCCACAATTATAATTCTTCTATAATCATGTTTGCCCATAATTTATAGCCATGCAGCACCATGAAAATGTGTTACTAAAAAAGATGCTCTTGTGAGCATTGAAAAGTGTTGTAAAATTTTCTAAATGCCTTGATTGTTCTCCCTTCATTTAAATTCTGTTCTTAGCTCATTGTTCATCTGGAGAAGCAGTATGCTGTAATGGCTTGAATACTAGTCTAGTATCAGGAAGATATGGGTTCAGACCATATCTTTTGGTTTCCTAATTTGTAAAATGATGGTAATAATATCTTTATGACTTAACCTCACAGAGTTGTTGTGAGGGCAAAATCAATTGAGTCCTACAGATATTATGTATATTAAGTTTTGCACACTAGATAAGTGTCAGCTATATGTGGTTACCTGTCCATAATTTATGCACTGATGGATTAATTTGTGACTTCCTTGCCTAATTTGTATGACATGAAGGTTATATTTATATATCGAGACATATCTTTGAGCAGAAGAAACCATTTTGTCCAAACAAAAGAGATATATCTTTAAGATAATTGAGTTAATCCTATTCATTTTACAAATGAAGAAACTGAGGCAAAGAGAATTTAAAAGACTTGTCCAAGATCTCCACAGTAGCAGACACAAGATTAAATTATCTTGTTTTATTTTATCAAATCTTTGTTCCTTCCACTTCTACCAATGGTGGAACCAAAGGTCACTAGATATTTGCCTCTATTAATATTAGTGTAGTGTTGTATAATGTGTGTGTGGGGGGGGTTATTCCTACATAACCATATACTTGAAATATTTCAGTCTATATTCTCACTAATGTAAATGCTTGATTCAATGGTGCAGATTCCAATCCATCTAATGCCTTCTTGTCTGTATCCTCCTATAATTTTTCCACACAGTGTCCATCAATATGCTGGAAAACCTTCCTCCAGGTCACTTGACATTCCATGGATACCAAGACAGAACTTAGACTCTCCATCTGTTATCCTTATTCTTACCACATGACTGGCCTGTCTCACTTTCCATTTATACAGCTCTTTGAGTGTAATTTTTTAGGCTGCCTTTTTGCACACAATTTAACATTAGCAATATGCTGCAGCTTTGTTACACCCATCATGCATCTCTCCATTGCCCTTTGGATGCCCTACAATGTTGATTCCTTAAAGATGATGGCATTCCATGATTTCACAGCCATAATGCATCACCAGAAGAATATTGGTGTTTTAAAAGATGCGATGTTTGTAGAGCACCAGCCTTGAATTCAGGAGAACCCGAGTTTAAATCTGGTCTCAGACACTTAACACTTCCTAGCTGTGTGACCCTGGGCAAGTCACTTAATCCAGCCTCAGGGGGGGGAAAAAAAAAAAAGATGCATGTTTGTTTAAGGGAGAATCTCAGAGTCAACACAATATCCTGAAATTTCCCAAATGCAATTCCACATTCATTTTTCCTCCTAGTAAATTCTAGGACCAATTCATAATCTTTTTGCAGTATCCATCCAAGATATATTTACTGATGGAGCAGCTGTTTGGGTCATCCAACCCAAATATATCTCACAGGCTGAATAACAACAATAACAATTTATTCAGAACTTTAAAGTATGCAAATATTTAGCATGTATTTTATATTTGATACTTATCCTAACTTTAGCAGGTAGGTACTATTATTATCTACATTTTATAGGTGAAGTAACTGAAGTTGAGAGAAGTTAAGGGACTTGCTTGGGGTATCACCCATTCTAAATGTTTGAAGAAGGATTTGAATCCATGCTATTTGTAGTCAGGAAGACGTGACTTCAAATTCCTCCTCAGACAATGACGATGGGTGATTGTAGAGGATTATACAGGTAATTGAGAGATCCAAGCAAAGACTTTTACAAAAATTAATGAGATGGGAACTTAAGTAATAAGTAAGGTTGCAAAATAAAAATAAGATCATCAAATTATTTAAGTGTCTTAACAAGTTCATTTTCTTTCTATGAAATTATGCTTGTCATTTTTCTTCTTTACAGGATACCTAAAAATCTATCAATCAATGATAACTAAGAGCCCTCTGAAGTTTAATCTTAATTGAACACATACTTATGACACAAAAGAAATGTATTATTTCAGGAGTCACTCCTCTGTGGATTTCAGTTCCCTTGCTTAATAAAAAAAAAAAAAAAATTGGACTAAACTGTGTATACACTTTGACCCTGTAATACTACTATTACGCCTATATCCCCAAAAGATTAAAGAACAAATAAAAGGATCCATGTTTTCAAAAAAATATTTATAGAAGGTCTTTTTATTATGGCAAAGAACTAGAAACTAAGAAGGTGTCCAATAGTTGGAAAATGGTTGAACAATTCATGATATATAAATATAATGGAAGATTATCGTACTGTCACAAATGATGAAAGAAACAATTTCAGGGTACACTTGGTGGGAAGACTTGTATGGATTGATGCAGAGTAAAGTAAACAGAACCAAAGAAATTTAAACAATAACAACACTATACAAACACTTAATAATTCTGATCAACGGATGGATGGACTACAATTCCAGGGGACTAATATATGATAATGATTCCTTAACAGAGGGTAGTAGACTCAGGATATACAATGAGACATATTTTTAGACATGACCAATGTAGGAATTTGTTTCACAGAGATAGAGAGAGAAAGATAGATAACTTCAAGAGAAATGTATATATGTATATATGTACATATATATAACAGAGATATTCAAATGAAATATATATACTATATATGTATGTGTTGTGTGTATAATACATATATATGTTACAAGCTTTTTTTTGCTTTTGCTTTTTTCTGAGGGAATTAATGGAAGAGAAAAAATAACAAATAATAAAACTAAATATTGAGTGCCTCTTAAAAGTAAAAAATGTTAATAAAATTTTTAAAAGAAAGAAAAAAAAGGAGCTGGAAAATATGGTTTAAAGTTTCTTCAAGCTCTAATCTTCTTTGAGTCAATTTTTTAAAGTTCTTAAGAAATGTATTTAAAATATTACATTAGTAAAGGAAGTGATTCATACAGAACAGTTGGGTTCCAGGACTTTTTGCTGTATCAGATGATTTAAAAGCTAACTTGGAATTTTTATAGCTGTTTTCCCACCATTTCCCTCAGAATGTCTATAAACTCAATAAATAAGATGAATCCACATATAAACTCTTTGAGAGCAGAAACTATTTTTTGCCTTTTTTGTATCTCCAGTACTCAGTACAGTGCCCGACATATAGCAGGCAATTAATAAATGCCTGAATAATTGTGCCTGAATAATTGGCACAGTATCATTTTAACACTCCTATACCTTAGTTCCCCCATTATCATTGAGGGAAGGGATATAAATCCCTAGGCTAAGATGCCTAGCACATAACAAGTGTTCAAGGGGCATCTAGACGGTTTAGTGCATAGAACTTTGGCCCTGGAGTCAGGAGGGAGAATCTGAATTCAAATGTAACCTCAGACACTTAACACTTACTAGCTATGTGACCCTAGACAATGCACTTAACCCCAGTTACTTTATTAAAAAATAAATTAATTAGCAAGCGTTCAATGAATATATGTGGAATGAAATAATTTACTCTTGACTGACAGAAGGTTAGAAGTATGTTATGAGATATGTTGGAAGTAGCATTGCAGAGCAGAAAGATTGGTGGACTTGGAATCAGAACATCTGAGTTTGTCTAGTTCTTTACTGGCTGTGTGACTGAGCTAGCCTTTCTGAGTCTCTCTGGTCTTAGTTTCTTCATCTATACGATGGAGTTAATAATATTTGTAATCTCAACTTCCCAAGATTGTTATAAGAAAAGTGCTTTGTAAATTGCAAAATACTGTAAAATAAAATATCTATGACTTTTATTCATGTTTTGTTTTTTGTCATCCAAATGCCAGATCAGAAATCTAATATTCACTCTCTCAACAAGCTTTTATGAAATCCCTACTATGTGATCAAGATTTAAAGAGACGAAGGACTGAATTACCTTTGGCAACCCAAAGACAATAAAAGGAAAAGGAAAGAAAAAGAAAGAAAGAAGGAAAAAAGAAAAAGAAAGGAATGGGAAAGGAAGGGAAGGAAGGGAAGAAGTAAAAGGGAAGGAAAGGAGGAGAAGGCAAAGGAAGGAGAGAAAAGGAGAGGAAAGGAAAAGGAAGGAAGATTGAGAAAGGAAGGGAAGAAGGAAAAAGGAAGGGAAAAAACAGAAAGGAAGGAAAGAAGAGAAGGGAAGGAAAGGGAAAGGAAAAGCAAAAGAGAAAGGGAAATAGTCTTTGTTTTTTAAGCAACATATTCTCTACTATAGGGAACCAACATGAGACAGTATAGCACAGTAGAGAGAGCATTGATGCTAAGGAACTGGATTTGAATTCTAGATCTGATATTATTTGTTTGCCTTTGGGCAGGTGACTTAATTTCTCGGTTCCCCAGTTCCCTCATCTGTAATATAAGAATGTTGGACTCCGTATCCTTTAAGATCCTTACATCTATATTCCTATGACTTCTAACTCAGCAGCCTCTCTGATCTTTTCTAGGTCTAGATCTATGACTTTACACACATAGGTAAATCAACATAAAACATGTATAAAGCAAATACTCATGGGGGCAAGGGAGTAAATATGGCTGGAGCCTCATTCAAGGTGGCATTTAACCTGAGCTTTGAATAAATCTAAAAATTTAAGTGACAGAAGTGAATACATTCCAGACACAGGAGACATGTCCTGTACAGAAGCTGAAGATGTAATGTCATATTAGGGGGGTTGGCAAGTAGGCCAGTTTTTCTGGAATGTAGAATATATAAGGGGGATTGATATGAATTCCATCTGGGAAGAGACTGGAGCCAAACTGTGGAGGGCTTTACAAATCAAGCACTGGGGACCCACTAAAGCTTCTTGAGCAGGTAAATGTCAAGGTCTAATTTTGAGGTTTCACTTCAGTTTGTTTACAAAGAATCCTTAGAGGATACTTACTGAATGCAATTCCTGGAGGTTGGGCTGGAGAGATCAATTAGGAAGTGATTGCCACAGTCCAGGTGAGAGGTAATATGGACCTTAACAAGGGTGATAAATCCTATTTTTCCTTGCTCCAGTGGAAACTAATAGTGCAATCAGTAAGTGGGCAAGTGGGTTAAAACAGTGACAAAAACAGGAAATTATTTCACTCCCAAAAACATTCTTGAAAGTAGTCTGAGTAATTGTTTCATATCCAATTGAACATATTTTCACTTCCAGGATGACTCACATATAGCACATACCTGATATGCTACAGCACATTGAGCTGATATTGCTTCATCTCACACACACACACACACATGCCCCCCACACCTTTCCAAAATGCCAGCTATGCTGCTTGGCTGAGCAGAACCAGAAGTGAGAAATGACATTTCTATATATGGGCACATTTTAATGAACACCTGTTTACAGAGTTGAAAAAAAATATATTTCATCAAGAATCCAATGCATGTCACAGGGAGGTTCAGAGGTCACTGAGTTCTTTGTAATATAAATATTGAGTAACTTTTCATTTTCTATTTTAGCCAGGCAAAGGTTTTTACCACAAGTAGAGAGTGTAACTCCGGAGTTACAAGACTTGAGGCTGTCCCGAGAGCAGCTCAGAGATTTCCCCAGCTTAGTTCCATCCTGCTGAGGTAATAATGTCCTCACCTCTGCAGGCCTTCCGATGCCCTCTCGGTGCCGACTGACTCACTGACTCCATCCTCCCCCTTCATCCAACTTTTCCAGTCTTAGCTAGTTTTGTTAGGTCAACAATTCTCACAGGCTCATATGACACAAAAAAAGTCCCCTTCTCTTATTCGGGACAGAGAAGCCCAGAAAACTTTGGTGATTTGATGATGTCACATAGCTAACTAGTAGCAGAGCTTTCTGACTCCAAATACACTGCTCTTTCTACTTTATCAGAAAGCCATTGGCTGTCCTGTAGTGTGTCTATTGTTATTTCATTTTATTTATTAACATCTACAAAAATGAGCTACTACCTTGTATATATACATTTTCCATGCTCAATAAATATTTGTAGATTAATTGATGACACAATAAAATGAATGCAATAACAGTATAATGATCACTCAATTAATCAATAAGGTTATTTCCTTTATCTGAAATATGTTTTGGTACCTTCTTCCAGATTTCTACGTAGTATAGTGGGTAGAATAGTGGACTTGGAATCAAGAAGGCCTGAGTTCAAATTCAGCATCAATGTATTGACTATTTGGCCCTGGCAAGTCATTTAACTACTCTGTGCTTAGAGTTTAGTTTCCTCATCTATAAAATGGGAATAATAATAGCACCTAACTCCCAGGTTATGCTGTGAGAATAAAATGAACTCATATTTATAAAGCACTTTGCAAACCTTATGTTGTTATCCTTTAAAACCCAATTCAAATGCCAAATTTTCAAAACTTTCCTTGATATCCAGCCTGCTCTCCTTAATGACCTTTCTCCATATATTTATGTGTGTTTGTGCTTTATACCTCATAGTATTATATGTTCCAAGAGAGCAGGCACTGTCTTATAAAAACTCTGATTCTCCTTCATGCACACAACACATACAGAAGACACTAAATAAATGTTTGTTGAATGCATGGAAAAAAAATGTAACACTTGTAAGTTAGAGGCATTTTTGGACACCTATTCTTGCTTTTTCATGCCAACCTGGACCAGATAATTGAACAATTCAGCCCCTGAGTCACCTACTCCCTTGTACTATTTCAAGTTCTGCATTGCCAAATCCCAGTCACCATCTGCCTTCTTTACTCTTATTCCAGGATTGCAACAAATTGCTGGAGAAAGTCATGCAATCACAGGGTTGGATCCCCTACTAAATTATGTGATCTAATCTCAGAGAGGATCTTACAGCTACAGAGTTATCTTTTTTCCTTTCCTGATTGACTACCATATTTTCCACCCAAGCTCTTCTAAACTTCTTTTCTTCTCCAATCCCTCCCTCATAATAGAAAAGTACCTCAATTACACAGACATGTTCATAGATCATTTGATCTTGCCATGACTCATAAAGACTCTACTTCTGTGACTACTTCTAACTGATAATAATCTTTTATCATTCCATCTTATTTTATATCTTACTCCTCATTTGAACCCCTCACAAGTATCCTCATATTTTCTTCTTCTTCACGGTCTTACATGATGAGATGGGTCTTCTCCTCTATATGCACCCTTATTCCCATCTCATCCTGTCTTTTCTAGCACACTTCCCATACTATTATCCCCAACCCACCTCACTTTCGCCAATATTTATTTTCTATCTACTGACTTCTTTCCTGCTTCCTACAAACATGCTTGACATCTGCCTCAAAAAAAAAAAAAAGGAAAAGAAAAAGAAAAAAAAGTTAAAAAAAAAGCCTTCACTTGATCGAAATTAATATCTGCTAGCTCTTACCCTATATTTTCTAACCAGTTACATTTCTTGAGAAACTCTTTGTGCTACTTCCTCTTCTTCTTTCCTCTGTTAAACCCAAATCAATCTGACTTCTATCTCACCATTCAGCAGAAACTGCTGTCCCTAAAATTAATCAATGATCTCTTAATTACCATCTTTTTTTTTTTTCAGTTAAGCATTTTTTAAATATTCATTCTTCCTAACTACTCTGCTTTGGCACTGTTGATCACTTAATTATCTTTTTTTCTCTTAGTTGTCATGACACAGTTCTCTACTAGTTGGGTTACCAGTTTGGCCACTCCTGTTTTTTCTGAATCATCAGTCAAGTCATAAGCACTAACTGTGGGTATGTCCAAGGTCTCATTCTCTTCTCCCTCTGTGCTATCTCAGTTGGTGATATCATCAGTGCCCAACTATTATCTCTTTGCAGATGACTTCCTGATGCACACACAGACACACATCCAAACTTAATCTCTCTCTTTAGGTCCAATGCCACACTACTAACTGTCTTTTGGACATTTGGATGCCCTATAGGTATCTCAGACTCAAAATGTCCAAAACAGATCTCATTATCTATCTCCCAAATCCTCCCTTCTTCACAATTTTCCTTTTGCTATCAAGGGTACCCCCATCCTTCCAGATGATTAGGTACCCTATCTTAGAGTGATCCTCAATTCCTCACTTGGACACACCCCACCTGTCCAATAAGCTGTCAAGTCTTGTCATTTCTACTTTCTTAATCCCTTCAAAATCCCTCTTTTTTCCACTCACCTGGTACAGACTCTCATCACCAAACCCTTGCTAATCCCATCCCTCTTAGACAAGTTCTTGGATCTCCAAGTGAATTGATATGGTGGGTCTATGGATCCCAAAAGATTTACAGGTAAATTTTAGGGAATCTGTACATTTGTATTGGAAAACAAAATTACATCTTCATTTTCACTAATCACTATGAAATTTAATATTTCCTTCATTTATGACTAGATAACAATTTTTTTTTTGAAAAGTGGTTCATAGGCTAGCAAAGGGGTCCATGACACAAAATGACATCTCTTAGATTACTTTCTATCTATACCATATCTACCTTATATACACATAGTTATTTACATGCCAGTGGAATATCAGCTCCTAGAACAGGGGAAACTTTGGACCTTTGTGTGTGTGTGTGTGTGTGTTCCTAGCATTAAGTGCAGTGCCTGGAATATAGTCAGAACTCAATAATTGCACTAACTGGTAGATCTACTTTACTGAGAAAAAAGAGGCCATCTGTTATGAACAATGTCTTTTCTTCCACCATTCAGAATCCTTCTATCATCTGCATTCTTTCCTTTGCTCTAATATCTAAGGAAAAGATGGGTTTCTTCTAAGTCCAGTTCCTCCCCTTGTGCTTCTGATCCTTAAGGAAAGTTTGAGTTAATCAGTTATTAAGTTTAACTAAGTACCCACTACAAGTAAAAACCTATAGAAAGAACAATCCTGGGTACAAATATAACTTTGGTAACTGCTACTGACTTCCTCCTGGGTACCTGAAGTCAAGTTATTTTAAGTTTAGATTGTAACTCATGTATAGACCCTCACAAAAAAGAGAGAATAAAAATGTTCTCTATAGGAATAAGGTATGACAAATGACTATTTCCTATACACAAAAGAAGTGATAAAGAACATAAGACTACTCATAAAATGAGTTCACTGATAGAATGACTAAAACCAGTATTGAGTAACTTACCCTACAACTATTGCTACAATCTGCTAGGAGGCCGATACTTGAACTTCACCTGAAAACGAAGTGGTTTGTAGGCCTGCTGATGAGTTATTTTATATTTGGCTTTGATTCTGCACTTTCCCTCCCAAAAAGCTCATGGTTTTGGCAAGCCACTCAGAGCTTGGGCCTTCCTCTCATCAGAGGTTGTCTTCTTAATGTTTTCCAAGCTGCTAATCATCTCCACTCCTTGGACGTAGAACCACCAGACCTTTTAAATTTAGGAGGTCACCTCCAAGTCAGGATATGCAACTCCAGATGTTCCCTTCTCTGCTCTAGAATGAAAATACAAATAAGAAAAGGTTACAAGGGGCCAAGGAAAAGGTTTGATTAACCTACATGCTGCATGTGGAAGCTGCCATGGGGTGGGAGAAAAAACCACCACTAATCTCCTACTCCCACCAACAACACCTGCAATTTAGTGACATTTACTTGCCATGTGGGAAATTTGAAGGAGGACATGAAGCTGGAAGCAGCTCCTCTGGCTCTATCACTGTAGGAAGCATGGAGAAATGGAGCCATTTGGAGGTTTTCTGTATCACAGAAAAATTTTGAGTCCTTTTAGGGATAAATCACTACACTGTTTGCACACAGGTAGGAATTTTATCATCCCTAAAGAGACTAAATGCCAAGTCACACATATGGTCTGCTGGAAGTAGACGGGGAATATCTGTGCATACTCTGTACAAGACAAACTACAGAAAAATAAATAAAAGACACAATTTCTGCCCTTAGGAGATTATGATTTACCTGGAAAACTAGATGCACAGTAGATAGAATATAGGACTTGGTATCAGGATGACCTGAGTTTGAATCTTGCCTTGGGCACTTAGTAATTCTGGGCAAATCAAAAACTTAATTTCTCTGAACCTCAGTTTCAACATCTGTAAAGTAGGGATAATAATAGCACCTCTCTTATAAGGCTGTTGAGAGTATTAAATTAGTTAGCACATAAAGTGCCATATAAAATGCTATTTAGTATCATAATTATTAATTTATGCACAGTTATTATATAATGAGTCCTGTTAATGGTAAGATATGAAAAAGTGAGAGCAATGTAAAGCTAGGTAACTATTCAAAGCCTCTCTTCCCCAAATCTAGGTTATTCATAATAGCTCTGGAATCAGAGCTTTCAGGAACAAATCTATAGACAGAAGTTCTGAAAACTGTCTCAAAACCAAGACTGCATTTTTTGTCCAAATTTAAGCATTCTTATTCCTAAGACCTAGCAGCATGTGGGTAGAAAAAGAGATTGATAGGAGGTAGCCCTAATAATAACTCCTTACATAGACATGTCTTTGCAACAATCCTGGGTAAAAAGTTCAAGTATTCTTATAACCATTTTATAACAAAGGAAACAGAAACTCAGAATAAGGTGATTTATCCAAAGTCATTCAGCAAATAATAGGGGAAGGGATTTGGATCTCCCAGTTCTTCTGGCTCTAATTTCATCTGTCCTGCCTATTTGGCAATGTCTGAGCTACTTCCATTCCCAGAATTACTAAAATGGGAGGGTGAGTGAGTAAGTGTCAAAGTAAGTGGTTTTCTATGCTCAGTCTTTATCCCAAATGCAGCTCTCAGCATATGAAGTTAGTTTGTTAATCTAGAGAATCATCAATTTCTTCCTAATACCAGTGAAAGAAGTGAACTTGTCACAGATCTGTGTTTTGTCTTCAAGATTCAAGAACACAAAACTGTCACTCTGAGCAGGGAGGAGGTTGGCATTTATCATTCAATGACTCAGGATAGTTCCAGGTCCCCTTAACTACCCTGGAAACAGGATATGCAGGCTTGAATAAGAAGAAATGTGGTTAAATTTCCAGAATTCAAAAAGCCTGCCTCTCTTGTCTTACAGGGGAGCTTCATGAAAATTAGAGCTACCAAACATCTTAGATGGTATCTAATCTTACCCTCTTATTTTAGAGGGAGGAGGGAACTAAATGGCTGGGTAGATAAGAGCAAGAGGAAGTCAGGAGAATCTGAATTCAATTTTGGCCTCAGATGTTTAATACTTGTTAGCTCTATGATCATGGGCATGTCACCTAACTCCAATTGACTCATCAAAAAAAAAAGAGAGAGAGAGAAAGGGAGAGAAGAGAGAAGAGAGAAAGAGAGGAAGAGAAAAAGAGAGAGACAGAGGAGAGAGAAGGAGAAAGGGAGGAGGGAAAAAGAGAGAACAAGAGAGAGAAAAGAGAGAGAAGAAAGAGGGAGGAGAGAGAGAGAGGGAGAAGAGAGAGAGAAAGAGAGAGAGAGAGAGAGAGAGAGAGAGAGAGAGAGAGAGAGAGAGAGAGAGAGAGAGAGAAGGAAAGAGACTGAGAATAAGATAGAGAGGGAAAGAGACAGAGAGAATCATCATCTTCTCTCTAGAAAAATTAACTTTAAAAGTCAAAGAAATGGGGCAAGAGAGCTGTGTAAATAGATTCTTGATGGGTATTTAAAGCAACATCAGGCTATGTCAACTGACACCATCTTGAAGGAGGCCTCTGCTATCTTGGAGAACTCAAATCCGAATATACTCTGAAGAAATTAACTACAAAGAAACTTCCCCATCGATCAATCAACAGTTATTAGCTGATAATTGGGCAGATAGACATGGGGCTTGGAATCAGGAAGATTCATCTTCATGAGTTCAAGTCTCAGATGTTTACCATTTACTAGCTGTGTGACCCTGGCCAAGTCACTTAAATCCACTTTCCTCACCAAAAAGCCAGAAGTGAGCAAGCAGCACCTCAGAGAAATAGAGTGACTTGCCCAAAGCCATACTGTTAAGTTGAAGAGTCAAAATCTGAACCCTAGACCTAAGATTCTAATTCCAATGACATTCCTATTATCTTCTGAAGGTAATGAGATGATCATCCTCATTTTCATAAATGAGAAAACAGATACCCAAAATGATGAAAGAATTTTCCCAGGAACACCCACACAGGAGCTCATCCAAACACAAGACATTTCCACTTTACCATAATATGTCTCTTTACCATTCCTCCTTGAAATTATTTATTTAAAAAAAAAAATGTTTTTTGTTGCTGTCAGTTTGACTCTTCATGACCTCCATTAGGGATTTTTTTTTTTTTTTGGGCAAAGATACTGAAGTAGCTGACCATTTCTCTCTCCAGATCATTTTACAGATGAGGAAACTGAGGCAAACAGGATTGTGACTTGCCCAGAGTCACACAGCTAGTAATTATTTTTAAAACTCATTTTCCCACATGAGACTAGGACATTTACGGTTGGTGATATTGTTACTCCAAGGATCTGTGAGTTTGTCATTTTGAGCACTCCTCTTCTGATACTCATCACAGCCCTTCCAAGCCTCGGCAGACACTTTATGAAGACTGCAGTTGAAAAGGCATAACCTTGTGGTGAGCCAGGTGATAAGTCTCTTCACTCTTTAACTAGGCTGGCATTCACTATAAGTCTGCCTTCAAGGCTCCTCTCAAACCTTCCCAACATGGTACCTCCTGCATGACTTGGGCTCCTGAACCTGATTTTCCAAGGCTCAGAGTGTCCACTCTGAATAAGGCTAGGAATCTTCCTGACAATAAAGGAAAACAATATTCAAGGGGAAAGGACCAGTGAGTCAGCATTGTCTTTCTTTCTGCCTCTCTTAGAACAGAACAGCCCACCTCCAGATCTCACAAGTAAAGTTTTGGGTCCATACCCCTGTTGGAGTTTTCTCAGCCAAGATTCTGGAGCTGTTTGTCTTTCTGGTTCATTTTACTGATGAAGAACTGAGGCAAACAGGATTAAATAACTTGCCTGACTCACACAGTTCATAAGACTAACATGTATCTGAGCCTGGATTTAAACTCAGGTCTTCCTGACTCCAACCTGGTGCTCTATTCATCCTGTCTCTTAGCTGTTCCCTCACAAGTAACACATCCTCCCAAAGAAAATTCATTCACTCATTCATTCATTCATTCATTGAGCATCTCCTATGTGCTATGTATTGTAAGAGAATATAAAGAAATACTCCTGGTCTTTTAGGAGTTTCTGTAGTTAAAGAGCTTACATACATGCATGCATATAAACATATATGTCCATATCCACATGCATACACACATACATGTACATATTCATATGTATACACATACTATTTCCAAGGAAGTCAAAGGGCCTTAGAATTATTAACTTCTTGAGCCACTAAATGATGTCATTCCCTGCTCAATGATCATTTTATGTTCTTGAATTTTTAATACATAACACAGATCTGTGGGTTTATATATATCTACACATACATGCACATATAATATATACCATACAAGTATATATAAGAAACACATAAATACACATGTTTATAATACACTAAAACATATACACCTAACAGATACATGTATATATACACAAGCATTTCTCTTTACATGTAATATAATAGTATAATTCATACTATATCTATAAATATGCATATATATACATGTATGTGCCTAATATATACATAAACTTATACACACAAAATTTTTATATATACCTATTCCCTTAGTTTTCAGCAAAAGACTGTGCAAACCTATGGGTGAAATGCAAAAGCACTGGAAATCAGGAGCCCTGGGTCCTTGTTCAGGCTTGTAGCAGCTCAATGCATAATTTAGCTTATCTATAGAATAAAGGGTTTAATGATGATTTTTAAAGTCTTATCCAGATCTAACATCTCTGCATACTTTTGTGCAGATCTCTGATTTCAGTGGTGTAGGGAACTTCCCTTGAGGAAACTCCCTCTACTAATGCTGATCTTAACCTTTTTCCATCTCAGTCATAGAAGCTGCCTGAGAAATAATTTTGAAAAACTAAGAACTCCTTCCTTTACATTTTTTTCATTAGTTCCTTTGATATTCTCAACTTTTCATTCTTACAATGAATTTAGTTATTATTTTTTTCTAATTCAGCAAAATAATTTTTAGTAATTCAATTAGGATGGTATTGAATATATAAAAAACTTAGGAAATATTGTCATTTTTATTATATTAGCCCTGCCTACCCATGAACACTTAATATTTCTCCAATTATTTAAATTTGGTTTTATTTATATAAAAATAATTTTTTTAATAAATTTGTTTCTATAGTTTCTATGTTTATTTTAGCAAGTGTATTCGTAGATATTTTATACTGCCTAGAGCTATTTAAGATGATAGCTATTTCCCATGGAATGAGAAAGGGAGGAGAAGAAGGGAGGAGAAAAAAAAAAAACTAAAAGAAATTTACATGATAAATTTATTATATATTTAAAGAAATTGCAAGTTCCACATCATAGATTTGCAGTTTCATGTGCAAAAATCAATGAAAAAAAACAAACAAACAAAAAACAAGAACCTTGATAAGTTTTAAAGAAAAACCAAATGACCAAACCAGAGCACTCAAGCTCATGTCTTGACAGAGAAATAATGACTTTAGAATATAGATTGAGAGGTATGTATTTTTGGAGATGACCATTAGAAGAAGATGGTGGTATTTTTCTTTTCTTTTCTTTTTTTTTTTTTTTTTTTTTTTTTTGGTTGGTTGGTTTGTTTTGCTTGACTGAACATATTTGTTCAAAATATGTTCTTTTTTTTGTAATGAAGGTCAATGGAATGGAAAGGAATACTTGTTAACTTCAAACCTCTTGACTTTAGGATTAGCTCTCTATCCACTACTCCAATTGCCTATTAGAATGTCTACAAATACCTAAGTATTAATAAATGTTTGTCAAATAGTATGGTATAGTAGAACTAAGCTCCTTAAAGTTGACTGTTTTGTTCTTATCTCTTTATTTCCACAGCTTTAGCTTCATGATCTATGCTTAATAGGCTTTTAAAAAATGTTTGTTGTTGAATTGAATTAAAGTTTAGATCCTATTATTTTGTAGTTAGAAGAAGCTAACCTGAGATTTGGGTCCTATTTCTTGGTATTTATTCTATTGGATAGAATTCCAACCACCAGGAAGATCCAGAAAGATAGAGTACTCCATGAGCACTCTCACACACACATCCAGCCTTTAACTCTGGAACATGTTTATAAGTCATTGCTTACAAAGAGATATTTCATATTCATTTCAGATTGATACATACATATTCATTAGGTGGTTCTATCCAAGCTAATCAGGAGAAAAACATGGGAAAGTTTTATTTATATATTTCCTGTGTGCCTAATACCTCTTCTATTCTTTGTCATAATAGTGGCCAGTTTCTAGACTGCAGGGATAACAGCTGACTCACTGATAGCATTTCACCCTTTTTAGGATTCAAAGGCAGTAACTGTTTTAGTTACTTAAATCGAGTTAGACACAACCCTGTGCAGATTGTTTTCTCGTTGACTCAGTAAATCTTTGCTCAAACAGCTGAGAGAGTTTAACTTGTTTTAGACCACAGCAGTTCAAATTTAAGTAGATTTGCTGAACTCTGAGCCGCAGGAAGAGGGAAATCACTACGTATTTGGTTTTCTGTGACTGCATTTCCTTCACTTGCTGCCCCAGACCTCAAAGTTTTCAGCATTGGAAGAAATGTAAACTGAAACACCACCGTATACTTAATTCTCTGGGAATAAACAAGAGCCCTTAATTAATGTTTTCTCAACAGCCTAATAAACCAATTTTTGTCTGCTGCTTCTGCTCAATGTGCCTTTTACTTGAAATGGTAACTAGTACAGAGAAAAACTAAGACAAAAGGTTAATTCCAGGCCAAAGTTCCACTGTCAGGATATTTCAGGATTCAGAATTAGGGAAAAGGAGAGAAAAGTAAAATTTCTACAAAATTTGTGCACACAAATATACACAAAACTAGAATTGTTGTTGTAATTTAGTTGTGTCCCATCATTCATGACCCTGTGTGCCAATACTGTCCATGATGTTTTCCTGGCAAAGATAGTGGTTTGCCATTTTTTTCTCCAGTGGATTAAGGCAGAGATTAACTGATTCACCTAGTTACACTGCTAGTGTCTGAGATTAGACCACACATAGTCATATTCTCAATTTTTCAGTGCTTTGTGGCTTCTTTTATGAATAAATTCAGTCCATTTTTACTAATTACAAAAAAAATGTAAAATTATTTCTTTTTTTTTCTTTCTTTCCTTTTTTTTAAAAAATATTTATTTATTTATTTGTTTGTTTGTTTGTTTATTTATTGGGTGGGGCAATTGGGCTTAACTAACTTGTCCTGGATCACACATCTAGAAAGTGTTAAGTATCTGAGGTCAAATTTAAACTCAGGTCCTCCTCTCTCCAGGGCTACAGCTCTATAAAATTATATTCCTGTATCTAGAAGATTAGATTTGGAAAACTTGGATATACTTGTATACGCAAAAAGAGAATTAAAAACAAACACAATATTCTCTGAAAAATCTATAAATAAGTCAAGGGTGTGTATATGTGGGAGAAGAAGAAAGGATAAAAATTCATGATCTGAATTGCTGAAAAAATTTCTAATTAAAAAAATCAAAGGTTTTACTAACGGTGTGACCCTGGACAAGTTATTCAATTTTTATCAACTTCTAAAAGTTGATAAAAGTGGTTAAAAGAGAGACAGACAGTGACAGAGGGACAAAGAGACAGAGACAGAAACACAGAGACAAAGAGACATAAAGAGAGACAAAGACAGACAGAAAGAAGGAAGAACAGAAGAAATAAATAAAATAAGTGGAAAATAAATAAATAAAACCTACTTCCCAGGTTTTGTTGAGATTAAAAATGAGCAGATAGTTGTTAGGTGCTTAGCAAAGTGCTTGGCAAATAATAGTTGCTTATCTAAATACTCAGTCTTCCTTTATCCATTCTTTTTCGTTCACTTTTCCTAATATGGTCATCAACATCAATATGTATTCCACTCTCCTGGTTCTTCTTTTCTTTGTAGTATTTCATTAAGGTCTTTCCACATTTATAATATTATTTACATTATAGAATATACATTTACAGTATTATAATGCATTATAATGTTCCATTACATGTCTGTTCCACAATTTTTTAACCACTTTCCCATTACTGGATGTTTAAATTGATTCTAGATGTGGTTTTTCTGTTGTTATTGTTATTGTTTGTGACTATATGTTGTTTTGTCCTTCATCCTAGAAGAAAAGTGATATCTTGACTTGCAATCAAATTGGATTTAAATATGGCAGAGCTGTGCAAAGTCATCAGCCTTATTCTCTTCTCCAGAATCATCTAAGTCCAATGGCAACACTGGGGTAGTGGGAGACTTTGCCCTTTTTAAGTAAAGGTCTTTCCCAGGTTTCAGTTGACCCAAAACAACACCCATTCAGAGATTGAGGTCTCTGTGAAAATTGAGATAAAATATGGTCTAGTTTGCCATCACTAAAAAAATCATTCTGGAAGGGGAAGACTTCCTTGGAGTTTGGTACACACACGTAAGGCTACTCTATCTTTGGAAAGACAATATTTTAGCATATAATGTACACAGTAGGTCAGTCAGTTCAGTTCTTTACTTCATTTTGTGTACCAATACAGACTAACCTCTGAGTATCACTGCTATTACATAAGGTTAAAGAGTTTCAATACTAGCTGTGACAATATGTTCTGGTTTTGTTTATTTTCTAGCAAATGATTCAAATACCATCTAGGTGAAATCAAGTTGTACCAGATTACTAAATCTTTTCTCCCAAAGACTAAAAGTATAAGCTCCTTCAATGGCTTTCCCCAAACTTTTATTCTTTCCCTCTATTGTTTAGTGACAATTTAAAATTTTCAACCCAATCCCATCCCCCTCCTGTCTCAATTCCCCAGGTGGTTTGATATCTCCTTTCAAATGCCATGTGTCTTACCCCTTTTCTTCCCACTCTCCATCCCCACCCCCATAGTTGCTAAAACAAGTAAGCTGTTTGTAATTATAGCATTAGAAGAGAGTATTTCTAAAATTCTCAATATGATTTTCATCATTTAGCCGAGGCCTCCCTTCCTCTTTTTTATTGCTATTACCTCCAGAGCATTAATTTGTCTATTTTTCCCTATTGATTAGCACACCTGGATGTTTTAGGAGTTAATAGCATCATTCAATAACATTAGGAAAGAAGAGAACAACTTCCAAAGGCATTACACTAGGTAGTAACTGAATATATAAAATATGGCAAAGCCACAACAAGAGAAGACTTTTTTTTTTTTTCCCTGATTTCCTGATTATTAGAAAATTCAGCCAGGGTTCATTACACTCTTGAGAAAGCTTTGGAAACAAGTTTCATGTGACTCTTCCAGAGGCCCATCCCAATTACAACATAAAGTAAGGGGATATTTAATATTAAGTCAACTTAGATTTGGAATATAGATGGACAATTTCTGAGTCTAATCTGGGCAGAGGGGAACATTTTAATATATTCCCAATGCTTCAAAGATATCCTTAGAATTTACACTTGGATGTTGACTGAAAGAATAGTATAAAAACAACTTTCTGGTCTGAGATCAAAGGATATTTATCTAGCACTTTATTGTACATGTGATGTATACACAATCTCATTTGAGATCTACAATAAGATGCCTATTTTTTTAAATGAGAAAACTAAAGCTCAGTGACTTAACTAGTATGTAGGGGGATTTGAACCCAAATTTCCCTTACAATGTAAGACAAAGGAAAAAATAATTCATTTGGAGTGACAGGGATTAGATCCAAATCCTGATTCTGCTTGAGCAGTCACACAACTTTTTAGACCCTATTTATAAAAGAAGAAAGCTAGATTAAAAAAACCTTGAAAGTTCCTTCCACATCTAATAAATCTATGCTTCTATGATCCAAGACCCAGGCCCAGAATTCCACCCACATGATGGAGAACCAGACTTAGATTCAGGTTTGAATCTTGGCTGTGACTTAGCTGTTTCACCCTAGACATACCTCTCACTTATCTCTCAATATTTATTCATCTATAAAATGGGGGTGATGGTTTTTGTATTTCCTAGAATGCTGTGAGGAAGGTGCCTCAAAACTAACCCATAAAATACCATCATAAAGTGAGCTGAAGTGACTTTGGTCATTAAAACACAGGCCCCCTTTTCGAATTATCCAAAGCTGCTCTTTTCTAAGTAAAGCTTTCTGCATAGCCTTCCTGTTCAATTCTGAGGCACAATCTTAATCACTCTTTCTAGCCCAAGATTGTGCAACATTTTGTCTGGATGGAAAAATTATGAGGTTCACACCCCTTTCCTGAATTGTCTCTTTTCTAGGGAATGGAACAGACAGAGGGAGGGAAAAAGAGATGGAGAGAGACAGAGACAGAGAGAATGTGAAATAGAGAATGTAAAATAGAGAAAGAAAGTGTGAGAATGTGAAATAGAGAAAGAGAAAATGTGAAATAAAGAGAGAATTTGAGGGAGAATGTGAAAGGGAGAGAATGTGATAGAGAAAAAAAGAGAATGTCAAATAGAGAAAGAAATGCTCAAAGTGATCAAACTGTTGCTTGTTCCTGCGCAAGAGAATCAATACACTTAAAAATAATTTTATCCCCCTTTGCTCTCCTAAAATGGCTCTTGTTACCACATTGGAACTTGAGTAATAACAGGCCGGCTCTGTGCAGGGACGGCGGCTCCCAAGGAGGCTTGCCCTGATTTCCGCAGCTCATCTGAGAGATTATCTTTTCCAAACCAAGCCCTCATGACTCAGCCTTCTCCTTGGGCTGGGGATGAAATCCCTTGCCTGGTGGCTGGGTTTTATTGACCTTGTCTCCCCCTCCCGATTTCCCTTCCCCCTCTCCCTCCTCTGGCCAGTAGAGGGCACCTGGGTTTAACACCTCCTGGGCTCAGCTCTTTAAAATTAAAAAAAAAAAAAATGTTTCTATCATTCAGATACTTTCTTCTAGGAATCAGAGGTATAAGATAAGATTTGACCCACATGGACAAATAATAAAGACTTCCTGATAAAGGAAATGAAAAGCTGGGGGGAGGGGTGGTCCGGGAAGTGGCTGCTGACCTTAGGGAAATGGGGCCCCGGCACTCTCCCATGTCTTGGGGGAAGTGTCTTAGCTTGTGGGATGGCCTCTGAGCAAAAAACCAAACAGGAGAATCCACCATTTTGCAGAATTCTAAGATATTTAACATAGGATGTGTTGAATCTAAGAATGATACCTGAGGTTCCCATAACTACAAAACAAACACATTCCTAACTCCCTGGTAAAAACCGATTTCCCTTTTCTCTGCTCTTGATTCTTAAGGACTCTTAAAACTTAGATTTATATTCCACATCTGCCCTGCAACAAAATGGTGGAGTTACTATAGCAAATGTCGGAGGTAGACTCAGAAACACCTTTAGGGATGGCTCTCACTCTTTCCATCCTGTCTTATAAACTGACTTTTCTTCAAAAATTCCTTATTATGCCCTTCAAAAAGCCCTTAATAAAAGCTAGTTGATGAAATTAAATTCGTATATGCCCAATAATCCCACAGCAGAGAAAAGATCAAGTCTGACTTTTCCTATGAGAAAAAAAAAAAAAAAGGGAGGAGTAGATGTCTAAGCTGAGCTAAAAATTCTCTTGCTGCCTTTCCACAGTCAGTTGTTAATTCGTTTTTGTATGTGATTTGTTTTACCGTAGCTAAGGGATGATGTAGTAGAACTATGATTCTTTTTTTCCACATTAAATAGATTTATAAGATGGTGATCACTTATTTAAAGTTTTTTTTTTTTTTTAAGTAGATGCGGAAGAGTCTTTGGAGAATATGTCAAAATATTTTTTGTATGGGTATCTACAAGAAAAGCAATTCCCAGTACTCTTATAATGAAGGATTTACAATCTCCAGTAAGATGATCAACAATTCAGGATACTTTACTAAATCATTTAGCCACCCAAAAAGTATTAAGCACCCTACTATAGGATGGATGACACAATCTCTATTGCCATGAATTTATTCTCTAATTCATATAGAAATAAATTGGCTTTAGTGGATAATGAACCAGCCTTGGTGTGAGGTTTAAATCCTGCTTCTGATGTGTACTATCCCATGTAATCATGGAGCAATCACTTAACCACTCGGTGCTATAGGCAAATTCCTAGCTCTCTTATTTTCAAATGAGTTGTATATCTGCATGGTGGAGGGAGTTTCCTAAAACAGTGAAATCAGCGATCTGAATTTACTCCTCCAAACAGAAAATGCATTGTACTTTGTGGGCAAATTTAACCGCCACCTTTGTCAAGGTTGGATTAGATAACTTCTAAAATCCCTTTGAAGTACAATTTTACGATTCTATGGTCTCCTTATGATATACTTTCTTCCAGTTCCTGAATTATGATATTGGTCCTAGTAATGGTGGTGGTTATTTTGAGTCACAGAATAAAATAACAATTTAGTATAATAGAATTTGTATGTCATCTACTTTCTCCATCACTCAATTTACAAAATGAATGTATAAGGGAAAGAGTAAAAATATTTATTCTGTTTCAGTTTTTGTTTCTTCTACCGTAAAATGGGGATAATAATTTCCCTTATACCTATTCTCATCAGTATTGTTCTAAGAAAAGTGCTTTTTGAATTTTAACCATATCACTGAGTTATTATTATACACATAAGATAAATACATTAAGTCTTTTGACATTCCTGATAAAACACTTTGATAATTTAACAAGTATTTATTAAGCAACAACTATGTGAAGGATGCTGTGCCAGCCATTAGAAACACATAGACAAAAATGAAATAGTCTCTGCCCTCAAGGACCAAGATAAGCAGGTACAGAGTATGCATAGAATCAATAAAGTCATTTCAGGAAAAGTATTCAGGGCGTGTGAGAGCAAAGAGGTAAAAGATGGTATGTTGTGTTTATAGAATAACAAGTATGTCATTTTGCCAGAAAAAAAGTAGGTGAGGAGGAATCAAGGTAAACTGGAGTGACTATGAAAACTGAAATGCTAGAGGAATCTATATTATACCATAGAGAAAAATGGAAGCTAAGCAATCAAAGTTTCTTGAGCAGTAATAGAAGATGGAGTGTAAGAATATTTGATTTAAATTGAGGGATACCCACCAATTGAGGAATGGCTGAATAAATGATGGTGTATAATTGCCATGCAATATTGTTGTTCTATGAGAAGTGATGAGCAGAATATTCTTGGGGAAAAAAAAAAAAAAACCTGGAAAGTCTTCTATGAACTCAAGCAAAATGGAATGTACTCTATGTATACTAAGTGATAGCAATGTTCTGGGATGACTAACTGTAAATGACTTTCCTGTTCTCAGCAGTACAATGATCCATGACTACTTTGAAGGACATATGATGAAAAATTTTATCCATATTCAGAAAAGAAATGGATTGTATCTGAATATAGAATGAATGATAAAAAAAAAAGAACATTTGCTCTAGACAAAGCAGTTTGACAGATGAGTTAAAAACTACTCGGCAGAAGGAAGAAACTAGAAGCAGAACACCATTGTAAAAATCCTGGAAGTGTCCTTGATCAAAGTGGTAGCTCTCTATTCTATACAGTGAGAAATAAAAAAATCTAAAACATGTAGAGATAAAATCAATATGATTTGGTAACTGATGGGATAATAAAAGGTGGAGAGTGATGAGTTAAGGATGATTCTGATTACCTGGAGGAATAGTCACTTTTTTCAATTCTTCATTACTTCTGAAAATGTTTTTTTGGATTTTATTGTTGTTGATGTTCCATATGCATTTCAGATTCAAGTTTTTTAAACACAATTTCCTAACTTTTCTACTTCATGAGAGTGAACTACTATTCCTTTCTTTCCTCTGACATGAAATAGGTGTGCTAAATAGTATATTCTATATGTGGAGGGATAAAAATTCTTTGTGTTTTTCCCACCTTCACATCTCTAGTCTGTTCTCTCTATTATAGTCACTTTTTAAATTCTTCACTACTTCTAAAATATTGGGGTTTTTGGTTTTGGTTTTGGTTGTTTTTTTTTTTCCTTCCACACATAGAATATGCTATTTAGCACCCAATTCCCCATCAGGGCAGTTATGTGGCACAGTGGATAGCATCAGGAAGAACTTTCTTCCTGAGTTCAAATCCAGTCTCAGACACTTATTAGCTATGACAATGGACAACTTGCCTCAGTTTCCTCATCTGTAAAATGAGCTGGAGAAGGAAATGACAAACCATTCCAGTATCTTTGCCAAGGAAACCACAAATGAGATCACAAAGAGCCAGACAGAATTGAAAAAATGACCAAACAATAACACTTATCAGGCATTGTGAACTTTACAAATATTATATCAACATTATAACAACCCTTCGAGGTAGGTTCTGTCATTATTCTTAATTTAAAGTTAAATGACCCACCCATGGATCACAAAGTAGTAGATTTCTAAGATCATATTTAAACTCAAGTCCTCCAGACTCCAAGCCCAACACTCTATTTACTGCATCACCAGTTCCCTATGGTACAAAGTACAACTAATATCTCCAACAAATAAAGCTCCTTTTTTCTTCCCACTTTTGAATTTGGAGGTTTATTTTGAACAGTCACCAAAGCACTCCACACAGTTCTGCACTATCTTGTTTCCCCAAAAGCAAGTCCGTTTTTATGTAAGGTGCCCAATAAATGGAAAATGCAAATTTCTTAAATCACGTGGTTAACATTGCCCCTGACCTTCCACCCACTTTGCAAAATGAAGCATTTCTTTGCACTTTGAAACTGGGCAAATCGCTTCCACTGAAACTAATGGAAAGCATTTTATTTTTAAAAGCAAAATGTTTGCAGAGATCCCAGCCAAATACTAGTCTCAGTTTTGTTTTGTTTTGTTTTCTCTTTGACTAAGGTAGACTTAATGGTACATACCTTAAAAATGGGATTTGTTAGATGTATATACTTAGTCAAAGGGATTTGCTGTTTTATAACTTGTGACTAATAATAAATAGTTCCCTTTTTTGGTGTAGTGGGAAAGATCTTGGACTTGAACCAGAAAACTTAGGTTCAAATCCTAGCTCTGACACTTACTAGCATTATGAACAATTATTGTTGTTCAGACATTTTTCAGTCCTGTCTGACTCTGTGACACCAATTGTGGTTTTCTTGGCAAAAATACTGGAGTAGTTTGCCCTTTTTTTCTCCAACTCATTTTGCAGTTGAGGAAATGGAGACAAAGTTAAGTGACACTCAGGGACACACATCTGGATTTGAACTCATAGAGCTGAGACTTCCTAACTCTACACCCAACACTCTATCTATCCCCTGTGCTACCTAGCTGTCTTAACCATAAAGAGATAATCATAGTTATTAATAACCACTCTCTGTGACCCCATTTGGGGTTTTCTCAGCAAAGATAATGGAGAGATTTACCATTTCCTTCTTCAACTCCTGTCCTGGAAGACACAGGTATCACATGGATCCAGTTGCCTCTCACATGCTAAGCTGACTCCCTGCCATTTGAACTAATCCCCCATCCACAATGACCAGTGTGTGTTATCAAATTTCTTTACTTCTCCATCTATAAAATGGGAACAATCATATGACCTGTACCAAACTCACCACAATGTCCCTATAAGAAAAGGACTACAAAGTACTGTGTAAAGTTAAAACATCAATACCGGGGTGGCTAGTTGGTGCAGTGGATAGAGCACCAGCCCTGAATTCAGGAGGACCCGAGTTCAAATCTGGTCTCAGACACTTAACACTTCCTAGCTGTGTGACCCTGGGCAAGTCACTTAACCCCAGCCTCAGGGGGAAAAAAACAAAACAAAACAATACAAATAACACTTTACAGATTGCTTCCTCATAATAATCTAGTGATTTACATCTTATTATTCTGGGTTTTCTGGAGAACTCAAAAGAGGCTGAGCCTCATGATGGGCTTGATTTACCTAAATGGAGTCTGATTTGTGTCAGTGCTGGTACTCTACCTCAGATATTTTGAATATCCAAGGCCTGGAATCTTTCCAACGTATATTGTCTCCCATTTAGTTTAATTCATCGCCACAGAGTGCAAAACACTGGGTTCAGTATTGGGAATAGAAACATAAAATGAAACAGCCTCGACCCCAGTGAGGATGGGGAAAGGGGATGAAATTCATAACTATATGAATATATGCAAAGAAAGGATTTGAATACTTCATGGGAACCAGAACTATTTTTTGTAGCTAAAACAAACACCAGAAATGGAAATAATGCTTATGCCCCCTTGGAAATAATCAAGTATTTACTGAGCAATCATTGAATGCTTAGTCCTTTGCTTGGCCCACTTAGAAACGCATGGATCCTGTCCTCATGGGACTTACAATCTAGTTGCAGAGACAAGAATAACACACATGAAATATGTATCATACAATATACACTATTTTAGAAAAAGGGGTGTACTCTGGGGAACAAGGAAGTTTTCCTAGAGGCCCTGAAATCATACAGTAACCTTGGCTCAGAAAAAAGAGACTGGGTTTCCAAAGACTAGATCTGATCTTTGGATTCCCATACAAATCTTCCCACACAATGTCTTTTTGGCTTATGTCCCCAGCCTGAGGTTGTTATTTTGTTCTTGCAGCATGAGAAATTGGCTTCTGCCTAGATCTCTACAAAAAATGAAAAGGCCCTTACCCCACACATACACCTCCCCATACAAGCATTCAGGCTAACCTAACACTAAAAATGGAGTAGGTTTTATTGAATCAAAATGAACAGATGCAGAAGACTCATACTTGAACCTACAAACAAGCCAAGTACCCTCTACTCCTCTGTCAGTGAGTCCCACTTTTCCCAAAATCTATACATTCCCCTTGATTTATAGTACTACCCTGGATTTAAGGGTTTCTCACCTTGAGAAATCATCCCTTTCCCTGGGCCTACAAAGTTCCCAATACACACAGCAGCAGCCTAAACCCTATCCAGATTTGTTCCTCTGACCCCTGCTGTTTTTCAGCTGTGATTTTTTTTTCCTTGAACTTGGAATTCTACTGTCATTTCAATACAAATACTACTAAAATATTACTGTAGTGCCCAGGTAGCCAAAAAACCCACAAACCAATCACTTTTTCACTGTGGCCATGTGGCTCCTTGAAGGGACCTTTTCCGATCTATGCATTCTGAACCTGAACTTAATCCAAAATTTTGTGCATGGGTCTTCTTCCTTGTACACCTCCTCCCTCTGCTTCTCTGGCTTTGCTCTCCCTTTTCAAGGCTAAGACCCAGGATATAGTAAAAGTTGTGGGACCTGGCTATGGATCAATAAATCATTTTTAATGTGGTGTTAGAGGACCTTCAGCAAATTCACACCTTATCAAAGAACTAACCTGGTCAAGAGATTAACACCTAGTTAAGGAAGGAGAAATAGATGCCCTGGCACTCCCTATGCATAAAGCCCAGATCTTTTCAAACATAAGGGACTCATTAATTGGTAACACGCATGGATAACCTCCATGCGAATGAAATTGTTCCTGTCATTTCCTCCTGTTACTCAACTTACAACGAAATAATGAGAACTTCTGTGGACAGTTTCCTTACTTTTGGCCAAGTAGAGCAGAATCCAAGTAAGCTCAGGAATTGTTTTTGGAGTACTAATCTTAGATAAATGGCCCCTGAGACAGTTTTTCCTTTGGAGGAGGTGTTCTTTACTTATGATATGGTCTCAGAGCAAAAACATGAAAAGTCACCATTTTGTCCACCTCTAAGATATCTGAGAGAGGAAGATTTCCTTCATTTGTACTCTGGTATTCCCTAATTCTACTCTCTGCCACAAATTTTCTTGCCTGCCATTTGTTTCTTTTTCGTTGGGAGGGGGAGGGAGAACCTTTAATATTTGATGGTATTTTATTTTTTCCAAATACATGCAAAGATTGTTTTCAACATTTATCTTCACGAAACCTTGTGTTCTAAATGTTTCTCTCTTTTCTTCCCTTTCCCTCCTCTCCAAAGCAGCAAGCAATCTGACATAGGGTAAATATGCGTGATTATACTAAACATATTTCCATCAAAAAAAATGAGAAAGGAAAAAACAAGCAAACAAACAAGAAGAAAAAGGTGAAAATATTATGTTTTGATTCACATTTAATCTTTATAGTTCTCTCTCTGGATGTGGATAGCATGTTCCATCACAAGTCTATTGAAATTGTCTTGAATCACCTCATTATTGAAAAGAGCAAGTTCATCATAGTTGATCATTGTATAATCTTGTTGTTACTACATACAATGTTCTCTTGGTTCTGCTCATTTCACTTAGCATCAGTTCAGGTAAGTCTTTCCAGGCTTTTCTGAAATCAGTCTATTCATCATTTCTTATAGAATAATGATATTCCACTTTATTCTTAACTTAACTTATTCTTAACTTGTTCAGCCATTACCAATTGAGGGGCATCTATTCAATTTCTATTTTCTTACCACCACAAAAAGGGTTGCTACAAACATTTTTGCACATGTGGGTCCTTTTCCTTCTTTTATGATCTCTTTGGAATACAGATCCCATAGAGACATTGCTGGATCAAAGGGTATGCACAATTTTATAGCCCTTTGGACATAATTGAAATTGCTTTCCAGGATGGTTGGATCATTTCACAACTTCACCAACATTGTATTAGTGTCCCAGTTTTCCCATATTCCCTCCAATATTCCTCATCTTTTCCTATTATTTTTAGCCAATCTAAAAGTTGTAAAGTGGTACTTCAAAGTTGTCTTAGTTTTCATTTCTCTAATCAATAGTGATTTAGGACATTCCTCCTTGCCATTTCTGTGTAGTCTTGTGACAAACAGACCTAATCTAAACAGAATCACAACAACCAGGGAAGATTGGGAATAATAATAATAATTGTTAGCATTTACATAGAGATTTAAGATTCAATTTAAGATTTGCAAAGCATTTTACACATATTATTTCATTTGAGGGAATAAAATTTGATGGAATAACTTCCCCATTCTCCATGTCTTTCAATATCTAGAACAGGTCTTCTGATTGCTGGCTCAGCATGTTTTCTATTATATCACTATTTTTCTGAGGCCTAAAGTATACTGGTAAATATTTAACAGCCAGATCTCTGTGTATATTTGATACTCTTGTAAGTTTAAACTGCATTATTAATGTTTTCTTCACAGCTTTCTTATGTCTAAGCAATCAGCAAAACAATAAATTAAGCCCTGATATGTAGATTTCTAAGTTTAAATGCTGCTGAAAAATTCAAGGATCCACTTTCTTGAGCCAGTCATAGCTAGTCCCAGTATACTTTGCCAAGGAACTTCTTTTTTTTTTTTTTTTTTCCTAGTGAATGAAACTTCTACCAGAAATGAAAGACATGTCCTTCCTGGACAAACTTTAATAGGAAGTGACAGTTACAAATCCTCTTTTAAATTGCTACTATGGCTCTAAAAAAGGTTTTCTTCAAGAATCTATGCAAGCAATAGTCTCTTTTGATGAAGTGGATTTACCTTCCACAGCTGGATATTAAAACTCATCCATGCTTTCTTATTTTGTGGGATTCTTGTTCTTGAACTTCCATAAATCTTCCGTGGATGGTTAACCCAAAATGGTAGTAGATGTTTGTAATACTTCCTGTATATTACTACAACAATAATAACAGGAGTTCAGAAAAAGTATTCACCACCCTCATGAAAAATGTTTTACATAGGATCCAAAAGATAGAAGGATTCAATAATGAAGCCTTCTAGATATTCCTTTTTGCCAAATGATACAAAAAAAGCTTATTATCTCAAAACCCAGAATGGTGCAGGATCTCCTCAATGATATTCATGATCTCTCACAAGAGACCAACCTAACAAAATACACAGGAAAAACAAATCGGATGAAGAATGTCTCTTGTCCAAAATATGACATGCAACTGGATGGACTGAGATACTTATACTAGTATTTATTTTTATCTTTTACAGGCAATGTAGATAGACAATGAGCAAGGCTCAGATTTGAGCAGGAAGAAGAAAACAGGCTGTATTACATTAGTAAGATTCCATCCAACTTCTAATAATCTTAAGCTATTTCCTTACATGCACAGACAAATTATCTTTCTAACAGAAATATTCTTCTAATCATGCTATATGATTGCAAATCATAGGATAATACAATTTTTGAAAAAGAAAAATTAGAAGTGATCAAAAAAGCAGTGAAAAATTGCATGGTATATATAAATAAGCTGCAGCATATTAATTGAGATTTTTAAAATGATAATCCGGTATAAAAATATCATTGACTTAAGTAGCCCAAGAAGAGAAACAAGTAATTGCCAAAATTAAATTTATAAATCAATTGCCAAAAGATGGAAACGGTCAATGTTGGAAAGTCTGTGAAAAGATAGAGATATTTAACATATTTTTTCCATCCTAGAAAACAATTCAGAATTATGCTTAAAAAAAAAAAAAGTGGTTAAAATATCCATTCCCTTTGATCCAGAGATCTCATTGTTAAACATATAGCTTCAGAGATCAAAGAATGAAAAGTCCAGTATGAACCAAAATACTAATAGTAACACTTTTTGCATTAGCAAAGAACTGAAAAATATTAGCTGTCCTTCCATTGAAGAATAGCCAAAATATGCTACACAAATATAATGAAATATTACTTCGCACAAGAAATTATGAATATGAAGATTACATTAAAGCAAGAGAATACATAAATGGACTGATACAAAGTAAAATACAGTTATCTCTTCCACATTGCAGAGGTTAGAGGCACAGTACCCCTATGATCTGAAAAATCTGGGTTAAATTTTTTGGTCTTCCCTTCATACCCAAAGTAGAATTCTGAAATTTTTTTTCTTTTATGGGGTGTTTACAGAATCTTATTATAAAATTTAGGTCGGTATTATATAATATTATACATATTTTTTATTCTTCTGGAGTTTGAGTGCCACCTTCTACAAAATGTCCAAAAAATTCCTACTTAATTTCTTATGCCAATCTGCAATATATTGAAACCATGATGGGGAAAATTGCAATATAAAAGAAAACTGTAAGCAAAACTAGAAAAATAATATAAACAATGAATACAACAATGTAAATAAAAACAAAAAAATACTAAAATGAATACCTAGATTGTATTTAATTATAATGATCAAGTTTGTCATTGAAAAGAGATAAGAAAGTGAGTGAAATACCTTCAGTCATAGCTAAAGTGTCAGGTAGTTTCATAGAAGTCTTTCACTCTTTTTGTTTGTTTGTTTCCTAGTGATTGTTAGGAAGATATTTGAAAATAAAAGTGATATAAAAAAAAAGATATCAATAAAAATATGATACAGAATATATAGCATTACAAAAGAAGTTGGACCATTCATGTAGAGAAAATGATAATAGTTGGTCAGCTTGACTCATGAAATATTAAAGAACCTACAGTAAGATCTCTATCATTTGGGTACATTCTCTTCTACAGAAGGCTAGTGAAAGAATGTGGACAAAAAATGCACAAGTTGAAAATGTATGAATAGGCTTTAGTGTGCCTCTGTTGGGAGAAGTTCATAGATTAGTAAACTACTCATCCACTGATGCACTGAAGTGCCAGTGCAATATATGGGTAATTCATTTATTATCTTACTCTCTAACCTAACTTCTTTTGTTCTCATGTCTTTCCTTGCTGATAATCCTAAATTTATTTTCATATTGTATCTTGCATGCAAGTCAAATTTGATGATATGCAATTGTCTACTCAAAACTACTTCACAATTCTCCCTTTGGGTCACTTGCAATTTTGAGTCTTTCGAAATTGTGGTTTTTCATCAACAGAATACTGGCACTTAAAAATGAGTTTTTATATTAGGGAGCAGCTCGAGATCATTCAAACAACTAAACAATTAGCAAAATGACAATCGGTTTACTCTCATTTTTCTATTTAATTATGAACCAGCTCACTTTCCATTTGTATTATATATTTAAGATATATGTACTGATGAAATAATTGAGGGCTTCCCATATAATTGCATGTCATAGTCTTGGCAGTAATCATTTGAAAAAAGCTTTTCTAACCCGCCATATTCCTGCAAGACTTTGGGAATGTGGTAGACTAATGAAACTCTTTTTTTCCTATGTGGAGTGATAAATCATTCTTTTTTGTGCAGCCATAGATCTCATTGAGAAGGTTCTGTAATAATTTTCTGGGACATCATGCAATCAGCACATCATTCATAGAAGGGGATATTTAAACAACCTCAATTTATGTTAAAAAAAAAAAAAAAAAAAGAGTCCTCTTTCATTTGAACTCCATAAGACATCTGCCAAGAGAGTAGACATTTTTGACTAACAAATGCCTCCCCATTTCATTTCTGACTTGCCACTAATAATTAAAATATAATTCTTAAATATAATTAGCTCTGTTTTTGCATCAAACAAGAAAGTCTGATTGATCTTAACAGATATATGGGTGCTACTTTGTTGGAGAAGGTCTTTAAGACTATGTTTTATATTTTTACTAGGTTTAACATATTGGGCTACTTGCTATCTAGGAGAGAGGGTGGAGAAGAGGGGGGAAATTGGAACACAAGATTTTGCAAGGTTTAATGTTGAAAAATTATCCATACATATGTTTTAAAAATAAAAAGCTTTAATATTTTTAAAAAGACTATGTTTTGCTTTACTGAAACTTTTTTGCAGGAATGGGGATGGGGGTTAGAGGAAGGAATCAACAAGCACAAGACACTTTTTACTTTGTGTTCTCTATATTTCTCAATGTGTTTTCTGTTGTGGAAAATCATCAGTAAAATCCAGCTGGATCACAGTCTATAATAGCTTCAATACATGAATATCACAAAAATGTCATAGAAACAAGAAAATTGTAGAGATCAGTAACTGGTGAAATCATCCCAATCACCTTCTTTGGGTACTAATGCCATATGTGATCTTTTTGTTGTTGTTGTTGTTCTATTAGGATTCATCTTTCTTTGAAAGAGCTTCAAAATTAATCTTTGAGAATCTTTAAAATTATGCTGCCTTAAGCATAATTAAGATAAATTTGGACTCAACTGTTCCTCTGGTTTTCATCTTTTTCAGTATAGTTTATATTTTTTCACATAGCAGACTGAGCACCAGATCATTAAAATCCAAATAGGAGGATTCTGATATCAATGATGAAGAGAATAATTTATTAACAGATTTGAATATCATTACAGAAAAACAATTTAATTCAAATTGTATGTGGTGCCAGTAGGGAAGTCCTGCTGCTCCTAGAATTAGAAAACTTAAGTTCTGAATCTAAAGATCAAGGTTCAAATCCTACTTTAGATTCACACTTTGTACATAACTTTGGACTAGATACTTAAGTTCCCCAGGTTTCAGTTTCCTCAGCATAAAATGAGGTCTTGAATTAGACTGCCTTTGAGTTCCCTATTTCATAAAATTAGAAATACTAATGAGACATCTCAATATCTAAGACATGCTATTTTAACTAAATTATTTTTTGAAGTTTAAAAAATTCTTTAACCCAGCCATTCTGGAAAATTACTCAGAATGCTATCCAAAATCTTACTAAAATATGTATAGCCTTGGAGCCAACCTTACTACAACTAGGTCTATATTCCAAAGAAATCAAAGCACAAAGAAAAGAACCTATATATACAAAAATACTTATAGTATTTTTGGTCATATTACAGGGATTCTCTGAAATAATCTTTCTCGATTCAGTTCTTATTGTGTAATAACATTTCTTTACATTCATTGTACTGTCTCACAATTACGTAAACATCAATCTAAGATACTTCTTTACATCCTAGTTCTTTCCTTTTTTTTTCTCTCCTTTAAAATTTTTTTTTTTTCCTGTGTTGAACTTTTAATCCCTTCTTCGGGGTCAGGAAGTTCTTTTTCTTCATTTCTACTTCCTGGCTTCTCTGGCTTCTTTCAAGTCCCTGTTAAAAACCCTGTCTTCTACACAATCCTGTCACAATCTTCCTCAATTTTAGACCTTCTCTCTATTAATGATTTCCAATGTATCCTATAGAATTGTTTTCATACTGTGTTTCCTATTAGACAGTAAGCTTCTTGAAAGTAGAGATTGTTTTTTGTCTTTGTGTTTACACAGTGCCTGGCACATAGAACTTGTTTAATAACTGCTTGTTGACTTGACAAGGTTTGTACAAGTCCATCAAAATCACCAGGAAAACCAGCAGGAATATGAATAATGTTAAGTAAAACATACTTTGTGATCCTAAAAGGGGGATTAAAAGAAAGGGGGAGAAAGGAGAAGAAAAGATAAAGAAAAGAACTAAAATATAATGGAATACCTCATATTGCTTCTTATTTAATTGGAAAATGGCATATGCCTCAGACACTAGCTATGAAAGCTAGGCAAATAATTTAATATCTCATTCTCAATTTTCCTGTGCTTTAAAGGAGAAGTATACATAACATCTGTCTAAGCGTTATAAGGGTCAAATGAGATAAGAAGCACAGTGCTTTGCAAACATTTAAGTGCTATATAAATGCTAGTTAGTATTATTATTATTACAATACATTGATTTGGGATGTTTATTCAACTTTCCTTTTTCAATTTCAGATACTAGTGAAATTCATTTGATGATGCCCACTCTACCATTTCTTCTGTGTTTGTATTCTCTTCTCACATACTCCAATTATAAAAAAATAGAAAGTTCTACTTCTTTTCCTCTTTGCTACATTAGAAAATTTTTCCTTTAATCTTCCCTTATCTTTCTCCCATGGAAAACCTCAAAACAGGAAACTCTCAGTCCCAGACTTCTCTGTTGTTTTCATTTGTTTTTAATTTAATTTCATCAATAGTCCTTAAAGACAAGATTCTTAATGGGCACTTGTTTCTAATCTACTGTAATGTTAGCATCACTTAATTGTGCAGGTCATTTCAATTACTCAAATAAATTTGCTTTTCTATATTTCTCTAACCTTCTCTTACAAGAACTAACTAAATTTTTGTATTTTCATCAGAAATGATTGAAAGTGTTCTATACTACATTAAAGATCCACTTTCCCACTTTCCCTACCCCTTATGTATATTTCATTTTGCAGGATGCATTACTCTTGACTATAAGCCTATGTCTTTTGAACTTTACCTTTTGGAATTCCTTTTCCAGGTGACTGGCAAGTTTTTTCAGTCTTTTACTTACCCTATAGTTCTAACAGATGTGGGCAGTTTTCATTTATGATTTTTAAAAATATTCTATCTAAGCCTTTTTTTAAAAAATCATAGTTTTGAGGGAGTCTAATTATTCTTAAATTATCTCTCCTCGATCTGTTTTCAAGGTCATTTGTTTTTAATATCAGATATCTTCCATTTTTTTTCAATTTTCTTCTTGTTCTAATATTTCTTTCTGTCTTATGGAGTAACTGATTTCTGTTTGGTCTGTTCTTATTACCAGGAAGGCCATTTCTTGAGTCAGGTTTACCACTTTGTCTTCTAAGCTACTTGTTTTCCTTCCAAATTTTTAAGAGCTTTTCTTTTTTTCATTTTTTTTTTCACATTTTGCTTCATTTCTTCTAGGTGTTCATGTAGATTTATGGAAAGCAATTTTCTTTCATTGAGTCTCTGCTTATAGCTGTATGTGGTGCTTTTCTTTGGGGATCTTAAATTTGCAATAATTTTTGATGTTGGCTGGTGTTTCTTTGAATTACTTACCTCTTCAGTTTTAGTTACTGAATTGTTACAGAGTTAGGTTCTGTCCTCTGATCCATTTTTGATAGGAAGTAGATCTTATTTAGCTTCTTCCTGGGGCCCCTGAGTTCCTGAAGTGACACTCCCTACCTCCCATATTTGAGGTCTATATATTCCATATATTCTATATATTCAGGGTCCTTTCTGCCATTTCAGGACAAAAATTAGGAAATGTTAGTCTGATTGCTGCTACTCTGTTCATTATTGTGCTGGTTGCTGCCCCTGGCCCTTCCTAAATCTCCATCTTGGAACTTTTTCAGTTGATTCCTCTGTTCTTGCTGCCTCTAAACAGAGCCTTGCAAGCTGCACATGTCCATCCTCTAGTTGGGCTGATGCATGTTTTATTAGAGGATCCCATTCCCATTGTCAATGGGCTTCTGGCTGATTTTATTATACAGTTCTAGAATGAATGGAAGAAGTCACTATGGTTACTTATTGAATTTCTTGTTTATTATTCAATATAGTGCAAACTTCAGGATTTTGCTGAAGTAGTTATGAGAGAACTGGAATGTCTCCATACTACTGGCAGTCATCTTGGAAAGAAGGAATGCTTGATCTAATATATAATTT
The DNA here is from genome assembly GCF_048593235.1 of Sminthopsis crassicaudata. Lineage (NCBI taxonomy): Eukaryota > Metazoa > Chordata > Mammalia > Dasyuromorphia > Dasyuridae > Sminthopsis > Sminthopsis crassicaudata. Next base: position 238,865,853 of record NC_133618.1, on the reverse strand, counting down.
AAAAGTTACATAAAATGAGAATTTATGGTTTCATATGCAATCTACTTTCTTAGGGGCAGCTAGATGGTGCAGTGGATAGAGCAGCAGCCCTGAGTCTAAATCTGATCTCCGACCCTCAACACTTACTAGCTGTGTGATCCTGGGCAAGTCACTTAACCCCAATTATCTCATTAAAACAAACCACTTCCTTGTTTATGTAGAAATGCTCAGTGTGTGTGTACATGTGCATATATGTGTATAACTTCAGAATTTTAAAAAATTATATGTTAAAAAGTTAATTATATGTGTTTTACTTTTAAATCATTTGGGTTCAATACCAGCTGTATACAAAACTTATGCTAAACCTGGGGGAAATATAAACCATAGGTAAGATATAATCCTTATCCTCATGAAGCTTCCTACCTAAGGCAGTATCTGACACAGATAACTATAACATAAAATAATATGTGACAAATGCATTAGAGCAGGGATTGTTAATCTTTTTTAGGGTCAAGGAAGCCTTTGGCATTCTGGTAAAGCCTATAGAGCTCTTTCTCAGAAAATGTTTTTAAATATATAAAATAAAATGCACAGAATTATAAAGGGAAACTTTGAAATGTAGTTAGAAAGATATTAGGAAAACAAGTGAAGAAATTCCAGGTTAAGAATAATATTTTAGAAAGTTAAAAAAAATAAAGTATTATATGAGAAAAGATTTTATAGAGGAGGTAGCATCTAAGTTGTATTTTACAGGGCAGGAATTTAATAGGTGATGAGAAGGGACTATGCATAAGTAACAGAAAAATTCAGGTGAATCAACACAAGACAGGTTAGAGGCCAATAGAATATTATAGTTTGGTACAAATACAGAATATATAGAGAAGAACTGTGTGAAAAAAAGATAGAAAGGAGGAGATGGCTTTAGAAATAGTTCAGAGGCAAAAGCAGCAATTTGATGAGCTAATAAATATTAGAAGTTAGGAAAAGGGGACAGTAAAAAATAATAACAAATTTTCACATGTGGTATAAATTAAGAAAAAGCAAATTTATTACATATTATATATGTATACGCACACGCACACACTCACACATACACACACACACACACACACACACACACACATATATATATATATATATATATATATATATATATATATATATATATATATATATATACATACAGAGAGAGAAAGAGAGAGAGAAACAGAGACAGACAGAGAATATGATGGAAAATCCCAGACATCCTAAAGATGTAGCAGTAAGGATGAAGACAAAACTATTAGATGACAATATCTGAAGGTCTGGGGAGTCTAATTGAAGGGCCAATTTTAAGTCCTGATAGTCTTCTATCTTACCAGAAAGACTGTAGTTAGTGACTCCCTGATCATCAAAGTGGTACGAGTATCCATATTGCTCTTCCCTACAACCACCCCCTGGGATCTGGGGCAGCTTGAGTTTGGAGAAAGCATTAAGGGATGGCTTTTAGTATTAAAGCTGGCAGCACTGATTGAAATAGTGAGTTTTGTTGTTGTTGTTTTTGTTTGTTTGTTTGTTTGTTTTTGCCACAGGAGGACAGATAGAAGATGAAAAACTACTGAAGGAGATGAAGTAGCAGTTAGAAGGATAAAAGGAGAATATGGCACCTTTGATGCCAAAAAAAAAAAAAAAAAAAAAAGTGCAGTTCCTGTGCTTTTTCTCCTCCCAGCCTCTGGCTATAAAGACTATATATATCAAAAATACTCAGCAATTCTGTACATGACTTCCATCTATCTATTTAAGATCCAAGATGATCAGCTAAGTGAACTGGGGGGCAGTCATCCAAACCAACTCCCAAAACATGTAATTCTAAGATTTCATTTCTATTACAGCATCTGCCTTTGTCCTATTTATTCCTCTACTACATCAGCATCAAGTACACAATTAAATACTGCTGTGGGATTTGAATCCAAAACCTTTTGACTTTAAGTCAAATATTATAAACTTTGTTTCCTCCTGTCATTTATTGAATCTAAAACCTTTTGACTTTGAGTCAAACATTATAAACTTTGTTTCCTCCTGTCATTTATTCAGAACATATTTGGAGCATGAGGATACTGTAACTTTGAACAATCAAAAGAGAAAAATAAAAGATATATTTCTTGATTCAAATTCAAGATAACATTAAAACAATAAAATCAGGAGAGATGGGGGAATGGAGAAAGCAAGGGAAAAAATTAGATCTGTGGAAAAACACAAAGGATCAAATCATGATAAAATAGCAAGATACAATGTCAATACCCCAAGATTTATTATCACTAATAACTACTGCTTATCAAAATATAAAATACAAAGTGACTAACTTCATCTAACCTGTCAGCCAGAATTACCAGAGTATTTTAGTAAGTATTTCTGTACAAGATTTACTTGGAAAGGATATTGTTTCAAGCCTAGACAAATCATGCATTGTTATGTTCCTGTTCCAGTTATTTTAGGCAAAGAAGGGGAATTTCCATGCCTCCTTATATTCAGCTTTTTAACAGTCAACTCTGAGTAACCATTTCCTTATGATATATCATAGTCTCAGTCATTTGTAAGGAGGAAAAATCCCTAATATATAAAATATATTGTATATAAAAATCCCATGTTCAATAAGCTGTATATGAATACAGGTGTTCAAGAATTTAGACTGTTAGCCCTTTCAATGAAGATGAAAAATGTGCATCTTGTAAAGAGAAAAGACAAGAAAAAGCCAGCAGCCAGAAAGAGCAAGTAACTAACTTGGAAACATGTGTTCTTTTGCTGAGTAGTTTCCATGCAGAAAGAGTACACTCCTTGCCTTTGAATACCTTAGGGGGAGGACCAATTTCTGACTCAAATAGAGATAAGAACCTCCCTAGGGCCCTTGAATGGGAACTCTCCCCTGGTTCAAGATCTAACCTCTTCCAATTTGTCCTACTACTGATAGCTAATATTTATATGTTGCTTTAAGTTTTACAAAGCACTTAAGTATCTCATTTGATCATCATAACATCCCTGTAAAGTAGGCATTATTATTATTTTTTTTTATTATTATTATCCCCTTTTCACAGATGAGGAAACTGAATCTGATTCTAATTAAGTGACTTGTCCAGAATCACACAGCTAATCAGGGGAATGAGGAAGGAGTCAAACTCAAGCCTTTTTAACAATAAGTCTCCTGCTCTATTCACTGTGCCACCCAATTAACCCTGAAAACATGGTGATATTCAAATAATTAACCCATAGAACAGTAGAAAGAAAACAGGATGTGGACTTAGAGGATCTTTAAAATTATGAAGTTGGATTAGATAATCTCAGAAGTTCCTTCCAACTTTTAAATCACTTATTTTATGATTTTATGACCTAGATGTGAGTCTCTGCTTTGCATATACAGAAAAGTCCCTTCACTTAGATCTTCTATTTCTTTTATACATAAGGAACTGAGACAAACAGGATTAAGTGACTTGCCTAGGGTGACACATATAGTAAGTGTCTGAGGATGGACTTGAATTCATGAAGATACATCTTCCTAACTCCAAGCCAGTGCTCTATCCACTGCACCACCTAGCTATTCTTTCTAATAGGTCATATACACATATAAAAAGAATAAAATGCAAAAGAAAGGAGGAAAGGGAATAAACATTTATATAGTACCTACTATGTGCCAAGCACCATGCTAAGATCTTTTTAACAAATGTAATCCCATTTGGTCCTCACAACCACCATACAAAGTAGATACTATTATTATTATTATTATCTCCATTTTATGGTTGAGGAAACAGATGTAAACAGAAGTTAATTGATTTGCCCAGAGTCATAAAGCTGGTAAGTATCTAAATTTGAATTTAGCTCATCCCTATTCCAGGCCCATTGCTCTAGCCACTGTGTGACCAGCAGTTGTGAAAGGAGAAAGGCAAGAAATTCTTGATTATTGCTTGATTAAACTAGTTAATGTTAAGTATAAATGAATATTTGGATTTCCATATATACGGAGCAGGCCCATTCTACCTTCTAATTCCAGGAGAACTGAAATAAAAGCTAACTTTTAAAGTGGGAAGATACAGTGAAAAGAACTGAACTAAATTAAAGTTTTAGTTCTGTAGCTTAATATGTGCCCTTGATAAGTCACTTATTCCCTCTAAATCTCAATTTCCTCATCTAGAAAATGGAAATAGCAATTGATACGCTACCTATCACAAAGATTGTTGTGAAGATCCAAAGAGGTCAAAGATATAAGAAATGTTTTGTGAACTATGAAACTTACACAATTATAAATTATTATCATTATTAAACATTTCCTTCAATGGTTCTCTACTCAAATGGAATCTGGACCATAATCCTTTAATAATATCTGATATTTGTAAAGTACTTTATATAGATTTTTTTTTCATTTGAACCTTAAAAAATTACGGGGATAGACTATTATCCCCATTTTTTCAGATAGGCCAATGAGGCTCAGAGAGGTCAAGGAACTTAATTATGGTCACTCTAATAATAGGTGTTCCATATCTTGCCATTGAACCCAGATGGCTCCAAAGGAGAAAGTAAGGCAAGTGACTTGCACAGACCTCCCTCACTTCAATCTAACTCACTTGCATGTCATGGCAGCACGTCCCTGATGTCATAGAACGCTTTAAAAACCAAAGACAAACCACAACAATTCTCAGGAAGAAGTTGATTGAGTTCTTCTTGTATCCCAGCCCATCACACCAATACACAATATTATGATGCTTTAAGAAGCTCCCTTAAGACAGTTGCTTTCTCTTACAAGGCAGAGTGAATTCAGTTCAATGTGGTAAATTTTCAACTAATGCCTTTTGGGAAGATGAGTTCAGATTATTTTAGGAAGTGATTAATATTTGTTTAAACTTGGAATGAAAGGAACCCCCTGAAACATGCAGAAGAGAGAAGAATAGGCTCAGATTATTCCACGCAGGAGGTCGTAGCTAAGAAATTTCCCTCAGGTAATTTAGCTTAAATATAACATCATTCAGCTTTCTTCATTTGTCTCCAAGAGTACCCCAAGCAGTTCCTCTCTTTCTTTTTTTTTTTTATTTTTGTGATTCCAATACTTAGAGATGATTATCACATATTTCTTAGGCTGTATCTTGGCCCAACTGAGCTGATTTCTCTGTTTTCATCTTTTCTCATAAATCTATCCTTCCTTTACTGATCCTCTTTGAACTGTCAACCAATTTGTTGACATGTCAGGGTGATTAAAATATTAAAATTTTTAAAATTCATTGAATATTAACATTCACACAAAAATAAGTAGATCACACCTAATCAGTGATCTGTAACATTCAGATTGCCCGCTTGGGACTATCTGTAAAATCTTGGCTATAGTAACTCATGATAGCTTCTAGTGAAGGTATGGAGGACTAGAGACTGCTTTCAACATAGTGCATATACACACCAATGACACCAAAGATTTCTTGAGGCATCAAAAAGCAATATTATTTCTTCAGACCTGTACTAAGTATTATGTATGATGAGGAAAAGTCATATGGTGCTTCTCTGCCCTCAAGAAGCTTACAATATTATTTTTTAATATATTTTAATTTGTGGAACTAAACAAGTATTTCCATTACATAATATAATTTTAAAGAGATGATTGCACATGAAAATGCAAATCTACTAAATATAATTTGTTATTCCTTTTAAATATACAGGAAAAAATATCATTTAATTTTTTTTCTTTTTTCTCTTTTTTTTCCCATCTTTCCATCCTTTGCCTTCCCATCCTAGAAATGGCTACAATCTTATCAAAATAATACAAAGAGGGGGGAAATTCTGAAGACATTTATCTATCACCAAGAGTTCCGGGTTCTATTTGTGCTTTTGCACATATCAGTGAACTAACCAATGAAAACTTGGGCAAATTTAATCTCTCTAGATTTCAGTTTTCTTATCTGTTAAATGGATATGAAAGAAGTCAGAATAGATTGCTCAAAAATCTAGGTTTCTGTGTTCTGGGGTCTCTGTGTCTTTTCTAACTAAATCTCTAAGACTAATGGCTTCTGAATTTAAAATAGCTAACATTTATATAACAGTTTAAGGTTTATACTTTAAGTATGCTATTTCACTTAGTTCTTAGAACAGTCCTGTCACATAAGTGTTATTAGATATGGAAACTGAATTATGTTAAGTGACTTGTCCATGGTCATAGAGAATGCGTTTGAGGTAAAACTGGGATTCAGGTCTTCTTGATTCCTGGTTCAAAACTTTATTCATTGTGCCACATAAAAATTCCCACCCAAAACATAAGGATTCCATTAGAGCCTTATAAATTAAGATCTTAAGAAAGTTGGGGTCTCTGAGGTAATTGAGATGCCAATTGTAATTCAAAAAAATGCAATACTAACTTAGAATCCTAGAAGTGCTAATCTACTTCCCAAAGTTCCACTTTTACTGCCTTACACTTTTTTTTTTTCAGAATGGGGAGGGAGCCAGACCTGTGAATTCACAGCTGTGGAGAATTCTTTGTAAGGAAATTTCCTCTACCAATGCAGGGAGCAATAATGTTTCTGCAACTGAGTTTTGCCTACGTTGTTAAGGTGGTACAGAGGAGGGTCTCAAGTCAAGAAAGCTTGAGTTCAACTCCTACCTCAGATACTTACTAGATAACTGTGAGCAAGTCTCTTAATCTCTTTGTCTCAGTTTCTTCATGTATAAAATGAGTTGGAAATAGAAATAGCAAACCACTCCAGTATCTTGGCCAAGAAACCACAAATGGCATCACAAAGAATTGGACAAGACACAACTGAAAACAACTGAATAATAACAAAAGAGAACTATGAGATTAAATGAGTGTTCAGTGTTACATTATATTAACCTAATGTAAGAGAGGAACACTGGAACTCGGACCTTCTTGACTCAGAAACTGGCCCTTTAAGCCAGGGATTCTAGGAAAGAAAGAGGAGGGTAGGAATGGAGAGAGAGAGAAACACAGAGAAACAGAGATAAAGATAGAGATATAGCAACATAGAAACAGAGATGGGGGCAAGCAGGAGGGAGAGAGGAAGAAAGAAAGAATCTATAAAGGAAACTGTCAGTTAGAAAATTCTCTTTACTGTTGAAGATTGGCATCTGCTCTTGTAATGTCTAGTTTTCCATGATTCAAACCATACTAAGCAATACTTACAATGACTTAACTTTTTATTATAGGTTTCATCAACCCAACCTGAATTGATGATATACAATACTTTGGAGCCCATGGTTTGATGCTGTTTCTTCTTTAGAGTGACATTTTGACAGAGTGAAAACTTTACTATCACAGGAACAAATAAAGCAAAGATAAGATTTTGCTAGCACAAAAAGTAGACTTTGGCTTTAAGGGAGAGTGACCTAATAGAAAGAGGATGGGACTTGGAATCTGAAAGCCAGGATCTAAGAAGTAATGCCAGCTATGCATTATATATTTGTTTTTTTGTCTGTAAAATGGGGATAATGAAATTTGCACTACCAATCTCATAGCATTATTTCAAGAAAAGTGCTTTGTAAAATGCAACATTCTCCCTCTGACTTTCCACAGAACAGTGATTCTTAATCTGTGGCTCAAGAAATGAACAAGACTCAAGGAGATCTAAGAGATGAAAATGATTTTCATAATAGTAAAGCATTTTAATTTCTAAAGTGGTAAATATATATACAAATGTGTGTGAGTGTGTTTGTGTGCATGTATGCATAGAAAGAGGAAGAAGAAGGAAGAGGAAAAGGAGCCTGAACTTGGGCCCAGATCTAGGCATGAATTCATGTTGAATTCATTTCATATATATATTTTGCCTGACACTATAACATTCATTCATAAAGCATGCAATTTATGATGAATTCAACATATATATAAACATATGAATTTTAATGTCTATTCACATACACACATCTCCCACATAAATAAAAGCTTTTTTGTAGGAGTACTCTACAATTCTTAAGAGAATAAAGAGGTCCTAATACTAAAAAAACATTCAATAGAGTGGTTAGACTGGATAGAGAATTAGCCCAAGTAAGACCCGGGATCTTCCTCCACTTCTGATTTATTTATACCGAGAGACCCTAAAAAATTAAGTATTGCAGGCAGTTCTCAAAGATTATAAATTGAAGGGAAGATACCAAACTGCATTGATAGAGTTTCCTCACCTGGGATGGAGTTCCTTATATCAACAAAATCTCAGCACGTTATTATCTATCTTTCAGCCTATTATTATATCTAGTCTCCAAAGGAAAAAAAAAATGGAAGTTATTATCATTCTATCTAGACCAATCATAGCTATCTAGACCAACAATGGAAATAAGAAGTAAATATTTTATGCTATGACCACATCAGAAACCAAAGGCAGGTCACTTCTCTAGATATAAATAAAATGAGAAAATATATGAGACATAATCAACCATGCTACTTTCACCAGCATTATTTATCAAAACACTATCATTTCTAGGAATTTCTTTTCCTTTCCTTTAAAGTTTACTTATTTAAATACTTGCCAGTACTTAAGAAGGATTACGGGAAGTTTATTAATGAAGGAAACAAACAGAAAGCTGAGAAATTCAGACCTCATTCACCTGTCATCTAGTCAGTCCTTTACCAAAAAGACAATTCAGGTCATGGCAAAACATTGATTAAATACCTATCACTGGCAACAAACTGATGTAGAGAACTGATCATATTAGGGTGAGGCCCCTTCATATTTAAAAAAATAAAATCAATTGATTTTCATCAACTCTGGTAACTGAAATAGATGGGGAGGGACTCTTACGTTAACCTGAATCAAGGACTTTTTTTTTTTTTTTTTTGCTGAGACATTTGGGGTTAAGTGACTTGCCCAGGGTCACAGAGCTGAGAAATGTTAAGTGACTGAGGTCAAATTTGAACTTCTAACTTCAGGGCTGCTGTGCTATCCATTACACCAACTAGCTGTCCCAAGGATAATATTTCTTAAAAATATAAAGCAGGTCAAGCTCACTATCAAAATCCCAACTTAAAATGAAGGCCATAAAATGAGGAGGGGGTGCAGAATGAGGCAAAGAAATAAAGATATCATACACAAGCTGCCACTGGTAACCATTTCCACAGCATGGACTCCAAACATAGACTGGATATCTCACAGGCACCTCAAACTCAACATGTCCAAAACAAAGCTCACTCTATTCTCTGTCTTGAATTTTCCCAACTTCTCGAGGTGTCATCCTTGATTCTTCACTGGTCCCTAATCCAACATATTTAATTTTTTTTAAAGAAGTTTGTTGAATCACTGAACATGTATAATCTATATTGGATTACTTAACATCTCAGGGGAAATGGAAGGAGAGAGAGAGGAATAGAATTTGACTCAAAATGGTTTTCAAAATGTTTTTTAAATTGTTTCAATATGTAATTGAGGGGGAAATAAAATTAAAAACAAAAAAAGAAATTTTGTTGATTCTCTCTCTATACCTGTATCATCTGCCCCACCCACAACCACCACCATAGTTAAGTATCTTCACTTTTCAGCTAGACTATTGGTTGGACCAGGCCTTAAACCAAAATCAATCCCAGACCAAGCCCTATTTGGTCACTGTTTGGGTCCTAATTGACTCAGATTAAATGTAAATAACAGTCATTTCTGCTTTGACCAGAAAGCTTGAGAGTCTTCCCCTCCCAGTTTCATTTAATCAGTCAGTCAGTCATTCATTTAGTTACTTAGATTTTTTTTTTTTTGGACCAGGTGAAATTGCCTCAATTGCTACCTAGCCTTAATCACTGAATGGGTGCAGCCCTAGTCAAACTGAGACCTGTTAAATATCTTAGTTTAAAAAAGGCTGAGATCTCCCATTTTATCCAAGGCCATCTCCAGTTGGCCTGATGTCTATCTGGCCACGGGACCCAGATGCTCTGGAGGGGAAAGTGAGGCAGGTGACCTCCCCCCTTTACTTAAATCCAGTTACTTGCGTGTCACAATATCACCTCCCTGATGTCATGGTTCTCTTAGAGAATGAAGGACAAACAACAACTAAATGGTTTCCCTGACTCTGTCTCTCTCCTCTTCCACTATCCTTCTCACAATTGAAAGAGAGGTATTTATAAATCACTAACCAAGTCACTATCTTCCTCAAAATACTTCCATGGCTCCCTTCTGCCACTTTCAAGGCTTTTCAAGCTCTTCCTAGTCTGGTTCCAGTCTACTTTCCTAGGTTTCTTTCATAATACTCCTCTTTTCATGTTCCAGCCAAATTGGCTCCCTTGCTGGGACAAAACATTCTATTTTCTATTTCCATCTCCTTGTACAGGCTGTCTGCCATGCTTAGAATTGGCTCCTACTCTCCTCCACCTCTTAGAAACCCTACCCTTCCTTTGAAGATCAAGTGCCACGAAACCTTTCTACAAGTTTCCCCCTCTACTACTCGCATCCCAATTATGTTTTTAATAGACTTATCTGTATACATACTGTCTTCCCAGTAGAATGCTACCTCCTTTAAGAGTGGGGACTTTTGTCATTGTTAACTTCATATCCCCAGAGTTTAGCATGGTATTAGACACATAATTGGTACTTAATAAGTGGTTGATTGATTGATTCTTTATATGACATAAAATCTGGAAGCTAAAACTCTTCAATTTGTTGTTGAGTCAGATACACACACACATTATTATAATAAAAAGAGAATTGGACTTTTTTTCCCTCTAATTCTGTTCCTAACTTGCTGAAAGTCCTTGGGTGAGTCACAGAGCAGTTTACATATTATCTTATTCAGTAATGATACAGCTGGAAATTATTTCAGAGGTTATTGAATCTAAGCCCCCATTTACAGGTGGGAAAACTGAGGCCGGGAGAGTTTAAGTTTTAGTAATGGTCCAGTCATTTTCAGTTGTGACCTCATTTGGGAACTCAGATCTAGGGTTTCTGGCTGCCTCCTTCTGTTTTTCTGAGTCTGACTTTCTTTTGCGGGGGAGGGAGAAAATGAGTGGGAGGGGATGGTGGAGAGTAGGGAAGAGGGAAGGTCTGCTGGGAAAAGCAGGCTCACAGTTAGCCAAAATTTCTCAAATGTGGCATGGTCACTCAGCAAGCTGCAATAGCAAAAACAAAGACAATGTTCCCAGCCAGACTCATTAAGTGGGTGAGAGCTCTGTCAATCCCACACACCAGGAAATGGTTTTCTCTAGTCTGAGTTACAGCAGTGGGGTGGAAAAGTGATCTTTGTTATTTCCTTCACAGGAGGGCTTTGGTTAAAACAGGAAACAAAAGCTGCCCAGCCATCCCTAGCTGATAAACGTATGCATTCAGTGAGCTCCCCTTTTCCATTTGCCAAACCTGAGTGAGCAAAGACAAGCAGAGGAAGGTGTTCATGTTGATTGTAATCATATAATCATGGAGCAGGTACTAAAAATTCTGGAAGAAGTTCACCCTCTCCCTAATCCCTAATCTTAAAGATCAGAGAGGGGCAGTGCCTAAACTCACTTGGACAAATTATTTCACCTCCACCTGACTCTCCAGTCAGGAATGCTCTCCATTATAATCAGTTTACAAAATGGAAGGAACATAATTTAGCATTTCTATTTGATAATGTCTAGAGTATCATCTCACTGTAATGAATGGAGAATATTGGTCATAAATTTATTTATTCAACATTAATAGAGTGTTTTATACTTAATACAGTGTTTACAGGATGGACTTAATCAATGCTTATTGATTATCAATTGTGATTAGAAAATAGAGAGTTTATATATTAGATCTGATAATGTTCCGGCTCTTAAGATTTCTTACCTTAGTAGCAGGGTAAGAAATTCATAGTTAACTATAACCTTATATGATTAGATGTGATTAATACAATCTTATATGCTAAGTGTATTGGAAATGAGCAAAACAGAAGACCTAGTGTAGTCCAAATTGAGCGTCTGTTGTTACTAACAAAAGAGATTAAGAAAAGATTTCTGGAGAAGATGGTGTTTGAGAACTAAGTTTAAAAGGTTAGGTAAGCAGTTTTTCTTCTCATCTCATTAGTAGACATCTATTTCATCAAATGACTCTAAGACCAACCTTTTGGGAGTTAATAACACAATGAACTAAAAATTAACTATATCAAAGTGGGAATGGGCATCAGACTCCCAAGGGCCATGCTGCAATAATTTCTCTAGAGAGAAAATGACCATTCCCTTTCATTTTGTTCCTATATATGTCTGTTCTAACAGTGTCCCCACTGATTTCCATGAACTCTGTTATGAGCTCTTTTTGTTTTCTTTGACCAAATGTATCCATTATTCCTACTGATGATGAATGTATTTGTGGGAGAAAATGTCCAAAGTTTATGAGGGGAAAATGTATTTTTTAAAATTCAATAAATTTTATTAAATCTTTTGGGTTTGTGTCAAATCCATTTCTCTGCCTCAAGATTGTGTGTGTGTGTGTGTGTGTGTGTGTGTGTGTGTGTGTGTGTGTAAATCAAACCTTACAGCAAAGATCTGTTGAGGTTTGTGAGGGTTTTTTTTTTTTTTGTTTTTTGTTTTAAAGAAAAAGAGCAATTTTGATGGACATGACTCTCCAACAAGGAGATGATTGAGGCGAGGTCCAGTGATCTTGTGCTGAAGAGAGTCATCTACACCCAGAGAGAAGAGTGTGGGAACTGAGTTGTTGTTTGCTTACATTTTGTTTTTTCTCACTTTTTTTTCTTTTTTGATCTGATTATTTTTGTGCAGCAAGATATTTGTGGAAATATGTATACATATATTGGATTTAACATATATTTTAACATGTTTAACATATTGGGTTACTTGCTATTTAGGGAAGGGAGTGGGGAGAAGGAGGGGAAAATTTGGAACACAAGGTTTTTCAAGGATCAATGTTGAAAAATTATCCATGCAGCTATGTTCAAAAAGTTATCAAACTGTGCATACCCTTTGACCCAGCAGTGTTTCTATTGGGCCTATATCCCAAAGAGATCTTAAAGGAAAGAAAGGGACCCACATGTGCAAAAATGTTTGTGGCAACCCTTGTTATAGTGGCAAGAAACTGGAAACTGAGAGGATGCCCATCAATTGGAAAGTAGCTGAATAACTTACAGTATATGAATGTTTTGGAACATTATTGTTCTATAAGAAATGATCAGGAGGATGATTTTAGAGAGGCCTGGAGAGACTTACAAGAACTGATGCTGAGTGAAGTGAGCAGAACCAGGAGATTATTGTACAGAACATCATCAATACTATACAACAATCAATTTTGATGAATGTGACTCTTTCCAATAATGAATGAGAGCCCTCTAAACCCAGAGACAGGACTGTAGGCACTGAATATTCTCACTCTTTTTGTTATTGTTTGCTTGCATTTTGTTTTCTTACTCATTTACTTTCCTTTTTTGCCCTGATTTCTCTTGTGCAGCAAGAGAATTGCATAAATATGTTTATACATATTGAATTTAACATATATTTTAACATTTTTAACATATATTGAATTGCTTGCCTTCTAGGGGAAAGGGTGGGTGGGAAGAGAAGAAAATCTAAAACACAAAGCTATGCAAGGGTCAATATTATCTAATATCTATGCATATGTTTTGAAAATGAAAAACTTTAAGAAAGAAAGAAAGAAGATAAAAAAATCAGGAAAACTAAGCAATACATAAAAAACTTACTATGTCATAGATGTATTTTTCCATATCACATGTTAGACAAAGCCCTTCCCCAACAAAGGATCAGGAGAGAGAGGTATCATCACATAGCTCCTCACTGGGACCAAGATTATTGAAAATGTCTTATTTCTACTCATTATACTATTTCACCAAATGTCTTTGCTTTGAATTAATGGCAGAATAATAAAGGTAAACATATCCATGAGGAGAAACCACAAAGAATTTAACACAAATCTTTAGTATTTTGATCTCTAAAATAGGGATGATAAACCTTAAAGTATTTACTATATTATACTACTCATACTATACAGAGTTATTGTGAAATAAATCTTTTATAGAATTTACAGGAACAGTAGAAACGCATGCTGTTATTATTCACATGAAATATTAGAAAACATTATATGCTAAGTTAAAATTTAACCAAATCATTCCTTTTCTCAAAAATCTTCAGCAATACTGAGTCAGTATCCCAAAGAAACATAAAAGAGGGGAAAGAACCCATATGTGCAAAAATGTTTGTAGCAGTCCTTTTTGTGGTGGTAAGAAATTGGAAATTGAATGGATGCCCCTTAGATGAGGAATGGCTGAATAAGTTATGGTATGAATGTAATAGAATATTATTGTTATATAAGAAATAATGAGCAACTTGATTTCAGAAAAGCCTGGAAAGACTTATATGAGTAAAGTGAGCAGAACCAGGAGAACATTGTACAAAGTAACAGCAAGGCTATATGATGATCAGCTATGATCTTCTCAGCAACACAATGATCCCAAGACAATTCCAATAGACTTGGAATAGAAAATGCCATCTACATCCAAAGAACGATGAACACTGTGGGTGTAAACATACCTTTTTCACCTTTTGTTTTTGCTTTTGCTTTCTTATGATTTTCCCCTTTTGTCCTGATTTTTCTTTCACAACATCATGAATATGGAAATATGTTTAAATTGATTGTACATATATAACCTCTATCAGATTGCTTAATATGTTGGGGAGGAGGCAGGGAAGGAAGGGAAGGAGAAAGAAAAAATTAGGAATTCAAAATCTTATAAAAAATAATGTTGAAAATTATCTTTCCATATAATTGGAAAAACAAAATACTATTGAGGAAAAAAATCTTCAATGGCACCCATTTATTTTGAAGATAAAATATAAGACTTCTATGGATAATACTTGAAACCTTTCCATAATCAACTATTTTTAATATATCTTTGTGGATTTATCATATAACTCTCCTTCATATATTCTGTCAATGTCCAGCCCAATGGGCTACCAGCTATTTCCCAAACTAAGAATATCAATTCTGATCTCTGTGCCTTTATGTAGACTGTGTCCCATACTTTTTATTATTATTATTATTAATTATAGTTTTAATTTACCAGATATATGCATGGCTAATTTGACAGCATTGACTGTCTCCCATACTTTTGAGAAGTCCAGACATGTATAGAGAACATGTATGGAGAAACTTCCTCCATCAATCTAAATTAGCAGCAGTTTCATAGGTTATCATGTTAGAAAATCATCCAGAACATTAGGTAGTTAAATGACTTGCTTATATGCCTACAGTTTATATGTCTTATTAAAGTTCATTGATTTGAATTTAATTTTATTAAGTTGTATGCTACAGATTGCCTGTTGAAGCAGTTGAGGACATGAGATATCAATGTGACCTATATTAGAGGTGAAAGACTCATAGAAGAACAAGGATTGGAATGCTATTTAAAGGATGAGTAGTATTTGAATAAACAGAAGAGAACAACAACAACAAAAATCTCACTTAAACCAGCTCGTAGACCCAGTTACCGACCAATGTCTCTGTGCTCTATTTACTCTCTGTGATAAATAAGGAGAATGGGACATTTTCTGTAGTTGCATCCAGATGTACCCTCCACACCTTCCTGTCCTTCTGAAAAGCACTGAGCAGATTAAAAACCTAAAGAGACTGACTAGAAGTAAACAGTGGTGACTGGTGATGTCACTGCAGATAGTGGGTAATCGGTGAGCTGTCAGTTTCTCTCAGGCAAAAGAATTTGGTGTATTTGGTGGGTTCTGTGGCTGAGCCACAACCCAGCACCTGGTTCATCATCAGGTGCTCCTTCCATAAATATGCCATAGTGGAGACAATGCATACAAAATGGTCACCTGCTACCCAAAAAACTAATATTGGGGATTTCCCCAGATCTGCCAGTGTGTCCCACTTTGTCAATCCTCTGTAACCACATACATAAATCAGTTGTATCTGCTTCTCCCTTACTCTAGTGGAGGTTAATGAGGAGGTAAGGGGTACTTTGCTTCTTATACAAACAGAATAGTAAAGCCATAAGAAGCTTCATTTTACAGAAAAGGAAATTAAGACTCAGATTGGTTAAATGAATTATTATTTAAATCACACAGCTAGTTAGTGGTAGTTGAGAACTCAAGATTTAGGAAGCTAAGAAAACAGAAATCTGGGTAACAAGTCTTTGGGGAAATGTTTTCCAAAATATGCGTAAAAAGCTCAATTAAAATGTGCCTATAGATACACATATACACATGTATATTATATTATATATTTTGTAGTATATTATATATGACATGGTGTATATAATATGTGTATATATTTCATATATGTGATATATGAAAATTTAAGCTTACACACAAAATGGTGGTGGTATATTTAGAATTGAAAGGAACTTACACGTCTGATCCATCCTCTTCTTTTCAATTATTCATTCTTTTATTTCAGAAGCAATTTTCTTTAAATGACAATCATTCCTGAAACACTTAGAACATGATTTGATATTTGATATTGATATTTCTAAAATATAGATCTGACCATGTTACTCTCTTATTAAATAAACTTCAGTGGTTCCTCATCACCCCTATAATTCAAAGCCCATCCTAACCTTTCCAGTCTTTTTACCTTATTCTTTCCCTCACTTTCTATGATCTGATGACACTGATTTCCCTGCTGTTATTTGCATATAATACTCCCTCTCCCACCTTTTCAATTGCTGTCCCTTCTACCTGGAATTCTCCCCCTCCTCATCTCTGTCTTTTGGTCTTAATGTCTTTTCACTCCAAGCTATGATCTTACCTTCTAGAATAAGCCTTTCCTTGTTACTTCTTAATGTTATTCCTTTTTTCTCTTTGTTATCTCCAATTTTTTTCTGGATATCTTGTTTGCACATAGCTGTTTATATATTATCTCTTCTACTAGAAATGAGTTCCTGGAGAGCAAGGCTTTTGTTGTTTTGTTTTAAACCATGTTTTATATCCCCAGTACTTGGTACAGTTACTTGTATGTGCAACACACCTAATAAAGGCTTGTTGACTGACTAATGGAAGAAATAGCTTTCAGAATTGGGTATTACCGGAATGTAAGTTACTTGAGGGACAGGAATTATTTATTTTTTTTTTTCTTTTTGTTTCTGAATTCTTAGTGCCTAGTGCAATGCTCTTGGGATTATAGATTAGGGTCCTGTAACTAAAGGGACTTTGGAGGCCATCTAGTCCAATCCCTTCATTTCTACAAAAGAAGAAACTGAGTCCCATGGAGTGCTAAAAGTCAAATAGCCAGCTCCTCAGTCAGTCAGCAAGCATTTATTAAGCATTTACTATGTGCTAGGTACTGTGTTAAATGCTGGAGATATAAATACAAGTAAAAATGAAGATAGTTTCTGTCTTTAAGGAACTTATGTTTTTAAAAAGGAAGAAAAAAACATATAAAAGGAGAGTAGAAAAGTCAGGGACAAGGTGAGGAAGGGGGAGGAAAGGGGAGAAGGAAAGTGGGGGACAAGAAGGGACATAGTGAATAAATCTAGACAATTGGGGATAGTTACTCTGGGCCCTCCCCCAAAGTGGAATGAACACACCAGTTGTAAAAGGAGTTCCAAAAAATGAAATCAGGAGGCAGCTGGAATATGGTGGTTAAACCAGAGATTTGGCCACTGTATCCCTTTTTATTTCCTTCCCTTTGCTTCCCCTCCTCCCAATCTTGCCCCTGACTTTTCTTCTCTCCTTTTATGTTTTTTCTTCCCTCATTAGAACTTAAGTTCTAAGAGCAGAAACTTTCTCCTTTTTTGCCTGTATTTCTATCTCCAGAACTTAACACAATACCTGGCACATAGTAAATGCTTGATAAATGCTTGTTGACTAACTGAAGAGCTGGCTATATGACTTTTAGCACTCCATGGGTCTCAGTTTCTAAATAGTAATGTAGAATATAAGTAATAAAATGAAAAAAATTTGGATTTGAACTCCATATGCCCCGACTCCAGTGTATTTTCTACAGCACCTTAATAATAACACAGAAAGCATCAAACACTTGTTTATAGAATTGATCTAAATATTTTGAACATTCTGTCTACTATTCCAATGAGAAACAAATCTGTTGCCTTCAAGCAGTGTTTCTATTGGTACCCAATAGGTCTAAAATTTTGATAATTTGATTTTATATATCCTGTTTGAGAAATGAATGATCTTTGTTTATTAATTAAAGGGAGTTATCTTGGGAGGTCTCTTGATCTACTGGACTAAAGTTTATTTTCCATAAAACTGAGCCTCCATGGTTTGGGCCTATGCAGGAGAAGAAAGGGAGGTTCCATATTATAGAGCTTAAATGAAGTCAGACCAGAACTCTGGCCCTTTCCAAATGAATCCCCAAATCAAGCTCCTTCCAGTGTCATTGTGACTGCTTGTTAAAGAGCATGCTGACAAAATAACTGTATGGATATGTATACGTATATTGTATTTAAGATATACTTTAACATATTTAACATGTATTGGTCAACTGCCATCTGGGGGAGAGGGTGGAGGAAAGGAGGGGGAAAAATTGGAACAAAAGGTTTTGCAACTGTCAATGCTGAAAAATTAACCCATGCATATATATCTTGTAAATAAAAAGCTATAATAATAAAAAAGTAAAAAAAAAAATTAAAAATAAAGAGCATGCTGGACCAGAGGCTCTTGGTTGGTTCCTTGGTCCCAGTGTATATGGGTATTTATGCTAGAAGAATGGTACCCAAAAGGATTGGTAAATGATCCAGCAAAGAAGCACCTTCTCATTAGGCTTAAAAAGAGAAATAATTTCTGCTGTTATATTTTCTCTTTCCCTTTCTCTGGAGCTTATCTCTTAGGACTCTGGCAACCTTTCTTTCATGGGATATAAATGAAAGATGGACCTTAAGGTACAATCAGTGAGTGGTAATATAACAAGCATTGGCTCCTAACTCTCCTTACTACCTATGTGATTTGTCTGTCTTTAACTCTAACCTCTCTGGATCTTAGTTTCAGCTTCTGTGAAATGAGGAGGCGTAGTTTTGTTTTTTGTTTTTTTAATAATAATAGCTTTTTATTTTTCAAAATACATGCAAAGATAACTTTCAACATTCACCCCTGCAAAACCTTGTGTTCCAAATTTCTCACCCTCCTTCTCCACTTCCCCTATCCCCTAGACAGTAAGCAATCCAATATAAGCTAAACATGTACAGTTCTCCTAAAGATACTTCCACATTTATCATGCTGCACAAGAAAAAATCAGCTCAAAAGGGGGGGAAAGTAAGAAAAAAAAACAAGCCCGCAAACAACAGTTGAGGGGTATAGTTTAATTACATGTAGAGTACTATACACTTCTAAATCCTATGACTTGATACATTTCAAAGTACAACAGAACCAGAAAACTGGAGACCAAGTTTTTATATCAGACATCAAAAAAGACTGATTCAATCGCCCCTCCCTTCTTCCTGCCCATCCCACCCCAATCAGACTGCTGGGTTGCTGATTGTTGCATGGATAATAATTATTATGTCTTAGCATTTGGTTTTGAGTTTTTTTAAAAGCACTTTTATAAGCAACTAATCAAACTCATTTTCCACTTTCCAACTGATAGTTTTGGTCCTTTGTGGACACAAAGTGAGACAACGGAAACTAGTCTAGCCACCAGTGGAGAAAAAAGCAATCAGTGACAGGCCTGGATATAACCAACAGTGCTAAGACTGGGCCAGATCCTTATCTCCTTGGAGCTCAACACCCTGCCCCCACTGCAGTACACAGCAAGTAAGGGAATGAATGAGCTCCTTTGAAAGTCTAAGCCCTGAGGTGTTCATTACTGTGAGGCACATCCTAAAGCTTGTACATCTGTATCTATTTTTAAATAGATGGACTAGAGCCTCTCAGGGACAGGACCATACTTCTCCTAAAGACTCCCTTATTTAAAAAAAAAAAAAAAAAGTGGAAAATGAGGAGCACATCTATTCTGAAGTTTTCTAATTCTATGGTTTATTTTTGAGAACTATAAAAAATTGAAAAATAACTTGCTGAAAAGGGCATGGGGTAAAAAAATTATACTGAAGAATATATTTCTCCAGAGAGAATGTTTTATTTCAACCAGCCAAGAAGGGGATACCTAACAGCTGTTTTCCAAGAAGTCATCAACTTAACAGAGGGAGAGTTATACGTTTTAAGAAAAAGTTGTTTAAGAAAAAGGATCAAGAAAAAAGGGACATTTCAGTGATTATCTAAATAATTATAAGTACAAATTTCTCCCATTTTTAATGTGCTTCCTACTTATGTGAGGCATAAAGGGGAGACAATTAAGGGTGGATAAATAGATTTCAGATTTTAATCCTGTGCTATGTACTGTTTAAATAACTGGTCAAGTCTCTTTCCCTTGGTGAGTCTGTTTCCTCAGCTGTAAAATGAAAATGGTGGACCAGGTAATTTGTTAAATCCCTTCCAGCTCCAGAGCCTAAGATCCTAAATATTTTCAGCTTATGTTGGGAGACAATCAGATTGATCACAGTGAGACAAGAAGCATTTAACAAGTACTTACTATGGGGCAGCTAGGTGGTATAGGGGATAGCTCACAGGCCTGCAGTCAGGAAGGTTCAGCTGGCCTCAGACATGGACTAGCTGCAAGTTACTTAAACAGTTTGCCTCAGTTTCCTCATCTGTAAAATGACCTGAAGGAGGAAATGGCAAAATCATTCCAGTATCTTTGCCCAAAAAAAGAAAGAAAGAAAGAAAAGGAAAGGAAAGGAAAAAGAAAGGAAGGAAGGAAGGAAGGAAGGAAGGAAGGAAGGAAGGAAGGAAGGAAGGAAGGAAGGAAGGAAGGAAGGAAGGAAGGAAGGAAGGAAGGAAGGAAGGAAGGAAGGAAGGAAGAAAAGAAAGAAAGACCAAATGGAATCACAGAGTCAGTTGCTACTAAAAGAAGTACAAATATGTCAGGATTTATGGAACTACTGGATTATAGAAAACATGGTCCCTGTTCTGAAGGAATTCACGCTCTAATAGGAGATTTGTAAACAACTTTGTGAATATGAGATAATAGACCTGTACATGGGAGGTAATCTCAGAGAGAAGCTGGTGGAGGAGGTAGGAGGGAATGAAAAACAGGAAAAATGTTTGCAAATTGCCAAGTTCAATGGAGTTGAAAAAAGTCGGGAAAGTGAAGATGAAGAGGTGCGACAGCATTTCAGATGCGCAGGATAGCCTACGAAAAAGTCCTATTTGAGGAAGAGCAAAAAGGCTTTTGGAGTAAGATTATATGATGCATGAAGGGCACTAAAGGATAAGAAGAAAGAAAAAGAAAAAAGAAGCCCAGATGGGAAGGATTGGAAATGTTAAATGAAAAATTTTATATTTGATGAAATAAAGATTTACATTTAGGTAATAGGGAAACACTGAAGTTTATGAAGGAGGAAGTGCCATGGTCAGATCTGAACTTTAGGAAAATTACTTTGGCATAATGGAAGCTGAATTGGAGTGGGGAGGGATTTACAACAAGGAGACCAATTAGGAAGCTTTCACAATAGTCCAGGAGAGAGGTGGTGAGGGGCCAGAACTAGGGTGATCACTGTGGGAGGGAAAAACATACCCCACGAGGATAGCTCCCCAACCCTATTGAGACTTACATAAGCCCAAGAATAGGAGCACAGGGGCTCTGATAGTAGCTGGTCATGTCATGCAACCACTCCAGGCCTCAGTTTCCCCAACTATAAAATGAGAACATTGAACTAAATGACCTCTACGGTCCCTTCCCCCTCTAAATCTGGGATCCCAGGAGCAACTA
This sequence comes from Sminthopsis crassicaudata, assembly GCF_048593235.1. Classification (NCBI taxonomy): domain Eukaryota; kingdom Metazoa; phylum Chordata; class Mammalia; order Dasyuromorphia; family Dasyuridae; genus Sminthopsis; species Sminthopsis crassicaudata. Next base: position 238,844,227 of record NC_133618.1, on the reverse strand, counting down.
CGGGGGACCTTTGAAACAATCAAGTGTGAATGATTGATCCTCGGAGCAGGGGGCAAGCAGCTTTATTCGGTAACCCGATTCCACCCCTTGTTCTAGAGACAGGAGAAACAGAGATGATTTCTCAACTGATGATTATTAACTAATCAGTCTGAGGCAAGAGCAGGGAGCTTAGCCGAGCCCTTCCGAGAAGACCCGGCTCCTTCTGGCCTCCTTCTGGAGAACTCTTTGTTTCCTTTTTTTTTTTTTTTTTTTTTTAAAGAGAAAACTTGTCTCCTGCTTTTCCTTGCCTAGGTGTTAATGTGCAGTTTCTTAATGAAATCTCTGACCTATCGCTGATGTGGTTGCATCACACTGAAGCTATTTTAACTTGGCAGTGAGAGTCACAAGGGCATAATACTGCAGGACTTAGCCTAGCTGAGAAAGCACAGTGGGTACAGTTGTGGTAGTGGGCAGGTGGACCATAGGGGCCATCCTCTATCTCTCCTTTCTCTCTGTCTCTCTCTGTCTCTGTGTTTATCTCTGTGTCTTTCTGTCTCTATCTCTGTCTCTATCTCTCTCTGCCTCTTTCATCTCTTTCTGAATCTCTCTGTTTGTCTCTATTTCTCTGTCACTCTTTTTCTGTGTCTGTCTCTGTATCTGTTTGTCTCTCTTTCTCCCTGTCTCTGTCTCTCTCTCTGTATCTCTATTTCTCTCTATCTCTTTTTCTGTCTCTCTGCCTCTGTATCTCTCTCTGTCTCTACCTCTTTCTATTGCTGTCATTGTCTCTATCTCTCTTTATCTTTCTGTCTCTTTCTCCTTGTCTCTGTATCTCTGCCTATCTCTCTGTCTCTGTCTATTTCTCTCTTTTTGTCTCTGTTGTTCTGTCTCTATATCTCTATCTCTGTCTCTGTATCTCTCTCTCTGTCTTTCTCCCTCTCTCTCTCTCTCTCTCTGTATCTCTATCTCTATCTCTTTTTCTGTCTCTCTGTCTCTTTCTATTGCTGTCATTGTCTCTGTATCTCTGTATCTCTCTGTCTCTTTCTCCTTGTCTCTGTATCTCTGTCTATCTCTCTGTCTCTGTCTATTTCTCTCTTTTTGTCTCTGTCTCTCTCTCTGTATCTCTATCTCTCTCTATCTCTTTTTCTGTCTCTGTCTCTGTCTCTTTCTATTGCTGTCATTCTCTGTATCTCTGTATCTCTCTGTCTCTTTCTCCTTGTCTCTGTATCTCTGTCTATCTCTCTATCTCTGTCTCTTTCTCTCTTTTTGTCTGTTGTTCTGTCTCTATATTTCTATCTCTGTCTCTGTATCTCTCTCTGTCTCTGTCCCTTTCTCCCTGTCTCTGTGTCTCTCTCTGTCTCTCTGTTTCTGTCTCTCTTTCTCCCCTCTCCTTCCATCCCCCCACCTTTCTGTCTCTTAGGTGGCCTGCTCTCAGGCAGTTACCACCCATGCCTTCCCTGTGGATGGTCAGAGCACTCCCTGTCCGTTGTTTGCCAGCTTCCTCCAACTGTTCTGTCACAAACACAGCATGAAGTGGGGCCACTGGTCCCATTGTGTTCAGAAAATGGGTTTTTGTAGTGCTCCTTTGCTCATTTTGAAATGATTACAATTACAGCTCAGTCTCCATAAATCTCCGAATCCCAGCAGATTAGACAATGCCCTAAATACAATCCAAATTTATCTACAGTAAGGCAACAGGAAGGCTCCAAGGATGATGCAAATGAGTTACTTAGCTGCTGTTTGATTCTAGTCAAAAGATGTGGCAATAAGTATCGAACAAAATGCTTGCCTTTTTATCTATTTTTATTTTTGAGGGAGGGCCCCATTCTTTTGGTATATACTGCTTGTCCTCTTTATTAGAGAGCTGTTTCCCCTGCCGTGCTCACAATGCACACACTTATACACATTTTTCTGCATAATATTAAGCAGTAACCTTTGAGTCACCCGCATCCTGGTATGCACTAGACTTAAGCAACACATTTTCCTTATGAGGAAAAAAAAAAAGAAAATAATAGAATCTCAACGTTGGCTGACATAAGTATGAGGTAGCAAAGAACTTTTTTTTTTTTTTATTTTTGAAAAGGGACCATGGTATGAAGATTCAGAGATCAAATCATCCCTGCTTTGAACACAGAAACTAAGCTACCCTAGAAATGCCATTTTATTCATGACATTGTGCAATTTACAACTTCCTGTATTTTTATTCAGAGCTTGTCATATCGGCTTCTTAACAACTGGGAAGGAGGGGAGGGGGAAGGGCTCATTTATTGTTCCAAGACTGATGAGAAGCTTCTGCCGAAGCTTTTTTTTTTTTTTAACTCCTTATTTGGACTCCTAATTCTTTTTAGTATTTACTGTATCAATTAGAAATGAACCATGTCCTTACAATGGATGTAAAATACAGAAATGTAAGATCTGATTTTTAGAACTTTACATGGCATTTTACTTCTCTCTAATGTATGTATCATACAATATCCTGTATCATGATTATCAGAGTTTGTGTTTTATATGGCTCCATGAAAGCAGGAAGTATGACTTATCTAAGCTTTGTCTCTCCCACAGCTCCCATCATTACTGTCTATAGTTCTCTACCTATGTAGATGTCTTAAAAAACAAAACAAACAAACAAACAAAAAAACAACCAAACAGGTACTTAGTTGGCATAATTGGTGAAAGGAGATCAAATTTTTTTAAAGCTGTTAAACATGGTAGGGTTGAAGAGAATTTGCTTCATTATATTAATAATAATATTGATATATGTCACTCAAAAGATTTATATCAAAGTTTGTCTTATTTTTTTGTGTGTGTGAATTTAGGACATGTAGATAGAAGAAATTTACGGGCCTATGCCAAAGTTCCTCAGCCTGTCCCCTCCCTCAAAGGGGACAAATGCCCAAATGCTAACTTTAAAATAAAGTCAAGTTCTGAGCCTAAATGGCTCCAGAGAAACAGCCCCAAAAGGAGAGGAGCCTTGGCTGGTTAACTCATTCTAGACAGAACAATGGAAGGCAGCAGTATGGAACAACAGGAAGCATAATGAGTGCTCTGGAAACAAGAAGACTTTAATTCTGCTACTGACATATGTTACTTTCCTTTTACGGACCTTCCTCTCCTATCTTAGTTGATTTAACTCTAAGTTTCTGATATCCAATATCTCATAAGTGAGTCTAACAGAATGTACCCACCTTCAAATCCTCAAAACCTTTATTAGGGATCCTCATTTTAAAGTGTGTGTGTGTGTGTGTGTGTGTGTGTGTGTGTGTGTGTGTGTGTGTGTCTGTGTGTGTCTGTGTCTGTGTCTGTGTCTGTGTCTGTGTGTGCGCACATGCAGTGTGTTTGTCTCATTGTTATGTGTCACAGTGGCTTGAATGCTGGATCTGGAGTCAGAAAGATTTGAATTCAAATGTGACCTCAGGTACTTCCTAACTATATGATCCTGGCCAAGTCAAATAACCTGTTTCAGTTTCCTCATCTGTAAAATGGGGATAATAATGGCATCTCTCTCCCGGGTGTTTTGAAGATTAAATGAATAATAATTGTAAAGCAAAACTTAGCACAATGCTTGGAACAGGTGGATACTAAATAAAAACTTATTTCCTTCCTCACTTCTCTTTTCGCATCTTCTTGAATTCTTAATAATATTTCTTCCAATTTTATCATTTATTTGAAATTGTTTCTCAAAAGTTACAGAACCAAGAATCTATTCATTGGCAGCTCTAACAAATTTTCCTGTCTTTTTTCTTGCTGATCTCTCTGCTATATTTAACATTGTCTGACTTTGCCTCCAGCACATTCTCTCCTCTGTAAACTATTGTGACACTATTCTCTCTCTCCTGTTTTGTTTTTTTTCCCCAACCTATCTGTCTCCTTTGCTGTTCCATCAAGCATATCACACCCTGACACTCTAGCTGTTTCTCTCTCTCTCTCTCTCTCTCTCTCTCTCTCTCTCTCTCTCTCTCTCTCTCTCTCTCTCTCTCTCTCTCTCTCCCCCCTACACACTTTCTCTCTTGGTGACCTCATTAATTCCCAAGGGTCTAATTATTAACTCTATGCAGAAGACTCCTAGATCTATACAGCCAGTCCCAGCTTTTCCCCTGAGCATCAATCTTGCACTACCAATTGTCTATTTGGACATTTTTAAAGTGGAAATCTGACTGGATACCTCTCAAGCTTAACATGTCCATAATATAACATTATAATTCTTCGACATCAGTCACTTCTGAGGGTTTCTCTCTTACACATACATCTCCTTAGTTCAAGCCCTCATCACCTTTTACTTAAACTAAGGCACTGGCCTGCCTCAAGTCTTTCCCTATTCCCATCCATCATCCAGAGAACTGCCAAAGTATTTTTCATGAAATGCAAATCTGACACGACTATTCAATAAATTCCAGTGGCTCCCTATTGCCTCTAGAATGAACTATAAACTAACTCCTCTGAGTAATTTTTAAAGTCCTTCACAGACTGATCTTATTCTGTCTTTCCAGCCTAATTATGTACATTAGACCCCTTTATATATTCTATAATCCAGTCATACTCTGCTCCTTACATCCAGTGCTCCATTTTCTATCTTTGCACTGCCTGAATGTTCCCCTTCCCTACTTCTACTTCATAGAATCCCTTTTTTCCTACATTACCCAATTCAAACACCAGCTTTTGAATAAAATCTTTCTTGATCCTGTTCCCCAACTGCTGTGTTCTCCCTCTCTAAATATCTTATAATTAGCTACTTTGTAGTTAAATTTGTATTTATTCTGAGTTACTTCCAAATATATTTGTTATCTGCCTCAATAGAATAAAAACTCTTCAAGAGTAAGGATTGCCCCATGCTTTATTTTCATATCCTCAGTGTCTAGTAGAAGACCTAGAATATATGGTAGATATTTAATAAATGTTTTGACTGTTTGATTGATTCATGAGCCCCTAATGATATGTTAAATTTTACTCATAATCAGAAGTAATTCTTGAAAAATAAAAATATTAATGAAATAGTAAGAAAAATAACAATAAAACATTTCCTCCCTAAAACTGAGGTATACTCAGGCATAAATACTATCAATACTACACACATAAAAATCACACTTTTAGGCATACATATAGAGACAATATGAGACCAAGGAACTCTTCCCTAAGGATGGCTTTTGCAATTTATAAGCATAGAGAGTTGCCTATAGTACTGAGACCATCCAGTGTGAGTGACTTCTGATTTTGCTAAAGGAAAAAGTAGCCCACAACTACTACTGTTATGTGTCATAGGTGGATTTTCCTAAGTCTAAGATCAGCCTGCTATCAGTCAACAGCATATTTTAAAATAGTATTCTGTACTAGGCACTGTGCTAAGTAAGCACATTTAAAAGGAGGCAAAAACACTATCCCTCCTCTCAACAAGCTCACATTTTAGAAGGGGAAACAACATGTAAATAACAATGCATGTGCAAAATATATTTGTATTATTTGTTATGCCATGTTCTCTTTCTTTTCCTCCCTTTCTCTCTCTCTTTGTCTGGCTATCCCTCCTTAAAATATAAAGATAAAAAGAGAAGAAAAAATTCAATTTATTGAGCATACAACTAAAAAGCTAGAAAAGCAAATGTGTGTGTATATGTATCTATACAGACAGGTAGATGATATAGTGGATAGAGTGCCAGGTTTGGAGTTAGAATGACTTAAATTCAAATCTAGCCCCAGATACTACCAACTATATGACTCTGAGCTAAGTCTCATTTGACTCAGTTTCCTCATCTATAAAAGGGGCTTGGAAAGGAAATGGCAAATCATTCTAGTATCTTTGCCAAGAAAACCTCAAATGAGGTAACAAAAAGTTGGATATGACTGAATATGTGTATAGCTACACACATATATATACATAGCGTGTATATGGAAATATAAATGTGTGTGTATATTATATATGTTTATATTCTATAGCAAGAGACACACATACATATACACATACACACACAGATATAGCTATCTTTTAGGGAGATTGATTCAGTGGGCTACCAGTCCAAAGACATATTCTTACCTAATTTATATACATTGTTTATCCATTTTGTTTTTCCCATAGTGCTTAGGAAGGCCAATAGGGTAAATTTGAAATAGAAGGCAAATTAATAATAGTAACTTTCGTTCCTTCATCATTTTATTTGATCTATACAACAACTCCATGGCAAAAAAGATTTCATTTCTTCATTTTCCATGAAGATATCTCAACATTGCTGTACTTCAGTTCTAAGAACAAATGATAAAAAGAAAATAAGTACTCAAGTTTTTCTAGGTAGCATTGCTGACTTTGAAGTCAGAAGGCCAAGTTTGAATCTAGGCTACATTACTTAAAACCTTAGTGATTTTGAACAAATCATTCAATAGCTCTGAACCTCAGTTTGCTCTTTTTAAAATAGAGGAATTTGACAAGGTGATATCTAAGTTCCCTTCAAACTGTAATCTATGTTAAAAATAAATAAATAAATAAATGAATGAATGAATGAATAAATAAATGAATGAATGAATGAATGAATGAATGAATGAATGAATAAATAAATAAATAAATAAATAAATAAATAAATAAGTAAATAAATGAATGAATAAATGAATAAATGAATGGTGGTATTTGAACCCAGATCTTCTGACTTCAAGTTCAGTGTTTTTTTCCTCATTGCCTCTATCAATTTCTTTCTATTATTTGATTTTTAAAGTCTTCTGAATCTTTTGATTTACTTTAATCAAGCTAATAAATTATCTATACACACCATTTAGATGTAAAGTGAAAAGAATTTTGAACTTGTAATGAGAAGGGTTGAGTTCAAATCTCAGCTTTGCAAATTTTAATCATTGTCAAGATATGTCATCCCTCTAAACCTTGGTTTCCTCATTTATAAAATGAAGAAAATAAATATCTTTCCTTCTTTATAGGTAGGAAAATGATTTGAAAACTTTAAGGTTTTAAGTGTTGTAGAAATGAGTGATTATTTTCATTCATTTATTTATTTACTTATTATTTCTCTCAAATAACAGAAAATAGATCATCTCTGTCCATCTAAGAAGGGTTTTGAATGATTCTGAAATAAAAGTGAGGGCAATTGTTTAGGCATTTGAAATGTACAGTGACCAAAAATAATTATTTAACTTGTAAACATTCTATAAAAGAACAAGAGGGACCTTTATTCAGAGTATCCAAGTGTGCTTTTTACATAATAGCCCTTTGTACTTTGAAATATACATATGTCCATAAAACAGAATTGAAGAACAAGAATAGTTTCAGAAAGTTTCAATTCCATGCTTTCTCCATGGATAGGCTGTTAAATTATTATTATTTCACATATCATCATTGTTGTTGTTATTTTCCTCAATTAACTGCTCCCAAAGAGAAAAGTAAGACCATTTATCTTATCATCTTCAAACAGTCAAAAGGAAAAGGAAAAAATAAATTTTTTCTTCTTTTCTTTTTCTCTTAAACCAAATACAGCCTAAACAGAGAGTTGAATTCACCACTGGTGAACCGAGTTTTCCTTGGAAACTCCCAAAAATAAGATGGCAAGAACAAAGGATTAGACAAAAGGGATTCAACTTGATTGAAACCTGTTTTCCTAACAGGCAGGAAAACGCCCAAGAACAAAATGTGGGCTTTTAAATCATTATCAATTATATTTATCATTCCTAAGCTAGCACTAAAACAACCTCTGACCTTACTTTACCGGATTTCCTCCCTGCCCAGACTCTGATCTGTCAGATTAATTAACAAAGGAACTGATTTGAGTAAGAACCATATTTCTGCATAAATACCTCTTCAGATTTACAAAGTGCTTTCCTTGCACTATTATAGGCCAAGTATTACTCTGTCTTTTATTGATGAGGAACCTGAGGTTCAGAGAAAATATACTTTACCACATTGACCTAACTGGGAAATGACATAACCCTAAATCTCAAAATCTTTTGCCTTCGTATCTAGTGCTTTCCACAACAGATTAGGGTGGTTCTCCCCTTGACTTGGATATGGGTTCAAGTCTGCAAATTCTTTTGAGATAGCTCAGAACACCGGTCTGTAAACTCAATCTTTTGGGGTCCCTCAACACCCCACTAAATAAACCATAATTGCTGAAATTATGTCATTATCCACACATCAGACAAAATCAGAGTTGGAAAGAAACTTAGAATCCTTATTGTTCAATCCCTACATTTTACGTTAGAGGTAACTGCGGCTCAGAAGGTGGGATTTACTCAGTCACACAGCAACTATTTGTCTGAGTGGGAGAGGGAGTGGCCAGGGGAACTAAGTCTCCAGCTTCAGCCCAGTGCTCTTCTATCCACTATCTATACTTTGGATACCTTTTCAAACAGCCCTAATATTCCAAAGAATCACAAATAATAAAATTTTAAATAAATATATATGTATATATATATATATATATATATATATATATATATATATAAATTTTAAGCAATTTTAAATATCCCCTCTTTTTCATTTTTTCTTTCCCCACAGGTTCTCATTTTCTTTTTTCTTAAATTTCATTTTTAATTGTTGAACTTTGACACAGAACATTTCATATATACAAGACTACAAAAAGAAAATTTTAAAGTAGCCATGAATCCCATTGCTTTATTTTTTAATTATGTAGTAAATCCCATGAATCTCAATGCTTGTTTTTAAAAAATTATGTAGTAAATTCCAAACATTACTTTTAAAACTATCCTGCTTGTCATCACTTCCCTCTGAAATTCCTTCTGTGCATCTGGTTTTCCTTTACTCTCTAAAACCTAGAGGAGGGAAAATTGGGAGCCTACACAAAATTGGGTTTTGGGGAGAGAGGGTGCCCCAAAAGAGGCACTTTCTGTGCCCTGCAGGGAAATCCTTAAAAAGGCCTGCTAGGGGAGCATCAGGGAATGTCTTAAGAGAATTAATCAAAAGAACTTAGCCTGGCTAATGTTTGTGAAGACTAGGTATTCTGCCCTTTGGAGACTGGTAGGGTATCACTGCTCCCCAAGAGCACAGAAGTTTGATGGTAGTAATTCAGTATATACCTGACCAAAAAAAAAAAAAAAAAAAAAAAAAAAAAAAAGTTGCCCAACTGGTTTTGTTATTTCAGCTGGTTACAGCCAAGTGAAGCAAACAAAACCTTATCACTTCAATTAAGTCTAACTCTGATATTATTTTCAAGTAAATATTTATAATTGTGAATGATGTTCCATTGCTAGTGGTCTAGGAGACCCCCTAACTTCCCGTTGAGTAGATTAATCACTGAGGTCTGCAGATACAACTAATCAATCTATAAAATGACAGAGACCAGTGAAGTTCCCTTAACAACTCTAAATCTGTGATCTGAGGAACAACAATCCTTTCTCTAGAATTCTATAATTTACAAAGCATTTGTCCCACTGCAACCCCGGTCTAGAGGCAGTATTGTTATTCTAATTTTACAAATAAGGAAACGGGCTTACCGGCCCCGAATTTGCCCAAAGTCACAAGAAGACTTGTGAGAGTGGGACCTGAAGAAAGCTGCTACTCTGCAGGGGCTTTATCTTAAATGTCCATTTAGAAAACTCTAAAATTCATAGAATCTGTCCATGAAAGAGCCCTTAGAACATGTAATATAGAATATCCCAACTGGAAGAGACTTTTTACATGCAACATAAAATGTCAAAGTTCAAAAAGACCTTAGTATGTTAAACTGGCAGGGGCATTAGAACACAAAACATTTTAATTAGAAGAGTCGTTAGAAGTTATCCAGTTTAACTCCTTCATTCTGCAAATGAAGAAAATTATTTCCTTGCAAGGTTATAACTGAATACAAAAAATATTCTTTCTTTAGTTTCTAAATGGAATAGGATTTTACTTCTTTAACATGTCCATAAAGGGGAAAACTACACTAAAGCAAAAGCACGTTTCCTCCTTATTTTCTCTCTTTTTTCTCTCTCCCTTCTTTCCTTCTTTTCTTCCCTTCTTCCTTCTTTTTCCTTTTCCCCTTCCCTCTTTCCCTCCCTTCTTTTATTCCTTTCTTTTTCTTTCTTTTTAGTTTCTTTTTTCCTCCTTCCTCCCTTCTTTCTTTCCTTCTTTCTCTTTCACTCTTTTTCTTTTTCTTTTCCTCCCCTCCTCTCTCTCTGCTCCCTTCTTTCCTTCCTTCCTTTGCTTCTTCTTTTCTTCCTTTCCTCTTCATTCAGGAAGCAGGTTGTTAGGCCCCAGTTTTTTTCTGGTCCAATGATATGAACAAATACAGAAGAAAGTCAAGTCAAACTTTACTCAGTTTCTTTTGTTCTCCCAATTGGCATCTAGGAAAACAAAACAAATCCATTATTGATTGTTTTTGTAGGCAGTTCTCAGGCTGAGAAAGAAGAAATCCCAGTTTTCTAAGTGTTAAAGAAGTAGGCAGTATCAGGCCTCCTGCAGAAAGTGGATAAAACCCAGTGGTTAGGCAAAAGAGTGTTTTCCTGGGACATTGCAACCTTAGAGCCATCAAGCACTCTGTAACCCTAACTGTTGTTCTCTGAGGCAGCAGCTGCTGAAATTTCAGCCACAGATATAGACATAATCAGAAAAGATAGAATAATATTCTCCAAGTACACAATAGTCAAACCTCCATCAGGTCTGCCTTGTGCACTAATTCATGCCCAAGAAAAACTAACAGTAATGATTAATTAAAGGTGCAGTAAGCTTGGCAGAGAAATACACACCAGACTGAATGGAGACATCTTATCGTTTTGATCTAAAGATAGTGCTTTAAAAATCACATATAATTAAGCCCTTAAAATGGAAGAGGCTGCTTAAACTTTATTATCAACACAGAGGAGGATTGCATCCTTGGGTCTTACCAACAGCTTTGGGGAAAACTGAACAGTTTTCCAAACCTGAGGTACCCGCTGATCTTGCTCCCACACCTGCGGGCTTAATCTGACACACCTATTTTAATCACTCAGGAAAAGAAGGCCTGAACTCAATAACTGAAGGAAAACAGAATGAATATACATAGCAAATATGTACAGGTGTGTCCCTGAGATACAATTGCAGTGTGAGTATTCTTTTTCTATAACTGGATTTAAGAAAAAGAGGAAAGCAAAGGAAAAAAAAAAAAAGATGAAGAAGGAAAGAAGGAAGGAAGGAAGGAAGGAAGGAAGGAAGGAAGGAAGGAAGGAAGGAAGGAAGGAAGGAAGGAAGGAAGGAAGGAAGGAAGATGAGGATGAAGAGGAGGAGAAAGGAAAGGAGGAGGAAGAGAAGAAGGAAGAGAGGAAGGAAAAGAAAAAGAAAAAAAGAAAGAGAAGGAAAAAGAAGAAGAAGGAAAAGAATAAAAAAGAAGGAAAAGAAGAAAGGATAGAAGAAGAAGAAGGAGAAGGAGGAGAAAGAGGAGGAAAAGAAAATATTTGTCTATACTGAATAGCCAAATGCTACGTAGGAATAGTCAACAGTGAACACAATGAACAGTAAGGACAGTAAGTATAACCTCCCAGGTTCTGAAAGCTTGACATTTCCAGAAATTGAGCTGTATTTGTAAAGTTGTGTATTTGTCAGAACATGTTTGCTACATTATCCCTGCTTCCTCCCTCCTTAGCAATATTATAAATTTCTTCTGTGAGTGTAATTATTGCTAGTATTACTGAGCAAACAGTGGATAAAAGAAGATTTTAAGGTTACAAAAGCCAGCCTTAATTCATGCTTTGGGTGATATTTATTAAAATGTTTGTTTACATGTCTACACTCTCTGCTGAAAGCCTTGCTATGTTAGCTGTTACAGAAAAATGGTTTCCCCCTTGAGCTATGTTCAGTCTGAGAAGCTGATTTGATTTTAATTGGAGAAGAGACAGACAGACAGACAGACACGTAGATAGACAAGACAGACAAACCCTAAGAGACAGAGACTTGTTTCAATGACTCCAGGGCTTACTTTCATACTAAATTTATTTATCCCCTATTATATTATCTAACATTAGTCTTGAGAGATAGGGGATGGAGTCAGTCAATAAGCATTTATTAACCATCTACTACATACCAGGCAGAGTGCTAAGAGATGACTTAAAGAGATCCTTTCATTTTTCAGAAAAGGTAACTGAGGCCAGGAAAAAAGGAAATGACTTGGTCAACATCACACAATTGGCAAAGCCAATAACCTGAATGTCCTGTCCTAATCTAGTCATCATATCACATTTGTTGGTATGAAAAGTATTCACTGCATAACCCACTTGAATAGAAATAGAGAGAGAATTCAGCTATTTTTTTTTTTTAATTCTCTATCTCATTTCTAGGGTCTCATTATACCAGTGTCCAACAGCTGATGGGGTGAGAGCTGGGATAAGAAAATGGACAAACCAATTCCTTCACTGGGCTTCTCTGAACTTTCTTGGCACATGACTGAAACAACTGAACAAATGGATAAAGGAGATAGTAATAAAATGGAATCTTCTGACATCATTGTACATGCATAATTTATTCATGTTTCCAAGGAGAATAATACCATGGAGTCAGATGGAAGATTTTTTTTTTCCCTTAATTGAAATCAGAGTATCTAACCTCAGTACTCAGGTACACTTCCCAAGTGAGTGATTCCTGAAAATCTCTTATAAATTGATGCTAAAAAGCAAAGGAATAATGAATGAATGATGCCTCCCAAATAAGTTTTAATTCTTAGGGGAAAGGAGAAAATAAAGGAAGAAAGAAATGTGGATATTAAGGGACAGAGTTAAGAAAGAATATCTAGAATTATTATATTATAGATTAGATTATAATTATTAGGATAATTAAAATTGGAAAAAAACCCAAAGGGCTTTCAGTCTAACCCCCCCACACAATAGGTACTGCTTATAATAGCGCTTTAAATCTTACATAGGGGGCAGCTAGGTGGCACAGTGGATAGAGAACCATATTTGAAGTTCAAATCTGACCTCGGACACTTAATACTTCCTGGCTGTGTGACCCTGAGCAAGTCACTTAACCCCAATTGCCTTGACAAGAAAAAAAAAATCTTACATAGCATCACGAATTACCCCAGCTGAGCTTCATAATAACTCTATGGGGTAAGTACCCATTTTACAAATGAGGAAACTCAGGCTTCCAGGAAGTTTACTGACTTGTTCAGCTTTATACAGAAAATAAGCAGCATAGACAAAATTTGAAGTCAGTTCCTCTTATTCCAAGTTCAGTACTCTCCCCATCACACTTTCATACTAGCTCAATTCAATGAACACTTCCTGTCTACACTTTCAGGGAACTATTCTGGATTATAAGTGTACAAAGAGAAGCCCTGCTCTCAGGGAATTTACAAGTAGGAAGAGGAATGATAGGGACACATAAAAAGAATACAAGGGAGACACAATTATATATATATATATATATATATATATATATATATATGCACATACATGTGTATATGTGTGTGTGTGTGTGTGTGTGTGTGTGTGTGTAAAGCAGTTGAAGATAGAAGAAACATTTTCACATGACTAAACAAAAGAATGGGAAAATCAAGAAAGGCTTCCTGGAGGAAGTGACATTTGAGCTTGGCTTGGAAGATTTAGCTAGAAATCCAGTAGGGACTGAAACCAGGCATAGGGGATTGCACAAATAAAAACTCAGTGACTGGAGAGAGCAGAGCAAGAATGAGGAAGGAAGAATCAACCTGTGATCTGCAATAGAGTAAATAAAAACGATTAATATTGAGCTAATGTTGGACAAAATGCTTTGGCTTTCTCTCCTTTCCCCTCATTTCTGCCATTTTTTTCATTCCTCCTTTTTTTCCACTTTTTTATGTTTTCTATGAGAATGGATATCCTTTCCTGGCACTTTTAGGATTTCCAAAATCTGTCAGAAAGTTCTGTTTCCTAACTCAATGATCAAGGAAGAGGGAAGAAAGGAAAGGACACACAGAATCTGAGTTAGGTAGCCTAGATTTTTGTTCTGACTAGCAGTGAATCCTTGGGGAAATAGTTCACCTTTCTGGAGTTCTGTTTGCTTGAATGAAAGAGTTAGACTAGTTCACATAGGAATTGCTTTCTAGCTCTGTTCACCTGTTTCCCATGTCTAATATTCTATGATTTCATGATTCTAAAGATTTCAATCTAGCATCCAGACTTCAGATTCATGTGTTTTTACTTATTAATGTTTAATATTTTAAAAAGTCATGATTGCAGAAGCTGGAGGACCTGGTTAACTTACTATGTGAGCAGGTGCAAATTTTTTAATGTCTCTAAGCTTATCTACTAATAACTAGGTAAGTTTCTATTGCCATGATTTCTCCTTCATTGAGTAGGAACTTTTACAAGATAATCACAGCTCTTAGTAAATTGTTTCCATGGGTCACTAGGGCTGAAAAAAACCATCATCCTTCTGGTGATTCTCCCAGTTATTAGCACTCATCCTCTTGAAATTCCTTAATTTGTACTTGTATTTAATTACTTATGGACCCATTATATTCCCCCAGCCCCTCCATAGAATATAAGATCCTTGAAGGGAAAGACTTAATATTGTTTTAATATCCTTGGTGTCATACACAAAATAGGAAAGAGCCTTAAATAACTTCCAGTCCAAGCTTCTCATTTTACATGAGGAAACTGTGACTTGGAGATGTTCAGTAGCTTATCCAAGTATATACTCAATTGGCTCTTGGCTAGATAAAAAGTCCTTTTCACTGGATCTTTTCTATGAGATTTTTCCTGCCCTGCCCTTCTGCTACCAATCTTCTTCCTCCCATCCCCCAGGCATTATCATCTGTGTCCATCAACAAACCAAAGTCCTTTACTGGGGAGCAAGAACTGAACATATCAGTAAGTCTTCAATACAACATCCCTGCCTACTCAAAGGAAAAATACTGCTAAGGCTTATCAGTTAACAACACAGCCTAAAATAGTACTGCATTTGAGGCACACCTAGCTGGCTCTGGAAATGACACCTTTCTTGAAAATAGACTCTTAGAATATTTCATCTGGAGGAACTTTAAAATATAGAACATCAAATGTTAGAACTGAAACTTAGAATATGTCAGAGTTGGAAGGGTTTTTAAAACCGAGCATAGAATTTTAGAGCAGAAAGGGCCCTGAAAACAGAGAATGTTAAGAGCTGGAAGGAATCTTTTAACATAAAACATGAGATGTCAGAGCTAACTGTGTTCTTAGAAAATATCAAGTCAAATCAGCTCATTTTATAGACAATGAACCTGAGGCCCAAAGAGGGGAAGTGGCTTGATAAGCACATATTTTCCCCCTGTTAACGTTCGGATTTTTTTTTTTTTTTTTTGGGGGGGGGGTTAAACTTTTCTCCACTTCTGCTCCTTGAAAGACAGGAAACAGAAATGCTTCTGGAGAAGCTAAAGCATTCTGAGGTGTTTGTATAAATGTCTCTAATTTGGCAGGTTTTCTCCTTTCCCACCCGGCTCCAGAACCTACCAGTGAACCCACTGTTCACGGCTTCCATTGGCATTTGTCTAACGCTCTAAGGTTTTTACTCAGCATTTTCCAGACATTATCTCATTTCATCATTTAAAAGTCAAAGTTGTGGGGCTCCCTGGGTGACCTTCCTTAGCTGGACGCTCCTAGTGGAATGGATCACAAACTTCCTTGGCCAGGATGGACAACAAGAGTTTGGAAATGTACTAAAACACCACCTCTGTTCTAAAGAAAGATCAGAACAAGAGGAAAGATGAACACAGAAGTGGGAGATAAAATTGTTGTTTTTGTTTTTTTGTTTTTTTTTTTAAGGGACTCTTTGCCTTCTATCTAGGCCTGTTTTAACCTTCTAGGCCTGTCCGGGTGGGGCTGTTGCTGAGTTATTATTGTGCTTCTGATCCCTGATTAAGATTTCCTAGCCAGCAATTTATTTTAGTGCTTTGGGGAAGAAGTGAGTTTCTCTCTGCCGCTCTATCATTTATATTATAACTTGATCCCCTGAAGGAAATACCTTTCACATCACAATTAAGATGAGGCTTAAAGTGAAAAGTTTGCCATATTGGTAAGGGTATGAAATGCTGGGCCAGATGTGCTTCTAAAGCCAGCCCTTTGACTGATGGCCAATAATGGATTGTGTTTTAGACTTTACCCAGATCTGCTCTTCCCTGTAAACTTCTTATCGGCAAGAAGGAGTTTTCTACAGTTTCAGGCACTTGGTTTTTCTTTCAGTTTCTTTTTACAGCTGAGGTAGGAAAGAAAAGAATTTTCATTTCTACAAAGGGATTGTTGAATGATGAAAAAAGGGGCCGCAAAATCAGGAAAGTCTGTTGTAACTTTGCTCTTGATGGTCACCTGGTCAAAGGATAAAAGCATTATTAGCAATAAGACAAAAATGCTCCAAATCCCCTTTTTCCCACTTTGCCAATAAACTCTATTCTCAGTCCCCCAAGGTGGCATAGACCTAATTAGTCGTGCCCTTAAAATACAAAAGCACAAGCAGGCGTGCCCACAAAACAAACAACAACAGCAAAGCCCAATAATTCTTCACAAGCCTACAACAGGAAACGCTTGAGATCATAGACTCCATGCCTGGCAAATTAAAAGATTTAACACTTGGTAGGTTAATCTCTCAGGTTTTAGTGACTGTGCTTATTGAAAAAAAAAAAAAAAAAAATCAATCAGAAGTAAAAGGGGTCTCAGAGCACAAGTCTGGGCTGATTTTTGTCAGTTTGTCTGGCTCAGATTTTTTATTGAAGCCAAGGAATTCCTACCTCTCTGTGATAAGGATCTGTGAAGGATTTAGAGAAAAAGATGTCACTTCTCTCCTCCCACCCCCCACAACCCTTTTTACTGACTTTTTTTGTAAAATACCAGTTTCCTTATGTTACATAAGTGTAATTCACTTTAAATTCTTTCCCTCTCTTCCTGTGTCTTCATAGACAAAGTGAAGGAATTATTCCCTGAATAACCTATACTACTTTTTCTCTCTTTGAATTATCATGGATAAACTTATCTATTTTAAGAGAAGCAGTTGGTGCAGAAGATAATAATGTTGAGCTTAAAATCAAGAAGATCTGGGTTTGATTCAAGTCTCTCACACCTATTGCCTCAATTTCTTCCTCTGTGAAATGGGAATGATAATGTCTGTAGTATGTCCTTCATAAGATTATCTAGAAGATAAATATTATCTGGAAGGTTTCTATGGGAAACTTTTCACAAACTTTAAAGCACAGAAAAAAAAAAAATATTAGTCATTGGAATTAAGCTAAAGCCTTAGAATAGAATTTAAATTCCTTTAGGATAAGGGTTCTTAATCTGGGGTCCATGGACCTGTTAGATATCAGAGGGTCATTAACTTGGATGGAGAAACAAATGGAATCTTGCTTTTCAATCACCTTAATCTAAGTCTAGCATTTGCTTCAATTTTTAAATGCAGGCAATCAAGCCTTGATCTGAGAAGGGGGTCATCTTTTCACCATGATTCACCAGCTTGCCAAGGGGGTCATGACATACAAAAGAAAGGTTAAGAACCCCTGAGTTGAGGCAAGATTTTGCTTTACATTTCCAGAATCTGGTCCAGCCTTTACATAGACAGGTACCTAAAATATGTTTATTGAAAAGATAGTGAATTAGTGAATGAATTCCCTGGGACCTAGTATAGTACCTCACATTTTTATTTATTTGGTTTTTGTCCAGAAATGTGATTTCATTTATGTAGGGAACTCCTAATGTAGATCCCTCTATCAACACAAATTGGCATCTTATGGGATTAGAGTTTAAGTGACTTTTCCAGGATGATACAACCAGATATGTATCTGAGGCAGACTCTGAGTACAGGTCTTCCTAATTCTGAGAGTTCCTTGATTTCTTCTGTCCACCACTAGTTCACATTGCCTCTCACCTTGCACATGATAAATCTTTAGTTGAATGAATGAATGAATTCTACACTCCAATTGTATAGACCACTTAAGATGGCACATTTCAAGTACAGAAAAATTCATTCCAAGTACTTCTATTTTTTGTTTTGATTTGTTTTTATTCTCCCCAGTTACATGTAAAACAACACTTTTTTTTGCTTATACATGCATATTCATTTTTTACATATTGCCATATGAATCACGTTAGAAGAGGAAAATCAAAACATAAAGGAAAAACCATGAGAAAAAAAGTGAACTTAGCATGTGGTGATTTGCAAATGTGGATGGCTTTTTTTCATCTTGAGTTTATTTGGGTTGCTTTGGATCATTGAACCTCTGAGAAAAAGCAAATCTGTAGTAATTGATCATCACACAATTTTCCTATTGCTGTGTACAAGATTGTTTCACTCAGTATCAGTTCATTTAAATCTTTCCAGGCTTTTTAAAAATGAGCCTGTTCATTTTTTACAAAGAATAATATTCCATTGCTTTCATATACTAAAAATTCAGCCATTCCTCAATTAATGGACTTTGGAAGGAATTACTCAATGATGATTTGGTTTCCTGAAATAACAGAAACAGCCAATTAGAGCAGTGAGATAAAATAGTTATCCTCGAAGAAAGAGAAAGATGACACAAAGTAAAACCTCTACTGGTAAGGAATAGTGAATTCAAATCTCTAGCCATGTGGTAACCAGGTCTATCCCTGAGGCAAAGGTGGTGGAGCAGGTAGAGCACTGGACTTGAAAACCCAGAAACACCTGAATTCAAATCTTTTCTCAGAAACCTATTAGCTGTATGACCTTAGACAAGTTACTACTTAATTTCTTTCAGCCTCAGTAGCATCATGTATAAAATAGAGATTAAAAAGTAATGCTTTCCTGGGTTGTTAGGAGGATTAAGAGGATCAAATTTGTACACATCCACACATATCCGTTATTTATGTAATATACATGTATGTATTTACATGTAAATATACATGTATATGTTGTGTGGGTGTGTATGTATATATAATTGCATTTAAGTATTTACTTGACTAGCTGGACCTATGTATATCTGGGTATTTATGATATACATACATATATTATACACGCACATATGTGTACGTTGGTACTTGTATATGTAAAGTTAGGGCAGCTACATGGTATGATGGATGGAGCACTGGACCCGGAGCCAGGAAGGTAAATATTCCTGAGTTCAAATATAGCTTTAGATACTTATTAGCTAGGTGACTCTGGACAAGTCACTGTTTGCCTCAGTTTCCTTAACTGTAAAATGAGCAGAAATGGCAAACCACTCCAATGTCCTTGCCAAGAAAGGAAGAAAGAAAGAGGAGAAAGAGGAGAGAGAGAGAGAGAGAGAGAGAGAGAGAGAGAGAGAGAGAGAGAGAGAGAGAGAGAGAGAGAGAGAGAGAGAGAATAGGATCACAAAGAACCAGTTATGACTGAAAAATTACTCAATAACAACTGCAACACTATGTATAAGGTTATGTACAAAAATGTTGGGGAATGGCTGAATAAGTGAGGTATATGAATGTAATGGAATATTATTGTTCTATTAAAATAATAAGCAGACTAATTTCCAAAAAGCCTGGAAAGACCTACATGAACTAATGCTGAGTGACGTGAGCAGAACCAAGAGAACATTGTACTCAGCAACAGCAAGATTATATGGTGTTCAACTATGATAGACTTAGTGATCCAAGACAATTCCAATACACTTGGGATGGAAATGTCATCCGGAGAGAGGTTTATGATGGAATACAGATAGAAGCATACTTTTTTCACTTTTCTATTTTTGGTTTGCTTTTTCTTTCTCATATTCTCTCTTTTGTTCTAATTTTTCTTACACAACATGATTAATATGGAAATATGTTTAAAATGATTGTAAACATAGCCTACATCAGATTGCTTGTTGTCTTGGGGAGGGGAGAGGAAGGGAGGGAAGTAGAAAAAAGATTTGGAATTCAAAATCTTACACAAATGAATGTAATTGAAAAAATAAAATACTATTAAGTAAATTTAAAAATTAAAAACAAAACAACCACCACAAAACCCTCAATATCATAAGGCATTGGACCAGGCTCTAGAAATATAAAGACAAAATTAAAAACAATCCTGGTCTCAACTCAAGGGTTCTTAGCTTTCATTTTTGTATGTTATTAAAGTCTGGTAAAAACCTACAGACTCCTCAGAATAAAGCTTAGTTGCCTCCATTTATAAGATGATAGATAGATAGATATAGATTGATGGATGAGAAGGAGGGAGAGAGAAAAGGAAGGAATGAGAGAGAGACAGAGGAAGAGGGAAAGATGGATGGATAGATAAATATAGATATGACTGCATTTGTATTTGTATGTATATACATATGTATATGAATATATGTAAAATGTTTTGCCACACATAAAGCACTAAATATGTTAGCTATTATTAATTGTAGAATACTAAATTTATTTTTGTGTACACACATACACATATGCTAGTCAACATGCTCACAGTGAAAGGGAGCTTGGTTTAAGACACAGGCTTCCTAAGTCTAGCCTTTGACAGATGGATTCAGAAAGATTCCATACCCAGAACGAGATCACATTTTCCCCTAGCATGTGGCAAACACCTGTGACCTATTGGCCTGGCCTGGCAGTTCCAGTGTGGGAGATAGGCCTTCAGTCTTAACCTCAGGGCCTTCCTCTTCTTCTGTGACCTTATTCTAAAAACACACACACACACACACACACACACACACACACACACACACACACACACACAAAACCACCACCAACAACTTTTAGCTGGCACTTGACTTGTCTGTGAGGTCTAAGTGATAATAATAGTCAAGTCTAATGGTGAAGAAGTAAAAAAGAAAACTACTGTCCTAGATTTCTTTCAGGTGGTGGGGAATCAGGAGAAGCAAGCAAGCAAATAAAAAAGCCTAAGACAGACTCTGTGGTAGAACAGGGGCTGCAGGATACTGTTATATATTTAGGTTGAAAGGGTATTTCTCGAGCTCCTTGGAGAGTTTAGAAATGGTAATGAATTTTCAAACTTGGGGATAGGAAGGGGAGAGAGGAATAGAGATGAGAGTTTCCTCCCATCAGTGGAAGAAATCAAGAGAGAGAGAGAGAGACAGAGAGAGACAGAGAGAGAGGGAAGAGTACTGTTTCACTTATTCTTTCTGGTTCCACAGAGATTTTCAACTAGTGAAAGCAGCATTTGAAATAAAAAGAGAAAACCTTATCCTGCTCTCATACAAAACCGAGGTCTGCTTGCACCTGGGATCTCAAGCCGGCTTCTGGTCACCATACCTCCAGAGTTGGAGAAAGTCCAGGAAAAAGCCACTAAAAGGATCAAAGGGATTAGGGGGTAGGGGGCGGGGCCTGGAGATTACTTAAGGAGAAGAGACTGTCTTCACTTTGGAAAGGAAAATTCAAAGAGAAAAGTTAGAATCAGTTTATCATATTAGGAAGGCCTGTATTACAGCATTATCCTGTCAATTATTTTGGAAGGCTGCATTGCTTAGAAGGGAGACCCAGCGGATAGTACCTTAGACCTGAATTCAAATATGACCTCAAACACTGACAAGCTGTGTGACCCTGGGCAAGTCACTTAACCCTGTTTGCCTCAGTTGCTGCATCTATAAAATGAGAATAATGACAGCCTAGACCTCTCAGACTTGTTAGGAGCATCAAATGAGGTAACAATCAGAAAGCACTTAGAGTACTAAGTGCTGGCACAAAGGGCACACTATGTAAATTGTTGTTATTATTTTACAAGTAAATTGTATTGGTAGAGGCAGTTCCCTAGCCTAGACCAAAGAAATTACAGGGTTACAGGTGTCAGGGTATGGAAGGGAGGATGGAAGTAAATATGAATATCAATTTTACTCACCAGGTCCCACAACACTAAAAGCAGTGTGGCTGGTATCAGTGGAAAGATGAGAGATGGGTTCAAAGCCTGTCTGTCACAGTTACTTCAAAAGTAGCCTTAGAGAAGTCAGTTTCTGACACTCAGAAACTGAATCTCAATTTCCTCATCTGTAATATGGGGATAAAAATACCCAGACATAAGCATTTCAACAAGGATTTATTCTCAAAGGTGTGAGAATTTTCTCACCTTCAGAGCAGTGTTATAAAAGAAAGTGCTTTGTAGAATTAAGCAGAACTAGGAGAGAAAATAAATTACCATAATGAGGCAACAGAAAACAATTCTGAAAAAATCCAGAATTCTGATCAATACAGTGACCAACTCACTATGAATCTTTGAAAGGTGGTAGACTACAGTTGTGGAACTGGGCATACATTTCCAGATAGCTAAAATGTTGATTCATTTGGCTTCATTGTGGTTGGCATATGATTTTGCAAAAGTTCAGGATGGGGAAGCACTAGGAAATAATAGTAAACTAAAAAAAAAAAAAATTAACTATCAATAATATTTTTTAAAAAAGAAAGGCAGTATGCTTTTTAAACCTTTAAACACTATATAAGGGGTAAAAATTATGATCTTAGACAAAATTAAAGCTATAATAGATTTAATGAAAAGAGAAAAATAGAATAACTACATTATATGCTGGCCATATTGATTAATATTGTTTTAGATTATTGCTGGTGGTATAGGAAATGATGAAGGGGTAGTTAGAAAAACATGGAAAGACTTGGATTTATGAGGGAAGATGCTATCTACCTTCAGCAAAACAGAAGACAAGTAGAAATAAGCATATTATGGCCTTACATATATATATGTTATGTATATATGACTATTTCTGTGTGTATATATTTGTGTGTATGATTGCAGATATCTATAATATGGATATGTGTATGTATATAGGTGTTTGCATATGTTTACATACACACATTAATATATCTGAGCTTAATTGTTGTCTGCTATGGGAAGGGGAAAAAAGGAATAAAATTTTAAAAAGCACAGCATAGAACATAAGAAAACCCACAAGGAAGCAAAGAAAACATTAATAGCTCTGAACACAATGTGAAGTATTTATTGTATAGGCTTTCTTGAAATGGAAATTTATTGCATTATGTTTTGAATCTTCTCTTACATTTTGCTGTGCATGTGGAAATGTTTCTTTTCTCATTTTGTATTTGTATTAAAATAAATTTTAAAAACACTACATAAATAAGATGTTATTAAATAGAAGGCACCTTGTGAAGTCTAAAAGGAGTGCATTGGGCCAAATAAAATTGAGCAGCAATGATGTAGAGGAAAGAATACTGGGTTTTTTTAATCAGAATCTCTTAGTTCAGAGCATTTATTATCTATGAGATATTGGACAATAACTTAAAATAATAACTCACCCTTAAATCAGATGTGAGACTTATAAATCATTTTCTCACAATACCCTTCTGAGGCACATGGTACAAATTTTATTAACTATATTTTACAGATAAAACAAGCTCAGAGAAATGAAATTATTTGCCCAGAGTTAAATAGCTAATAAGGAAGATTCACATCTAGATCTTCTGACATAATACACTCTCCACTACTTCCTAACACACACACAAACAAACAAAAACATTGCTGGGCATCCATTTTCTCATTTGTACAAAGAAGAAATTAGAAAAGGCAGTCTTTAGATAGGTCTCTTCCAACAGATACTAGGAATGTAAGTGAAATAAATGAAAAAGCATATTTAATTTCCTACTATGTGCCAAGATTGTTTTAAGCAATTAAAGTACATATACAAAAGTCAAATCAGTCCCTGCCTTCAGAGTTTACATTCTGATCTAAGGAACCAAGACATGTAGGGGAATAATGGCCAATTTGAGGAATATTTAAGTTTATGATAGTAAGATCACAGGGGCCAAATGCTCCTTTCCACAGAGGAAAAGACAAAGGATGAAAAAATCTGATTTTAAAACAAGATTTAGAAAAATGCATGCCTGAAAGGGCCACATAACAATTGAGAGGCTGAGGGATATTAAAATGGTCTGTCATCTATGCCTAATGAGGCAGGACCTAAAGTTCCTTCTAATTCTAAAATCTAATAATTCTATAATGATAGATTTGATAGATGAGAGAGAAGGGAAGAAGAGGGAAAGGAGAAGAGAGGATGGGAGAGGAAGAGGAAAGAGAGAGCAGAGAGAGGAGAGGAGAAAAGAAGGGGGGAAGAGAGAGAGAGAGAGATGGAGACAGAAGGAAACAGAGAGTGGGGAGAAGGGAGAAGAGAGGGAGGAGGAGGAGAGGGAGGGGGCAAGTTGTAGCAGATATGGAGATAGTTATAGGGAAATAATAGATGGAGATAGATATACATATACATATATGACCATATTATATAGTTACCAAATTCATACACATACATACACACATACATACGCATATTTTCTTTTACTCAATTCAGAGAAAATGAGAATTTTGTTTAAAAATACAGCTGAGAATCTCTAACACACATGGTGTCCAAACTGTCAAAACAATCAAGCTTTATTTAGTTGAAGAATGCTATCTTTCGGAATACTTCCTTTTCTTGAAGTTTCACTTCAGGTGTTCTCTTTTCTGTGAAGCTTTCTTTGATCTGAACTCACTCCCCAGATAAAAATAATGTTTTTCTCAAATTTTCAGGAACCATTTTGAATCTCTTTTTTGTAGCTTCCCTTACTCCAAGACCCTTCCCACATTCCCCATCATGTATAATTTTTATCAGAACAGTTTCCTACCATTTCCCACCCTACCTATACCCAAGTAGAATATATCCTCCATGAGGGCAGAGATTGTATCATTTTTTAAAAATCTTTGTACAGTTGTTTGAATATTTTGTTGTTATTATTATTTGGGATTTTTTGGCAAAGATACTAGAATGATTTGCCATTCCTCTTCCAGCTCATTTTACAGATGAGGAAACTGATGCAAACTGGGGTTAAGTGACTTGCCCAAGGTCACGCTGAGGCTGGATTTCAACTTCCTTACTTCAGGTCTAGTGCTCTATTCACTGTGCCGCTTGATACATAGACACACATCCACACACACACAGACACATACACATACACCCCCCCCCAAAAAAAAAAATTGTATGCTGGAACAAAATACCATAGCAGTAAAATTTGTCATTACAATTTATATATAAAGAGGCCATTGGTCTGCTTTATATTCATTATATAATGAAGTTCTATGGTAATCATTATCAGAAAAAAATATAATAGTAAATCCCAAGAACTCAAATTTAGCATTTTAAAGCATATTCTCTCCTTACCCTGTTTTCTTCTTTAATCCCCATTTAACAGTCAGGTAAAGTAAGCAGGGCAAGTATTATTATCACCAATTACAGATAAGGAAGGGGCTGAGTGGGATGATGTTGACTCCAAAGCATGTATCTGTACATATGTATGTAGTTATACAGCACACGTTGTACATGTGCATATGTATGTATGTGTGCATATGTATGTTGTTTTCCATTTATTCTATGAATGATATTGAACTGAGAACTTCTCTCTCCCCAGGAATTGGACTTGGAAGCTGGGGGAAAGAACATGCAGCATTTCTTCTGCTTCCTATGATCATTCCTATCTTCTCTTGTAGTTACTTTCAAAAGCCAGAAGTGTGGCCAGTGTTTTAACATTCAAGCCTGTGAGATGATGAATCATGTCCTATGAGAGGTCATTCCAAATTCTGTAGTGAGCTCAGTGAAGAACTTTGTCCTACTTGCCTAATTGCTCTACTTTGAAAAAGAAGGTTGAGACCAGTTGTAGATAGCATTTTTTTAAACCTCTGAGATGAAAGAACTTTAGACATTTGTCTGTAATTGCTAGGGCCTAAAGACCAGAACTTTAAATTAATCTATCATGTATAGAGATATGTTCATATGATTGTTTATGAATACAAGTATGAATGAATGCATTGTAGGTGTGTATTTTTGCAAGAATACATACACATATATATCCTGCATTAAATTGTCCTGACCACTGTCATTTTGCAATAACTTTGTTAATACATTTTAACCAAACTCAAATTCAAAATTATAAGAACTTTGCTATAACGTTTTCCAGTCAATCTTTTTTTGACATTTATATTAATGCTCCTATAAAATCAATGGCCCCTTATAACATTTTCAAATTATGTAATGTTTTTATAGAACTAATTTATGCTATTGGATATAGCACTGATTGATGAATGAATGGAAATATACAGATGCATATATACATATATATGTATATAATATACTTTATATATATATATTGGGATTATATATGTATATATATATATGTGTGTGTATATGTATACATATATATATAGAGAGAGAGAGAGTCAAAGTATTCATAGAGAGTAATGAGACTGATTATCATGAATGGCTCATGAAGTGAGACTTCTTAAGTTATAATCATATTTCATATATACGCATATACCCCCAATCCTTCCCTCCTCAGCAGTTCTCCCCCCCTCCCCACACACACATGGAAAATGAGCCGAAGATCTGGGCTAACTACACATCCACAAAGCTCCCATAGAAACATAGCAACCAAACATTCAAAGATGAAAAGCTAGATGAGAGTATTTCATCAGGAAAAAAAGTCAAGGTTATTTTTTACTGCCACATGGAGGGGGAGGGGTGTTTATTTGTTGAAAGAAGAATTCTTATTTCTTTCTCTCTCCCTCTTTCTTACTTCTTAATTCCTCACTGTAGAAATATTCTGGTGAAAATGTCTTTGCTTGTTTTATTAAAGTATTGGAAGAGAAGAAGTGTGTGTGTGTGTGTGTGTGTGTGTGTGTGTGTGTGTGTGTAGTCAGAAGAAGCCAGAAAAATTCTCCCTAACAAAAGGGAAAAAAAAATTCTTTGGCTGGTATCCGTTCCCAGACTATAAACATATTCAGTAACTTCCCAACCACATCATAAAATGCTCTCCTCCTCTCCATGTTCTCCCTCGGTTCATATGATTCAGTTATAAATTGTGTAGAATCTTATTCTGATGGTTAATGGCTGCAGCCCTAATACTCTTAGTTTCTGAGGAAGTCCACAAAAGCTTCCCTTTGTTGGGTGAGCTAGCTTTGGTAGGCTTTTTACTGGGAACTGAATGGGTGTGTTCCATTTAGCTGCTGTTGGATTTTTAGAGCAAGAAATTGAAAGATGATCCTCTGATAGAGATCAGAGAAAGAGAGATGTTACCTCAGACACCAGCAAAGCATAAGCCGGCCTTATAAACAGGAAAGCACCAACCACAGTATTCTCAAACCATGAAATACAAGTAGGAGCTTGTGAACTGAAACCCGAACTGAGTCCAAGAATCAAACAATGGTCATTTTTTGCTCCAGAAGGTGACAATCTCCAATTTTCCTACAACTGGTCTGGCTCGAAGAACCCAGTTTCTTTCTAATGGGTATAGGACACAAATAAATGGATTTAAGTGTCTTTTCCCTCTGCCTCCAGCCCTCATGCATCTCATAGCTTTTGCTTGTGAAATGTGATTAGATCATGTGTTTTGCTCTCTGGGCCACATTTTGCCTAGAAGTAGGCTCCTGGTTTTCATAAGTACCTTCTGATTTGCTCAAACTCTTGCACCTTCTGATTTGCCCAGACAAAGACCAGAAACTGAAATCCAGCTGAATTACCCAGTTGTATTTATTAACAAAGTGGCATTCAGCCAAAATGCTGAGCACGTCAGGACTATAACCTGTTCAGACATAATGGCTGCCTTTGTAAGAATATCTCTACATTTCTGCAACTCTACCCCCACCAGTTTGTTCAATGAACCAGAAATCATTTCTATTTCTTTGCAGCCAGAAAGAAGAGATCAGTAATAAGGCAGGTGTGCATTTCTTCTGCTGTTTTTAAAACAGGATAACATGAAAATATTTAGCCATCTTCATTCTTTCTTCAAAAATAATTCTGAGTTCCCCACATTGACCAGAGAATACAATACTCAACAATAACTGATTGAATGATGTAGGAGAGACACATGGGTAAATTATTTTTAAAAGCAGATTTTATTCAGAAGCTATAGAGTTCAATTTAATGAGAATCATGCCCCCAGTAACTATGATATACCTACTCCTGTTCTAGAGGGAATATATGAGAAATATAAAACACTATCACTTCCCTTAAGGAGCTTATAATCTAGTTGGTGAGATAACACATAGCCTCACAAAGTCAGATAATGATATGTGACAGTATGAATAAATGCCACAGTAATGACAGCATACACATGCTATGAGTTCAGAGGGAGGGGCCCATCCTCCTGCCTGTTACTGTCTATAATACATCATCTCTGTTAAATACACTTAAACATCTGCAGGGTGGGATGTTCTACCATTTCTCTAGGTTTGAATTCACACTCCTCAAAAAGAACAGAAACTAGTAGGGCTTCATATATCTATCTTGCAAGAGATTTTAGCGATAAGAAAATAAGGTAAATGACCTCACAAATGTGCACTACATATATACAGCTTTGGACTTCAGCTCCTTCATCTAAAAAGGTCTTTCAGCTCTAACATTCTTTTTCTTTTCTTGAAGTTTTTTTTTTTTTCAAAACCTATGCAAGAATAATTTCTTCACCATTGAACTTTGCAAAACCTTGTGTTCCAATTTCCCTTCCTTCCTCCCACCCCGTCTCCTAGATCGCAAGTAATCTAATATATAAATGGTAAAAATAGTAATATTCTTTTTCTTTTCTTTTTTTCTTTATTTTTTTCCAGCTCTAACACTCTGTGTACTAAAGCCCCTCTCAGTGTAGATATACACTCTATGTCCTCTGTTCTGAGATCCTTCCAGCTCAGACATTCTGTTCGAAAATCCCTCCCATTTCTGCCACCCAGTGACTCTGTGACCCAAAGTCAATCTGCAGCAGCACTGGGTAGGTAGAGGGGCTAGATCTGAAAATGCTAAATGTTACAACTATTTTATAAGCTTTTCACATTTTGAAGCTTAGCTGGATCTTAGAATTTTCTGTTCTACTGATATGTGTGGATACTTTTCTGCAGGGAATTTAGGGATCAGGACAGCCAGACAGGTGACAACCTTTCCAAGGTGGAGATCTTACTACAGTGCTTTGTTTAATCAACAATTTTAATTCCTTCACTCTACAAATATTAAGTGTATAAGGTGTAAAAACACCCATGCTGGGCATTAGGGGAAGTTGTAAAATTAAGATGGTCCTGCCTAATGGAGGAGAAAAAGATACCTGCTAGGTAGTATGGTGGATAGGCTCTTAAATGTGAAGTTAGTAAGATGAGTTTAAATTTTAACTCATAAAGTCACCCTGGCCAAGTAACTTTAACAATTAAACTCAATTTCATCATCCATAAAATAGCATCTATTTCATGAAGTTATTCTAGACAGCTAAGTAGCAATGGGCCTGGAATCAAGAAGATTCATCTTCATGGGTTCAAATCTGGCTCCAGACACTTACCAGCTGTGTGACTCTGGGCTAATCACTTACTCCTGTCTGCCTCAGTTTCCTCATTTGTCAAATGAGAGGGAGAAGGAAATGGCAAATCACTCCAGTGTCTTTACCAAGAAGAGTCAGACATGATTAAACAACAATATAGAAATGTGACATATGTCAAGCACTTACTAAATCTTAAAATGTTACATAAATGTTATTGTTAAAATATATGGTAATGTATATTGTATGCAACTAGCTAGACTTTGTGCAAGGAGGCTCATTTCTCCAATCTGTAAAATGAGAAAGTTAAAACAGTTGAACTCTAAGATTCCTTCTAGTGCTATATCTTGAGTTCATATCCTATATTAGACACTTAAGAAGTATGTGACTGAACAAACCACTTGACCTCTCAATAGACTTAGTTTCCTCATCTGTAAAATCCACCTCCCCAGGTAGTTGTAAGGAACAAATAAGATCATATTTGTAAAACGCTTTGCAAAACTTTAAGTGTTATATAAATAGTAGCTATTATAGTTATTATTTTATTTTATGATCTTATGGAATTCATAGGATAATGGCAAAGAAATTTACTACATGAATTCCAAGGAAATAAGTAGGTAATTAGTTACCAGGGGCTGAGGAAGCTTCCAGGAGGAGAAGATGACATGAACTGGGTTGTGTACAACAGCAACAACCTTTCTTGTACCATTGCTGTGAAAACCTCAGGCATCCTTCATAACCAATACATATCTGTAGCACCATCTGACATCCTTGGATAGAGACTTTCTGGATTTTTAGAAGGGGTCCTCACTGATCTGGACCTCCTGGTAAACCTTATTCCTAATGCCATTCTCATGACATGAATAGCAGTATCTAGTCAGATAGATAGATGTTTACTCAAATTCAATAATAATACTTAAACATAATAATGAAGATTAGGAGTAAAACTTATTAGGTTAAAAAAAAAAGGGGGGGGAATAATCATTAATTTCAAAGTTGAAATTAAAATAGATTTGACCAAAAAAAAAAAATTAAGAAACTATATCAGTTAGATGGCTCAGTGGATAGAGGACCCGTCCTAAAGTAAGGAGGACCTGAATTCAAATCCACCCTCAGATACCTAATACTTCCTAGCTGTGTGACCCTGGGACTTACTTAACCCCAGCAAAAAAAAAAAAAAAAAAAGGAAAGACTTAGATTTATGAAGGAAGATGTGTGTGTGTGTGTGTGTGTGTGTGTGTGTGTGTGTGTGTGTGT
This sequence comes from Sminthopsis crassicaudata, assembly GCF_048593235.1. Lineage (NCBI taxonomy): Eukaryota > Metazoa > Chordata > Mammalia > Dasyuromorphia > Dasyuridae > Sminthopsis > Sminthopsis crassicaudata. Next base: position 238,813,903 of record NC_133618.1, on the reverse strand, counting down.
GGTGTATGTGTGTATTTATATGTATATCTGTGCTTAATTGTAGCCACCCTGGGGGAGAAGGGGAAGAAAGAGGAGAAAAATGGATAAAGTAGAAGCAGGATAGAGCACCAGCCCTAGAGTCTGGAGTTCAAATCTTACATCAGACACTTAATACTTACTAGCTGTGTGACCCTGGACTAATCACTTAACACCAATTGCCTGATTATACCCAAAAAAGAAAAAAAAATAAAGTAAAAACTGCACAGCAAAAAGACAAAGAAAACATACGAGGAAGCAAAAAAAAAAAAAAAAGATGGACAGCTTTGAATGCAATGTGAGAGTATATTTTAGATTCTCTTGAAATGGAAATTTATTGCTTTATATTTCAAATTCTCTCTTATGTTCCACGGTGCACATAGCAATGTTGTTACTTTTTTCTATTTTGTATTTAAGTTTTAAATAAGTAAATGGCAAAAAAAAAAAAAAAAAAAAAAAAAAAAAAAAAAAAAAAAACAACCCTCCAGAAAAAACAAATAAACAAAAAAAGCCAACCCAACTAGATAAGTGTGTACTTAAGTACTATTTCATTGGAGAAGGGTACATATGTGAACATAAACAAACCTCTGCAATATACACTACAAATTATTATTCCCATTTTATAGATAAAAGAAGTTGAGGCTTTGAGAGGACATATGTTCTACCTGTAATATTGCCAAATGACACTTATATAGTATTTGACATTTGAACTTCACAACAACCCTACCATGTAGTAGTACAGCAAGTACAGTTTTATAGATGTAGGAATTGAGTTGTGATCACTAATAAGTGTCGCAAATAGTCTTAAATCCAGCCCTCCTTTATTTATTCTAAGAGACTCCCTGTCTGGGTGATCAGATGAATCTGGATTTCACAGGATCATAGATCTGGGGACTTCAGAGATGTTCTCATCCAATTGTTTTCATTTTGCAGATAAGGAAATGCCTCCCATAATGGTCTACTAGCTCACCTGAGATTATAGAAGTCTGGGTCTGAATCCAAGTTCTGTGATTGCAAACAGCAGCCTTTCTGCTGCTCTAATACTATCATGTATATATATATGTGTATATATATATATATATATATACACATATATATATACATACATGATAATACTATCATGTATATATACATGCAGTCAGACATTGCACATGCATATTTAAACACATGTAGTGTCCCACCAGTGCACACACACATACCTTTCTCTGTTTTTGGCTCTTGGACAGTTTTGTGCCCATTACAAAGTCTCACCAGAGCATCCTATATAAAAACCTGCTTTGGCACCTTTTAAATTAAATCTGATGACTGGAATCCAAAAGTCAGACTGTTTGCAGAAAGACATCACAGAAACAGACTCTTTGATGCTGCCAGCCCTGGAGTGAACATTTTTCATCTGTTAGTACAGTACGTGGTTGCCAGGGATAGGATTAATTGCTGCAATCTATTTCTGGTTCTCTCTGTCTCCTTTAGCTTGAACTCTGACAGTACAAGCAGCCTAGATGGTCCAGTAGGTAACAAAAATAATTCTTTGAATTTGCATAGCAGAGGGAAGGGCTCAAAGCCCAGAAGGTGAGTGATTTGTCCTGTGTTCTGGCCAGGGGAGGGAAGTCCCACATGTTCTTATTTCTCATATAATCCCCTTTCCTCATGAAACTACTAAAGGCATGTCAGTAAGAGATGACAGAAACGTCCTATCAATTTTTTTAAGGGATGTGAGGAAGGGACTAGGAAAAGAATTAGGAAGTCCGGGGATGGGATGGGGACACAATGACCCTCATGGTCATATAATCACAGAATGGAGAGTTGAAAGGGGGTTCTAGAGGAAGTACTCTTCAGTGTCTGTAGAGTTTGCTATATTTTGGTCTTCTATTAATTAAGCTGAGCAATGACACTATAACCACAGCACATAGGCAAGAGCTATATGCATTTCACTACTGGTATCAATATTTATATCTATATCACAGAATCCTATAAATATCTGGCAAGTATCCTGGAGAAATCTGATGACTAGGGGATGCAGTGAATAAAATACTAGGCACTGAAGTGAGTTAAAAATTGCCTTCTGACACTTAGCTGAGCACTGACCTGACCAAGATACTTAACTTCTGTCTCAGTTTCCTCATCTGTAAATTAGGGATAATAAAAGCATCTACCTCCCAGGGTTGTTGTGAAGATCAAATAAGATAATTATTGTAAAGAGCCTGTTATATAGTAAGCACTATATAAATGTTATTTATAATATAGTATATTATTTATAATCATTATATTTTATATAACAATGATTACATATAATTATTATATTATATGAAATCATTGTATAACATGTAATTATATGTTATGTTACATAGAATACATAATAATTATAATGTATTTATTACTTTTATTATTGTGAAAAAAGCTCAAACAATCACTGAGCATTTATTAAGTACCTGCTAAATGCCAGACACTCTGTTAGGGACTAAGAATATGACAAAAGTAAAAGAGTACCTGCCCTTGAGGAGATTACAGTCTAGCCTAGTTTAAAAATATAGGTATAAACAATATAGATTCAAGATAGTGGGCAGGAGGAAGGCGGGGAAGAGGTACTGGCAGCTTGTGGTATTAGGAAAGCCTGCATGAGTTAACTTTGAAGGAAACTAGGAAATCAAAGGGGTAAAGGTGAGGAGAGATAGAGAACAGCTAGAGTATAAAAACTAAGATGGAAGATAAGAGTGTATAAGGAACAGTAAGAAAAAGCCAGTTTGTCTGGACAATAGTACTCTGGAAGGAAAATGATGTATATTAAGGCTAGAAAAGTAGCTCAAATCTTGCCTCCCCCATGAAGAATTCCCTGATGACCCCAACCCACAGCCATGAAGGAATGAACCATAGAATGGGGACAGTGTGGGGGAGAAGAGGTATTACCAGCAGGTGGGGTAAGGAAAGTCATGTGTTATGTTTATGATGTATAAAATATCTTTATATTATATTTTAGTTTTATATATGTCATTCTCCCAACTTCAATGCAAACGTATATTTTATTCAGTTCTGTATTTTTAAATATTTGTTGATTCATATTACATTTTTAGATGTAAATTTCCTTGTCTGTTCACAATATCTGAACTCATGGCAAAGTGAAAAGTGAAAGATATATTTCTCTAGTAGAAAACTCCCTCTACATCAGAAGAGACCTGCAACACTGAAGCCTCCAGGAATTAGTCAGTGGTAGAGCATTTTGCATTCAATTAGTATTAAAGCAGCATGGGGTATTGATGGTTATAGACTTTAAAAAGGGGAGGGTGGGGTAAGTAGAATAATTTTTAAGATGGACTTGGGGAAATTTTATAGGATATAAAGAAAAATCCAAATTTGATAGAAAACTCATCTATAGAGTCAAAGGGTGAATTGTAGTCTGTTCTTTGAAAGGAAAATGGTGTCAACATTACATGGTAAAAATGTAGGAAGTTATCAATGTTTGCTATATTAAGTGAGAAGTTCTCAGACTTGAAGAAATAGAGAGAGTAATTAAAATGGGACACGAAACAAAGAATTCTAATTATAGTATTAGCAGACCAGCAAGCAAGTCCCAGGTCTGCTTTTGGCTACTTAGGTGCAAGCTAGTTAACATCTCTGGGGCTCAGTTTCCTTATATGTCAAATTAAGGGATTAGACTTGTTTACCTGTAAAAATCCCTTGCAGCTCTAAATTTCTAATAGAATCTTAGGAATCTTTGAATCATTTTTATTGTTGTTCAATTGTTTTCAGTTGTGTCTGGCTCTTTATGACTCTATTTGGGGTTTTCTTGGCAAAGAAACAGGAGTGGTTTACCATTTCCTTTTCCAACTCATTTTACAGATGAGGAAACTGAGGCAAACTGGATTAGCTATACTTTTCATTCTGTTCAGCCAAACAACCATTTATTAAGTTTCTTATTTGTGTCATCTCAAGTAAACAATTTAAGGAAGGATGGAGAAGGAAATTAATATACATACATACATACATACATACATACATACAGAGAGTGAAAGAGACAAAGAATTAATAAAAGATAAAATCTGATGAAAGCAAGAGATGTCCAGGCAAAATATTCTAGGAATATCTGAGGATGGAGAGATCACTTTCTATTAAGGGTTTTAGGGAAGTCTTCATGCAGGAGGAAGTACCTGAAATCCTGATAGAAATTAAAGAATTTCAGCAGTGATTGTTTGAAGGGAGGTACAGGCCAAAAGATAGTCTTTAAGAATTCATCATGACAGAAGAAGACAAGATGAAAACAGGGAATAACATGAAGTTTAATTTGGCTAGAATAAATTCAGCAAGAAAAGGATTAATATAAAATAAGATTAGAAAGGTAGGCTGAAACCAGATTGTGAGGGGCTTAAATGACAGGCTAAGGATTTTGTATGTTATCCTTATAGGCAAAAGGGAGCCCCCGTGGAGTTTTGAGCCAGGGAATGACATGGTTAGATATATCCATTAGAAAAATTAAGTTGGTAGTTGCGTGAAGATTAGATTAGAGAGGAGAAAGATTAGATTCAGGGAGACCAGTTGGAGATTACAACAATTTTACAGGAAGAGGCAAGGGTGACCTAAAGAATATGAGGGAGAGTACTAAGATGATGAATACAAGAAATATTATGATCAACAACAACAGTTTGCCACATTTAAATTTTTTAATACTATTTCATTTTACCTCAATTAAATATTAAAATAATTTTTAACTTTTTTTTAAATTTTGAGTTCTGGATTCTCTCTCTCCTTCCCTTCTTTCCTTCCCCCCTCTCTTCCTGAGATGTTAAGTAATCTGATATGTTATTCATGTGCAATCACATAAAACATTTCCATATTAGTCATTTTGTACCAGAAGAAGGAAGGAAGGAAGGAAGGAAGGAAGGAAGGAAGGAAGGAAGGAAGGAAGGAAGGAAGGAAGGAAGGAAGGAAGGAAGGAAGGAAGGAAGGAAGGAAGGAAGGAAGGAAGGAAGGAAAGAAGGAAGGGAGGGAGGGAGGAAGGAAGGGAGGAAGGAAAGGGAAGGAAGGAAGGAAGGAAGGAAGGAAGGAAGGAAGGAAGGAAGGAAGGAAGGAAGGAAGGAAGGAAGGAAGGAAGGAAGGAAGGAAGGAAGGAAGGAAGGAAGGAAGGAAGGAAGGAAGGAAGAGAGGGAGGGAGGGAGGGAGGGAGGGAGGGAATGAAGGGGGAGAGAGGGAGGGAATGAAGGGGGAGAGAGAGAGAGAGAGAGAGAGAGAGAGAGAGGGAGGGAGGGAGATAGCATGCTTCAGTCTGTATTCAAACTATCAATTCTTTCTCTGGAGTCACGTAGCATACTGCATCATGAGTCCTTTGGGATTATCTGGGATCATTGTATTTCTGAGAACAGCTAAATCATTCACAATTCTTCATCGTACGGTGTTGCTATTTCTGTGTACAATCATCTGGTTCTGTTCACTTCTATTTATATCAGTTCATGTAAGTCTTTCCAGGTTTTTCTGAAATCATTCAGCTTATGATTACTTATAATGCATCACAATCACTACAGTATTATTAAAAATCTTCAGGGTTAAAACTTGAACCTCAGAAAACAAAATCACCCTTGGTTATCTTGACAGAGATACAAGAATAACTTATAAAACTCACTTTTCTATAGCTTTTTAAAATTTACAAAATGTTTTCTTCATGAGCATGTGAAAGATGTTGGCCAAATATTCTCATCTATACTTTACAGATGAGTAAACTGAGGCCCAAGAGATTAAGTATCTTTTTCAAGACCACATAGTTACTAAAAGAATTAGGGACTTAAAACCATTTTCTGATATTTTTTCTGTTATTATGTAACTTTCTTTACTTGTCCAAATTTGCTTTGTTTGACTAATGTGTATAAAATATTGCTGCTGATATTGATTGCTCAGTGTCTTCTCTCTTCCCCATAGTTTTTTGTCCTATTTCAGATCCAGCTTCGTATAAACTCCCTCTTTCTGAGTAACTGTGTCCCAACACCGTTATCTTTACATCTAGTTAACATTTCCCAACAGAGGCAAGACTCAAAGATTCCAAAACTAGTTTGAAACAAGCCCTTGGAGTCTGCTGCATCCTAGTCCTTCTGAAAGTCCCTAGGGAGTAATCTGAAAGGAAGAGATAAATCCTACTTGGGATCCAACCTTAGCTATTGCATAACCAATGGCATAGGAAAGTTCTGACAAGTTGGGAAGCAAGGAGTTAACATCCCTCTTGGGGCATCCTGCAGCTGCTGCTGACAGGCCCATAATTAGACATAATTAAACAACAGTTTCTTGAGGTGATGTTGGAAAACTTAATTGGTTACAAACACCTGAGCATCCATAGGGTGGGGTACAGAACCCAGGAGCAGGAAAAGTGAAGAAAGGGAAGAGACATCAGTGAGTGGGAATGAGAGATCACAATGGAGATCATGTAGGGTTTTGTTCCCTTCTCTCATCATACAGGCTTATCAGACAATGTTTTGTTTTTTTTGTTTGTTTTTTTTTCAGGGACTTAGGCACATATTAAGCAAAGTATCTGGACCTGTAGGTTTAAAATGTCACAAAAGCAGGTGAGATAAGGTAAGGTGGAACAATCACAGGAAAGGGATGGGGAGCAAAGAAATAGCTATGACTGAAAAACAAATCAGAAAATTTAGGAGGCTGAGCCAAGATGGTGGAGAAAAGGCAATCACTCACCCAGCTCTCCCCCAAATTCCTCCAAATAATTTAAAATAATGCCACAAACAATTCCTAAAGTAGAAGAATCCACAAAAGAATGGGGTGAAATAATTTTCCTGTTAAAGACAACCTAGAAGGTCATCAGGGAATGTCGTTTGCACCTAAGTGAGAGCAGTCCAGCACAGGCTACCCCTGCATAGCATTGCCCCAGAAAACCAGGAGCAGGAAGCCACTGAATGTGCAGTGGCAGCAGCTACTTCTAGAGTTCTCAACTCACAGAAGGTAAGGGGGTCAGACAACTGATCAGAAGAAGATTATAGGGTTCTCTTAAAAAAAAAAGAAAAAAAAAAAAAAAGAAAAAAATGTGAATAGATCTCAGGCCATGAAAGAGCTCAAAAATCAAGTAAGAGAGATAGGAAAAAAAATTTGAGGGGAGGAATGAGGATGATACTAGAAAGTCATGAAATATTAACAAAAAATACTGAAGAAAAAAACACCATAAAAAAGCAGAATAAACCAAATGATAAAAGATACAAATAAACAAAAACAAAATGAGGAAAAGAATAGCTTGAAAAGGAGAATTGGCCAAATGGAAAAAGAGAAACAAAAATTTACTGAAGAAAAAAAAAAAAAAAACCTCCTTAAAAAATTGAATTGAGCAAAAAAAAAAAAAAAAAAAAGCCAATGAAAACCCAGAAGACAACAACTCATTTAGGAAATAGATCTAGGAGAAATAATAAAAAAGTTATTGGACTACCTGAAAGTCAATTTTTAAAAAGCAAAAAATTTAAACATAATTTTTCAACAAATTATCAAGGAAAACTGTTCTGATTTTCTAGAACCTAAGAGTAAAATGGAAATTGAAAGAATTCATCAATCACAGTCTGAAAAATGAAGACTCCCAACAATATTATAGCCAAATTCTAGAACTTCCAGATTAGAGAGAATAATGCAAGTAGCCAAAAGGAAACAAATCAAGTATCATGGAGACACAATCAGGATAACACAAGATTTAACAGCTTCTACATTAAAGGATCAAAGGGCATGAATTATTATTTTACAGAAAGCAAAGGAGTTGGGATTATAACTAAGAATGACCTAACCAACAAAAAGGAGTATAATTCTTCAAGGGGGAAATTAGATATTTGATATAATGGAGACTTTTCAAACATTCTTTTTGATGAAAAGATCAGACCTGAATAGAAAACTTGACTTTTAAATATAAGACTTAAGAAAAGAATAAAAAGCTAAACAGGAAAGAGAAATCATAAGGAACTTAATAAGATTAAACTGTTTACATTTCTTCATGGGAAGATGATACATGTAACTCATAAAACATTTTCATTGTTAAGGCAGTTAGGAGTATATATGTAGAAAGAGAACACAGGTGTGAGTTGAATATGAAGATACCAAATCTAAAACAATAACATTAAGGGGTGATAAAAAGGAATGCACTGGGAGAAAAGCAAAAGGAGGGGTAAAATGGAGTAAATTATCTCATATAAAAGAGGTAAGAAAAAGCTTTACAGGAGAGGGGAAGATAGGGAAGGTGGAGGAAATAAAAGTACTTTACTCATCAGAATTGACTCAAAGAGGGAATGACATACATGCTTATTCATTTGGATTTAGAAATCTATTTTACCCTCCAGAGAAGTTACAGGGGAGGGGGAAAGAGAAGGAGGAGAAGTTGGGGATAGGAGTGATAGAAGAAAGGGTAGATTGGGGAAAGGGTAGTCAAAAGCAAAACACTTTTGAGGAGGGACAGGATCAAAGGAAAGAAAGAATAGAACAAACAAAAGTGGGGAGAATAGGATGGAGGAGTTAGCATTAATAACTGGGAAAAATTGAATCATATTTCTCTGATAAAGGTCTCATTTCTCAAATATATAGAAAAGTAGATCAAATCTACAAAAATAGGAGTCATTCCACAATTGATAAATAATCAAGAGACACAAGCAGTTTTCAAATAAAATAATCAAAGCTTCTCAGATGAAAAGGTGCTATTGATTAGAGAAATGCAAATTTGAAACAATTCTGAGGTAGTATCTCATACCTATTAGATTAGCTAAGTCAGAAAAGGAGAATGACAAATATTGAAGGGGATATGGGGGAAATGAAACATTAATATAGTGTTAGAGTTGTGAAATGACCAAACCATCCTTTAAAGCAATTTGCTTTATGAGGTATATGAACAATATGCTCAAAGGGCTATAAAACCATACATACCCTTCGAACTAGCAGTAACATTACCAAATCTGTATTCCAAAAATAAGGAGGGAGAACTATATTATTTGGAAATATGTGTAGCAGTTCTTATCTGGTGGCAGGGAAATGAAAATTGAGAAAATAACCCATCAATTTGGGAATGGCTAAACAAATAGTGCTATGTGATTATGATGGAATATTATTGTACTATAAGAAATGATGAGCAGAATGCCATCAGAAAAACATGGAAAGACTTATAGGAACTGATGGAAAGTGAAATATACTGTGTACAAAGTAACAGCAATATTTTATGATGATTAGCTATGACTTAGCTATTCTCAGGAATACAATGATCCATGACAACTTTGAAGAACTTGTTATTAAAAATGCAATCTATCCCCAGACAAAGAGCTGAAGGTGTCTGAATACATATTAAAGAATATTTTTAAAACTTTATTTTTCTTGAGTTGGGTTGTTTTGTTTTATTTTGTTTTGTTTTGGTCTATGTTTTCTTTCACAGCATGACTAAAATGGTAATATTGGTAATAAAAACGGTAATAAAATGGTAATAAATTTTAAAAGAAAAATAAATCAGAGTATGTAGATATGAAATAAGTTTGAGGAATTATTTAGTTCAGAAATCAGTAAGCTATGACCCATAGATCAAAACTGGTATTTTTAAATGAAAAAAAAAAATAAATTCTTAGCTGAAAGATCATACAAAAACAGGAAAGGGATTTGAACTCCAGACCAGAAGCTGGACTTTACTAGACCTGTGGTCTAGACTTTTGCAGAGGAAGAAACAAAGACATGGATAAGCCAATTGTCTAAGGCCACACATTAGCTGGCAAAAACCAAGAACTTCTGTGAATGACAAATATGATGGTCTCCTCATGCCCTCCCCCCCACCCCATGATATTCTGAAGCTGGACAAAAGATGGTGGATGCAAATTCCTTCATGTTTGCCCTGTTGTCTATGGGGGAGATGATCCTGCATCTAACCTTAAGTTATTTTATGAGTCATGCATGTGAATGATATTATTTCCTGTGAAAGATTGCCAATCTTTTAAAATCTCCATACCCCTTTTTGACTTTTCAGTAAACTTTCCAGCATATCCCCCAATTAATATAAAAGGAAATAAATTCTTGAGTTTACCATAGATACTGTATTTATATATGAAATACAAATAAAAAAAATAATTTGTTTCTATTCTGTTACCTCTTGTGCTTTCATCAATTAGAAATTAATTGAAAGTATCTAGAATGTTTCAATATGATAATATAGTTATTGTCCAAATATTCCCTGTATCCCCTGAAAATACTTTATCCCTAAATTACTGGGACCTGAGCTTCACATTGGGATGCAACATAGCATGACCCTTGCCCATTTTTAATCCATTCTGGTCTTTTTAGTGATGCAGGAAAACCATTTTGGGCATCTCTCATTTCTTCTGAACTGGAAAGCTAAAGTTCAATTTCATTTCTTTAGGCCTTCAATATATGCTAAATTTATATTACATAATATATGTATATATACATATATTCTTCACAAAATGAATCTTATGAATAGTATTAACAGCTAATTTAGATAGCTCCTTAAGGTTTAAGCACTTTACAAATATTTTCTCTCAATATTCACAACAGCCTTGTAATAGATACTATTATTATCATTGTCCCCATTTTGCAGGTGAGACATTATGAGACTTGCTCAGGGTCACACTAGTAGGGGTCTGAGGAAGGATTTGAACCGTTCTTGACTGCAAAGCTAGCACTGTATGTACTAGGTCAATGATATACTTAGGACCAAAAAATAAGCTTCAAAGATTAATAGAACTCACAAGTACTCAGGCTCAGGTGTTTCTGTGTAGTACTTGGCATGGGACAAATCATCTGAGCACAAGAGATATTTTTCGTATTGAGGGTAAGAAACTTGCTATATTCCTCATTAATTTTTACCAATAACTTAATCATAAATAATAGCTGAAGGTCCTAGACACATAGACTTAAAATCAAAGGCACCTAGGCCATCTAGTCTAAACATCTAAGTAAATTGGGAAGCCTTTCTACAATATTCTTCTAAAGTGATCAAACAGTAGCAGGAGCTCACATGATTTTTCAAACAACAAAATCCATTTATAGACAGATTGCATTTTTTCCTTTCTCATGTGCTGAAGCAAGAACTTCAATTTTTCAGCTCTGTTCTATTAGACCAAGATGAACAAATCTAATTCCTCTATATATTACAATCCTTCAAATATTTAAAGACTATAATCATGTTCCTTTGAGATCTTTTTTTTTTTTTCATTTTAAACAGCCATCTATTTTCCCTTAAAAAGAAACACAAAATCAAATTATTTTCTTAATTTCTAGAACATTAAAACTGGAAAGAACCTAAGAAATCAGCCAATCCAATTTCTTCGTTTTATAAAAGCCCAGAGAGGGGAAGTAATTTGTCTAATTAGTGGCATAGCAAGAGGTAATCAGATAGGACACTTCATGATTACCATGAACATCATTCTTAATCCTTTACAAACCACTCTACATGATAGGTGATTGAAATATTATTTCCATTTTATAAATAGAGAAATGTGCTTATAGTTAAAATGACCTGCCCTATGTAACAGATCAAAAATGGCAAAATTTCAGCTCAGCTTTGTGCTTCTAGTCCATATAATGGACTAATACAACTATAAATTTAGACTTGGAAAAGACAATAGAGGTCATTTAATCCAGCTTACTAACAAAGACAAGGAAACTGAGGCTCAAAGAAATTAACTAAGAGACTTATCTAGAAATTAACCAAATAACAGAAATAGGATTTGGATTCAAGTCCTCTTAGTCCAAATCTAGCAAAATTTCTCTGCAAAGATCTTTGGTAAATTCAGAATTTATAAGATTCATTCCATTGCTGCAGTGCTTGTAACATTAAAACATTTAACTTGGACACTGAGAAAATTCCATTCTTCCCATCCTATCTTTATCGACCATACTCTACCTGCAGCTTTGTCTTCATTCTGTAAGAATAAACTATGTCAATTGATCAATGGCTAGACTTAGGGGCTTAGAAGACAAAATTAGGTGTTTTCATGGCCTCTAGAAGAGTTTGAAAAAGTAGAGCCAGTCAGCTAGCAGCACTTAGCTTGTAGTTGAAGCCCATAGAGGTAAACTGTCAGCACCTCCAGAGACAAGCAAGATGGAGTTTAACCTGGCTGTACTGGAATCCAGAGGTGATATCTGGCAGCAGAGCCGCCGTCACCCCGAGTATGAAAGAGTCTGATTTTACAAGGCTGCATGCATAGGATCCTTTCAACACCTCCTGGATGATATTTCTTATCATAATGTAGGTCTGTGTATGGGTAGGTGATGGCTCTAATACTCTGAGAATCTGAAGGTAAGTCCATTCATTTCTCTGTACACTGGGAAAGTTACCAGACTCAAAGACTCCAATTCTTAACTTAATACATCAGTCATCTACTCTGAAGCCCTAGTTTCCTAACTCTTGAGTTACTGGATCACATTGTTTTCATACTACTGATCAAATAAGGATAAGTCCTTGTTGAGTGAATGAATGAAACATGGTAGAACAGAAAGATATCAAGATTTATGTCAAAACTCCTAGATTTGAATCCTAGCCTTGAAATTTATTTATTAAATGACCATGGACAAACATTTGACCTCCTTCTGTATTTTATTTTATAAAGTAAGGATAATATTATCACTACCCAGGGATACTGTGAGGAAAGGGCTTCTACATACTTCAAAGTGCTATAGAAACATGAGAAGCTGCTAGTATTGTTATTGACTGTTAAGCCTTTGAAATCTCAATACTGTATTTGCACAGTCATAGTGGGGGGTCCATTTATCTCAATTGTAGTCCACTTAGAGTTCTTTAAACATGTTATTTAAAAGCTACTCTAACAGAGCTCATTGGGCTTAACAGCCAAAGAGAACACATCCCTACTATTCTGAATTCTCACTGCTGGAAACAGATTCTATAAAGACAATCTGTTCCATCTCTTCTTCCAGAACATACCGTTGGTAGATGGTTTTTAGAAGGCTCATGCTTCCAAACCAACCAAACAATTGGAATTTTGTTGTTTCTAGAATCTTAGAAGGGAACCTTAGAGATCATCTACCTAATCTGATTTTACAAAATAGTCTAATGAAGTCCAGAGATAGGATGTGACTTGTTCAGTCACATCCAGTTGAAGCAAAGCCAAAATTGGTATTAATATTAGCAGTTCACCAGGCCAAAGAAAACCTGTAGATTCTCTAGTATTTAATTTTTTTCCCTAGGTTCATGGGACTTTTTACCTGCTATAAACAGACCAGGAAATATTTGCCAATCTCTTGAACATTTGATATCATCTATTATGCTGATAGGTCTAAACTGACCTTTTAAATTAGGCTGAGTTGGGGCCTGGTTTAAGTACTTGCTTATCTTGCCCTCTAGATGTGCACCTGAATCCAGGCTTTTTGCCAGTGGCAAACAGGGCAGGGATAGTGGCAAATAGCACAAGACTTAATCAGACAACTGTCAGTCAAAGAAAGTCTGGCTCTTCAGCTTGAGTTGGACAAGTCTTCTCCCTAGGTCTGTTTGATGATTTACCAAAAAAAAAAAAAAGAAAAAGAAAAAAGAAAAGAAAAGAAAAAAAAAAAGGAAATTAGAAATGAAAGACTTCTAGGTTCCCTGATAGTTCTAAATGCCTTCTCTAGGTGGCTTAATCTCCTTAATCCTCCTTTTCCCAGTGGATTCTGTCCTTCATGGGGAGGAGTGGTTCATCTTTCCAAATGGTATATTTGTATCTTCCAGTAAAGTCACATAGAGCCAAGACCAGGCAGAGCTAACAATGGGTGTTGAGGAAGAAAAGAAAAAAAAGGAAAGTCTGACCTCATAAAGTTAGTTCCAGGGCTTTGATTATTGCCCACTTGAAACTGTATGCACCATAGCACATCCAAATGTCTGTTTTTTGTTCTTCTGCAGCTGTGGTCTTGCTCCATTTTGGATGTCCATCCAACTTTCTCAGATTTAAAGTATGCAAGTATGCTATCCAATGAATTGAGTTATTTAGCCAAATCCCTTGAGTCTTTCCCAAAAAATATGGGGCTATGGTCAAAGGAGAAATAAGTTCAAAACAGGAATAAGTATTTATTCTTTAAGAAAAGCTAGAATACCTAAAATATATATCTTAAGGAATGAATGCATTTTGGGACCAATTAGCAATTTGGGGAATCACAGATATTCAGTCATTAATAGGTCATTGGGAGTGACACATAAGAACATTATATTCCAACAAATCATTCCCTCCCTAAAAGCCAATATATCAAATGGAATTTTTCCTATGATAACATTTAGAGAGCATTTAATTTTCTAAATGCTTTATCATCATCAAGGGAAGCAGACTAGTATAGTCTTGAAGTCAGGAGATTTCAAAATCCTGTCTCCATTACTGTGTAACTGTAGATAAGGGACAACTTCTCTGAACTTGTTTGTTCATCTCTGAAATAGGAATGCTTTATATGTCCAGTAAGAAAGACAAAAAGGATAATGTATATAAATGTCAACTACTATTATGTTTATTAGTAGAGACTGGATTTTATCATGATCTTGAGAAAGATCCCAGTATTTTATGGACTTGAAAAGGAAGATAGGTAGTATAGTATATAGAAAATATATAGAATTGTATATAGAATTTGGAAGACCTGCATCTAAACCCTGCCTCAGACACCTACTAGCAGTATGACCCTGAGCAAATCACTTGCCTCTCAGCCTCAATTTCTTCATCTGTAAAATGGGAGTTATAATAGTACTTATCTAACAAAGTTGCTGTGAAGAAGGATTTGTTCCCCTATTTGGATTTTGAAACCACGATCATCCAGGTACTTCCCCTTAATGTTCAGAACTTAATTGTACTGGAAAAGCCCCCTATTCCTGCAGAGTAGACTGCTCACTTTGGAATATCCCTTCCCAAGGCCTGCTCTCTTTCTCTCATTGGTAAGGTACTCCTGAAGTCACTCTTTCTGTTTTTGCCTTTCTGGTTTTTAAAATCATGCCCTGTATGTAGCTACTTTCCCCCCATAGCCTACTTTTCAGATCACTTGGTGAATTGTCTTCTCCCATTAGAATATAAGCTCTTGAGAGGTAGGAAATGTCTTTCTTTTTGCCTATATTTGTGTCCTAAAAAAATTAACATAATATCTGATACAGCAAATGTTTCTTTTGAATTTCCTTCCTTTTCTCCTTCCTTCCTTCCTTTCTTTCTTTCTCCTTTTTTCCTTCCTTCTCTTCTTCCTTCCTTCCTTCCTCCCTATTTCTCTCCTTTTCCCTCTTTCCTCCTTCCTTCCTTTTCCCTCTTTCCTCTTTCTGAAGTGTTTTACAAATCTTTAAGCACTATATAAATGTTATTAATAATAAAATTTGGCTTTATTATAACATTCATGAATATCTCACATTTTAATACGTTTTTATTGATAGGTTGTTTCTTACATCATCATAGTTATCCTAAGTATCCCTCCCTCTACCCATCTCAGAAACCATCCCATAAGACAAATAACATTTTTTAAGTGGAAAGAGAATAAGAAAAATTGAGTGACACAGTGAAAAAGTCCAAAAATATGTACAGTATGTAAAATCTATGGACTTCCCACATCCACAAAAGTTTTTTCTCAAATCTGTTCATTCAAATTCTGTTTCATCTTTATAATTTTGTTACATTTACTTTTGAGTTTTTGGTAGTGGTGTCCTTTCCATTTACATTATTGTAGTTACTGTGTATGTTATTTTCTTGTCTTTTGTTACTTTGCATCAATTCATATTCTTTTTCTGTATTCACCATATTTATCATTTTTATAGCATACCAATATTCCATTATATTACATTGTATTCTTGATTGCCCATTCCCCAGTTGATGGACATCTACTTTGTTTCTAATTCTTAGCTATCACAAAAAAATGTGGCTATAAATATTTTGGAGTATAGAGAGGCTTTTTTCTTATGAATGACTTCCTTGGTGCATAAGCCCAAAGTACAGACATTTTAGTCAATTTATTTTCATGATTTCAAATTATTTTCCAAAATGTTTGTACCATTTTACAATTCCATTAAGAATATATTGATGTGCCTATCCTTCCACAACTCTTCAACATTAACTGTTGCCAATTTTGGTCATTTTTTGCCAGTTTTCAGGGTGAGAGGAAACCTCAGATTTGTTTTAATTTGCATTTTTCTCATTATTAGTGATTTGCAGCATTCTTTCATCATCTTTGTCAATGTTTTTCAGTTCTTTTTGAGAACTATTTGTTTATATCCTTTGACCATTTATTAACAAGAAATAGCTATTAGTTTTATATGTATGTATGTTTATGTACATGTATTTGTACACATGGATTCAAAATCTCTATCAGAAGAATTTGATGCAAAGATTTTTCTCCCATAAAACCACTTCCCTTCTCCTAGATGCATTAATGTCTCTGTGCACAGGCTTTTTATTTTCAACTAATCAAAGTTAAATAGTTTATCTTTTGCAATTGCCTCTATCTCTTATTTGGTTAAGAATAATGCATTGTGGAATATAGTATAAGGTATTGTCCAAACCTAATTTTTGCTGGACTACTTTTCAGCTTATCCAGCAGTTTTTAATCAAAGAAGGAGTTTTTCCCTAGATGATTTGTTTTTTACCTTATCAAATACTGGGTTATTGAGTTTTATTGTTTCTGAATCTCCCTTGTGTAGTCTGTTTCATTGATCTATCCCTTTGTTCTTTAACCAATACCAGATGGTTTTGATAATTGTTGTTTTATAATATAGTTTGAGGTCTGGAAGTGCTATTCTTCTCTGCCTTTGTCTTTATTTCTTTTCATCATTTCCCTTGATATTCTATATCATTTGTTTTTTCCAAGTGAATCTTTTTATTATTTTATCAAGTTTTATAAGATATCACCTCGATAATTTGATTGACACAAGGATTAAAAATGTAAGATTAATTTTGGTAGTATTGTCAATTTTTAGTATATTGGCACAGCCTAGCCATGAGCACTAAATATTTTCCTAGTATTTTTTAGTATTACAGATATTGCAAGTTATTTTTCAGCTGTTTCTCAAAATAGAGTCTAGGACCTGTGTATCTTCTTTTCAAAGAAGCAATGGACATGGAGTCAGGAAACATCTGTGTTCTACCATCTAAGATGTTTACTAGCTTTGTAATTCTCTGCAAGACACTTAGTTCATTTCAGTTTCCAAATCTATAAAATAGGGCTATTAATACTTATACTACTTACATCACAAGGTTGTAATGAATTTCAAAGCCCTATGGAAATATGAGTTGTTATCTATTCCCTTATCCAAGTCTTTTGGAGAGAAAGAAAAGGCAATAAGCATTTGTTAACTACTTATTTATTATGTGCCAGGCACTGTGCCAAGTGCTAAGCATTCAAGCAAAAAGAAAAACAGTCCCTGTTTTCACAATCTAATGGGGAAAAAAAATATTTAAAAAAAAGAGTTGAAGTGATATAATTTTAGCAAAGTAGCAAGATATGAAATAAATCTACCTAAATCATCAGCATTTCTATATATTATCCTCAAAACCTTTCAAGAAGAAATAGTAAGAGATACTACATTTAAAATGATCATCAACAGCATAAAATACCTTGGAGTATATCTGCCAAGAAAAATCCAGGATCTATATTAATATAATTATAAAACACCTTTTATGCAAATAAAGTTAGGCAAATAATTGGAGAAATATTGTTTGTAGGTGGATAGAGTCAATATAATAAAAATGACAATTCTGCCTAAATTTATCTACTTATTCACTATCATTTCAATCAAACTACTTAAAAGTTAACTGAGCTAGAAAAAATTATAATAAAACTAATTTGGAAGAGCAAAAGGTAAACAATATCAAAGGAATTAAGGAAAAATATATTTAAAAAGGTAATAGATCTTAAACTGTAATATAAGGCAGTAATTATCAAAACTATCTGGCACTGGCAAAAAAATAGAAAGGTAGACTAGTAGAACAGAGTAGACATATAATATACAATAATAAATGATTATAACAATCTTGGGTTTAACAAATGTAAAAATTTAAGTTTTAGGTATAAGAATTCATTATGTAGTAAAAGTTGTTGAGAAAACAGAAAAGCAGTCTGGCAGAAATTAGGCATAGGCCAATATCATTTACCAAGGTAAGATCAAAATGAATACATGATATAAAGGGAGACATAAGTAAATTAAAAGAACATGGAACATATCTATCAGACTTATAAACAAAAGAATTTATGAATAAACAAGAGATAAGGAACATTGTGAGATGTAATGGACAATTTGGGTTTCAGTAAACTTAAAAGATTTTGTACAAATAAAACCAATATAGCCAAGATTTTAAGGAAAGGGAAAAAAAAAGAAAAGGGAGAAAATTATATAGACAGTTTCTTGGATAAAGGTCTTATCTCAACTATACAAAGAACTGTCAAATTTATGAGCATATGAGTCATTTCCCAATTGATAAATAGATAAAGGATATGAACAGGCAGTTTTTGAGTGAAGAAATCCAAACCATTTAAAGTCATATGAAAAAATGCCCTAAATCATTATTGATGATTTTAGTAAACAACTTTGAGATATATCTCACACCTATCAGATTGGCTAAAATAATAAAAGGGGGAAATGACAAATATTGGAGGGGATGTGAAACACTAATATAGAACACTAATATACTATTGGTAGAATTATGATTCGACCGTTTTAGAGAGTAATTTGGAATTATATCCAAAAAAGTTAATGACTGTATATACTCTTTGATACTACAATAACACCATCAGGTCTGTTTTTCAAGGTTATAAAGGAAAAGAACCTATATGTTCTAGAATATTTCTAGTAGTCTCTTTGTGGCTGCAAAAAATGGAAAACTGAAGGGACACCATCACTTTGGGAATGGCTAAACAAGTTGTGTTATATGATTGTGATAGAACAGTACTGTGCTACAGGAAATGACAAGGTTGGTTTTAGAAAAAAATAAATCGAAACACTTGGATAAAATAATGAAGAGTAAAATGAGCAGAACCAAGAAAACATTGTATGCTGTAAAAGCAGCATTGTTTGAAGAATAACTGAACAATTTAGCTATTCTGAGCATTATAAATATTCAAATCAACTACAAAGAATCTACGAAGGAAAATGCTATCCACCTCCAGAGAAAAAACTAATAAACAGAAATATTCATTGCATGGTTTTACATATATAAAAAAGTATTATTATGTATTGTATGTTGTATGTGTGGAGAGGAGGGAGGGAGAGAAAAATAGTGGCCTTTTTTAGTGTGAGGATGGAGAAGTAGGGAGACAATTTGGAACGTAAAATATAACCAAAGAATTCAATTTCATTTTTAAAAATGAAAGATATAAAAGTATTTTTTAATTAAAGGATTAGATTAGATGGTCTCCAAGTTCCTTAACTCAAAGACACTTTGATTCTAAACAGGGAAGCTGAAGGAGAAAGGAATATGCAAGTTCTGAATGAGGAAAGGGCAAAAATCTTCCAATGACCTGAAGAAAAAGAAATATAATTTTCAAAAAGCGAATAATCAGATTCAAAATAAAATACAAGTTCTACAGTGATTTCCCAAACTTTAGCCTGGCTTTCAGGCATTTTTGGCAGAAATAGTTTAGGGACCTTCTATTTTACAGCTGGGATGATACACTTTCTCTCTCCTACTGAAAAGTGTGAGTCATGATACTGAAACTAAATGAAGAAGGAAATAGAGTACTTTGCTCCTTGAACTGGGCCAGTAATTCACCTCTGGGTCCCTCCCTAAGTGTACTTACTTGATTCAGCCACTTTCAGAGCCAAAGGGAATACAATTCATTAACATTTATGAGAAACACTTGGAAAACATAAAAATCTATTAAACCAAGCCAGATTGTAGGGGATGTTTTGATTTTTTCATGGATTAAGCCCAACTCATTATTTCTCTAGCTTAATTTTGGGGAAACAATATGACACAGTGGAAGGAGTGCTGGAGGGGAGTGCTGAATTTGAATTCCAAGTCTTCCTGGGTGATTAGATAAGTCATTTCACTTCTAAGAAAATGGAGTAATTTGAATGAATGAATGAATGAATTGAATGACCATTCCAGCCCCAGACCTATGTTCTTAGCTCCACTAAAGTCCTTATCATGGTTTGGAGATGCCTTTGGTTTCACAAAGGTTATATCAGGGCAGCACAAACCTTGGCATGACCTACCAAATCAGAATGGCTTCTTTCACAGGCTTGGCAGAAACACAATCTGCAACTGCTATTGGATGACCTGCTGAAATGTGCAAAAGTTCTCCCTTTAGAAAGTTAGCCACATATTGATAGGTTGGGGGGTTTTTTGTTTGTTTTGTTTTGTTTTTTGTTTTAGTACCCCCAAACTCATGAAATCTCCAAACATTTTCACACCAGTGAAATCATAGTCTTCAAAAATGAGTTGATCTCAGGAAGATCAGAAATTAGGATCTTCCCTTTAGAAGAAGGCAGGTGATTCATAGTTTCTCAAACCATAATGAAGACTGATACCTAAAAAGGAAGCAGTGAATTTGCCCCAAGGCACTTACATGAACAAGGGTTTGATATTCACCTATTTGGATCTTAAGACTCAAAAGGTTCTGCTCCAGACAATTCCTGAACAATGCACTATAAATCCAGGTCCTAAAAAAATTCAACTAGACCCCACAGATAGCAGTGAAATATGCTGAGGGTGGAAGAAAAAGCAGAAAAGTGCCCTGTCCTGTTTGTTGGTTTTCATAGGACTCTTTGACCAGGCAAAGGAACTAATTGCCTCTCCCTTCACAATTTGAAATAAAAAATAGAGAAGACACATATGCAATTTACATAGACATTTTAGCATCCCTTCTATTGAAACTAACCATGTGTTTATGGAAAGAGTGCTCAATGGGAAATTTCCAAGCACATGAAAGTGAGCTTTTCTCTCTTAAATGAGAAAATAAAATCCTCTGTGAGAACAAGGGAAATAAAAATGTCTGGAAAGTATCTTACTCTGCCTTTTGAGTTGAGAACTTACTGCTAAAGCCAGAAACTCCATTACACTGACAAAATTAGTCATAGTGCCATTTGTTTGTTTCATCCTTTGGAAGTGGCAGACCAGAAGGAATGATCTTAATTTTCTTCTTAACTCTTTTCATTTAAATCATTTTATATGTATGAAGCCAAAGAGTTTGGGTTTTTTTTCCCTAAAAAGTTAATTAATTTGAGTGGAAAAATCATCTTTTGAAATAGGAAAGGATAATAGGAATAAGACAGAATAGGATACTAGGAAAAGGATAATTCATTTCCTATTTTGTTTTGCATTATTTTCTAGGAGAGGCACACACCCACTAAGAATGTGGAGGTAAGGGGAGTGTCTGTGATTGCATTAAGTCCCTTTTTTAAGAACTCTACCCCATACAGCATAGCTCAGTATAATTGACCTACAATCCCAATAATCACCTTACTCAAGAGAACAATGTACCTTATCAGATAATGTCAGAAGGAAGATTGTAATTACTAGCCTCTGGATAAACCTGTTTCATAAAGCACAACAGAAAAGTTGGTGCTTGTGATGTACCAAACTTAGGACCAGATAGGTAAGTGAGCTTCCTGGCCTAGAAGCCAGGCTTATCCAGTACAAATAAAATGTGTTATCTGATCAGGAATGATCCTCAAAAATTGATTATGAGTTCCTTGAGGGCAGGGATTTCCCCCCCCCTTTTTGATTTTGATTTTTTTTTTTTTACATATTCTATGCCTCCTAGGTACTTAGTAAATGTTTGTTGAACTGGACTAAACATAAACATCTAGACTAAACATGTTGTAATATGTTTGACAAATCTCACAAAATTTGATAATATTGCTCATGTTCTGTATTGTTCTGATTTAATCTTTGTAGAATAAATAGGATTAGGGTTCTTAACCTGATACTTGTTTTAATTTTGTTAACTGTATTTTAGCATAATTGGTTCCCTTTCTAACCCTATGTACTTTATTTTGTGCATTTAAAAACATTATTCTGGGAAGAGTCTATGTTAGCATTTCACCAGATAATCAAAAGGGACCATGATTCAAAAATAATTTAAGAATCTTTGGTTTAGGAGCACAGTCATAAATGCTTGCTTTAAATCCCAGATGGCACAAATACAAACAGGTAGAAAAGTCTGAGTTCGCTAGCTTTAATATTAGAGAGAAAGCCCGTTCTCCAACTCAGAACAAGATGGTCTGCTTAGGCATCCAGATTAGGCTGTAATATGCATCTTCAAATCAGCAAAAGGCCTGTGTATAACTAAACCCAAGCAGAAGGTTTGGCACATAGTAGGCATTTAACAAAGGATTACCAAATCCACTAGCAAATGCCACTAGCAAAAATTTGTCAAATATTTAAAAAATATACAGAAGATAGTAGAGAAATGTTCACAAAGATACTGTCATGTCAAATTTTATATAGACTTCACACAAAAAGAAATCTATACTTAATAGTCAGTTTCATATAAAATCCTTTTTCTATTCTTTGAAAAAATGTTCCTATTTACTTATGCTTGTCAGGTTCATAATTTTTTTAAATGTCATAAGGAATTTAAAAGCATCACTGTAAGGTAGGTAGTGCAAATATGCTTAATCCCATTTTACAAATGAAAGTAACTAAGGCCTGAAGTGATTCAGTGATTTTCTGTGAGTCATTTAGGTAGGAAGTAGTGGAGCTGACTCCAAGGACAGCAATCTGTCTATAATACAACTGAGCCTTAATAACTACTTGTGTTGCACCAGAGACACCACTTCTTCTCAGTTTTATGCCTCAAATTCACCTCATATCATTCTTCATTCCCTTGCCCATCTCTCAAAGATATCCTTTTTCTTTCAAGGAAAAAGTTCTGTCAAGGCCTTGATTTTATCTTCCCCCAAACATACATTTATCCCTTTTTTTCCATCATTCTTTCTCTTTAACCTTCAATCCCTCTTTATCTACTGGTTCCTTTCCTGCTGCCTGTATTCCTATTCAAATTGCCATCCTCTTCATAAAAAAAACAAAAAAACAATTCTTCACTAGATGCTCCCAATTTCCTAAGCTATCCCACAATATCTCTCCTCTCTTTCAAAAACAGGCTTCTAGAAAAGTTGTCTGCATCCTTTTCTTCTACTTATTCACTTCTCCACACCTTTCAGTGCAAAGGTTGAGCTTGCCTCAAAGCTAATACTGCTCTCTCCAAAGTTCCCAGCAGTCTTGTAATTGCTAAATCCACTGGCCTTTTCTCAGGCTTTGACCTTTTAGCTACTCTGGAATCTTTGATTTGTTGATCATTAGCTCTTCCTGGACACTTTCTCCTTAGATTTTTTTTTTTTTTTTAAATGACTGCATTCTCCTGATTATCATCATCATCGTCATTTATCAGATAACATTTATATAGTGATGTAAGATTTGCAAAGGAGAATTGAATTAATTATTTGACTATGCCCTAGTCTATAACTACGATCTGTTTTGTTATGAAGTGATATAAAAATCTTTTTAAAATGAGAAAAATTTTGTGCTACATAATCCCCATTTCTGAGATCAGATATATTCATTAAAACTGGGAAGGAACTTTAAAATATGGACTAAGGAATGTTAGAGATAAAAAAATATACTGTTAGAGATAATCTTTTCTATTCCCATCATTTTACCCATGTTGCCTCCCATATTAGATTGTGAATTTCTCAAGAGCAGGAATTTTTTGTCTTTCTTTGTGTCTATCCCCAATGCCTGCCTGGCAGACCAGTAATACCAGTTTCTGGGGAGATTGAGGTGGTAGATCTCTTGAGCTTGGAAGTTTTGAGCTGTAGTAGGTTAAGCAAAGGGTTAGGTCCAAACTAAGTTTAGCATTAAGTTAGTGAGCCACTGAGACTAAAGGGGGAATGGAGAGGGGGTGTCAAATACCTGTTCAATTAAAAAACAGAGATGATTACTAGGTCCTTAATTTCTAGTATAAAGACAGAGACAGAGACAGACAGACAGACACACACACACACACACACACACGCACACACACAGAGACAGAGAGACAAAGAGAGACAGAGAGAGAGACAGAGAGAGAGAGAGAGAGAGAGAGACAGAGACAGAGACAGAGAGAGAGAGAGGTAGTCATTAAAAAAAAATGAGGAATGATTCAATCAGGGAATGGGGGTGAGGAAGAAGTGAGTGTGACTAGCTGACACAAACAGAATTTGAACTCATATCCTTTAAATCTAAACCCACAACTTTTTGGATCACACCATTGGAAAAAACAAAACAACAACAACAACAACAACAAAAAACCTTGCCACTTAAAATAAAAAAGTAACCCCCAACATCAATTTAGACCTTAGTTCTGCCTTTCATGTTTTTATTTCCAAAAAGGAAATGTACAATTAGTGCCAACATAGTGATTTTTTGACTATTTTCTAGCTAGTATAATGCAGTTTACTTTTAAAATCTTACTGTTTATGTTATATGGCAATTTAGGCGATTAAAGCCAAAGAGATATGAGACACATAAACTCCAAATACAGAAGTAAATATTTTTTTTTAAAAGGACATCCTGTAACTCTTGGCTCAACCTCTTCATTGAGAGCTCTTTGGTTTCAAGAAGAAATGTCTAAGTTCTTTTTTTGGTAATGTGAAAATTAAGTGGAAAACAGAGAAAGCCAAGAAAGCTACAGCTGGCTCTGATCATCAGTGGATAGTTTTCTCGAGGAAAAAGATCTATTGATTTCAGGGATCAGGAAATCTGAGAAGTATGAGGCTCTGAGTAGAAAGAAGAAATTTGTGTATAAATTATATGTAACCTGACCCAAAACTCTCTAAATCTTTTCTTTTGAAACAGTCACAGTTTTAAGGAGAAACTGAACAAATTCAGCAGCAGCATGATCAATGCTGCCTATATCCTGAAGATACAAATATCATTTCTAATTCTTTCAAAGGCATATTTTTTATTTTTACATTAATATTCTTCCTCATATATCAATGGTCAAAGGCTCTTCAATCATAGATTCGTAAAACATCAGAACTGGAAAGAACTTTAGAATATGGACTAAAGAATATTAGAGTTAGAAGTCACCTTAGAATAGAAAATGTTGGAGTTTACAGGGAGCTTACGTCCACAGAACCTTAAAGTACAGAATGTAAGAAATAGAAAGAAGTTATGTTCATAGTCTGTTAGAGCTAGAAAGGATTTTAGAAGATGGAAGCTCACAATTTCAATGATCTTAAGTTGGAGAGAGCCATCTACACCCAGAGAGAGGACTGTGGGAACTGAGTGTGGATCACAACAGAGCATTTTCACCCTTTTTTTTGTTGTTTGCATTTTGCTTTTATTTCCTCAATTTTTTTTTCCTTTTTGATCTGATTTTTCTTGTGGAGCATGATAATTGTAGAAGTGTGTATAGAAGAATTGCACATATTTAACATATATTGGATTACTTACCATCTAGGGGAGGGGATGGAGGAAGGGGGAGAAATTTGGAACACAGGTTTTGCAAGGATCATTAAAAAGTTATCCATGTATATGTTTTGAAAATAAAAGGCTTTAATAAAAAAGAAGAAAGAGAAGAAGAAGAAGAAGAAGAAGAAGAAGAAGAAGAAGAAGAAGAAGAAGAAGAAGAAGAAGAAGAAGAAGAAGAAGAAGAAGAAGAAGAAGAAGAAGAAGAAGAAGACTCAGATCTGTTAGATCTGTCTGGGATTTTAGAACACAGACAACTAGAACTGGAAGAGACTTTAGAGCACTTGATACACAACTCTCTAATTTTTCTGTCTTCTCCTCCTGCCCCTCCCCCTTAAACTATAGCTAAGAGGGAAAGTGACTTGCCTAAATTCAAAAGCAAATAATCAGTTAACCAACAAGCATTTTTTACCACTTACTATGTGCCAGGAACTATACAAAATTAGCTCCTGCTATCAAGGAACTCAAAATCTAATAAGGGAGACAACATACAAAAAGGTTATTCATAACACAGGTTATTTTATTCTGAAGAGGGCCAGGGACATCAAAGTGTGATGACTTGATTTGGCAAGTAAATTGGATTTAAGTGAGACAGAGCTGCACAAAGTTGTCTCTTTCTTCCTGAATCATCAAAGTCCAATAGCAAGACAATAGATGACCTCAGCATTTTCAATATCTGACCAGGTTCTGAGGGCTCCACAGTGCCTGCCTTAGCCATTTTCAAGGCCTTTGGAACAATTTATTCTAGAGAAGTCTTCATCTACTTGGGATAGACATTCCCCCTAACTCTCTGATAGGTTTGAACCCTAACAGTTACCTTCAACTGGTTTAACCCTATGAACAGATAATTTTACTGATGTGTGGCTATTTCATGTGCACATGCTACAACTTCTTAGAGTCATGAGGGAGAACTGGGTGACAGGTGAACAGCAAAGATAGATGATCAGCCCAAAGGGCTTAGCAAACCCTCACTAGAAATGCTAGTTCTCCCTGAATACCCCATACACCCCTCATTATGTCAATCTCAAAGAAAAACAGTAGCAATATATGTGTGGTGGGGGGAAAAAGGAAGGGAAGGACCCGAAAAGGCTTCCCGAGAATAGGGGAATTGAGTTTTGAGACTGGAAATCCCATCATCCAAAGAGAGAAGGGAGATTGTTCTAGTCAAGAGGGACACCTACTAAAAAACATGAAGAGGGACACCTACTAAAAAAACATGATTAGGGAATGGAGTATCCTGTGGAAGGAACTGTAAGGAGGCTGGAGTTGCTATATCAGAGCAACCAAAAGTGAAGGAGTTGAGGAGATGATGTAAAAATCTGTCCAAATGATTAAGCTCAAAAAGTTATCAAACTGTGCATACCCTTTGATCTAGCAGTGTTACTACTGGGCTTATATCCAAAAGAGATTTTAAAGAAGGGAAAGAGACCTGTATGTGCAAGAATGTTTGTGGCCAGAAACTGGAAATTGAATGGATGCCCATCAATTGGAAAATGGCTGAATAAATTGTGGTATATGAATAGTATGGAATATTATTGCTCTGTAAGAAATGACCAACAGGATGATTTCAGAAAGGCCTGGAGAGACTTACATGAACTCATGCTGAGTGAAATGAGCAGGACCAGGAGATCATTGTATACTTCAACAACAATGATGATCAATTCTGATGGACATGGCTCTCTTCAACAATGAGATGAACCAAATCAGCTCCAATAGAGCAGTAATGAACTGAACCAGCTACACCCAGCGAAAGAACTCTGGGAGATGACTATGAACCACTACATAGAATTCCCATTCCCTCTATTTTTGTCTGCTTGCATTTTTTATTTCCTTCACAGGTTAATTGTACACTATTTCAAAGTCTGATTCTTTTTGTACAACAAAATAACTGTATGGACATGTATACATATATTGCATTTAACTTATACTTTAACATATTTAACATGTATTGGTCAACCTGCCATCTGGGGGAGGGGGTGGGGGAAAGGAGGGGAAAAAAATGGAACAAAAGATTTGGCAATTGTCAATGCTGTAAAATTACCCATGCATATATCTGGTAAATAAAAAGCTATAATAAAAAAGGGGGGGGGAATCAATATAAAATAAACTAATAGTGATTTTGAAAAAAAAAAATCTGTCCAAAAGATGGGTAAAGCCCAAATGATACTTATTCATTGACGTAATTCGGTCTCCATTGTCTCTGCCACAATAGCTTTTGTTTTCCAACAAGTCAGTTATAGATGTTGACTACAATGCATGAGTAAATGGTTTCATTTGACAAATTTCAAGGTTCTGTGATTTAGCTTCCATAGTGCTCCTTTGGCCCCTCCACACCTTACAGTAAATGCTCTTTTTAAGTTGAGGCTGAAACAATGAACACAAGGAGACCAAGCCCCTGAAGGGGAGCTTTTCTCTGAGGTAGATTAATCCTGAGATGACAAAGACTTCAAAGAATCCAGATCTACCTAGGACCAGTCAGTTAGGAGGTACAGTAGATAGACTCCTTCCCGAGTTCAAATCTGGCCTCAGATACTCACTAGTTGTATGACCCTGGGCAATTCAATTCAACCTGTTGACCACAGTTTCCTCATCTATAAAATGAGCCACTGAAGGAAATGGCAGTTAGCTTTGCCAAGAAAACCCCAAATGGAATGCAGAGGAGTCAGATATGTCTGAAGTGACTGAACAACAAGACCTATTCTATAGGTAAAGACTTCTAGAACTCAGGATTACTCCTATGTCACAATGAGACACTTAAGCAGGACATTAAGGGAAAAATTCCCCTATATCAAATGCTTGATAAATGTTTATTGAGAATGAATTGAGCTGTACACTAAATATATAAATAGGTTATAAGCAGACAACTTGTCAGTTTAAAGGCATTGAAAAAGAAACAAGAAACCTCCCTCACTACACTGAGGTGAGGGAATAAAGATTATAGACTGTTAAATTCAATTTCTGCACTTGAAGGTTTTACTTAATTTTTTTTCCTTTGTTACAAGGAAGGGTTCAATCTAGAGGAAGTAAATGAGAAATTACTATGATGTAAAGACAAAATGCATCAATAAAAAATGTTTATTTCAGCTTACAACATTCCTGACTGTGTCCTGGACCAGATTAAAATGTAGTTTCTATATGAAAAAAAATTTTTTTTTTAATTAAAAATATTTAAACAAAAGCACAATGGATAGAGAGCTAGAATTTGAGTCAGGAATTCAAATCCTGTTTCAAATTCTTACTAGCTTAATTTCTTTGGTCCTCAATATCTTCATCTATTGAAATGAGAGGGTTGAACTTGATGGTCTCTTAAGACTTCTCTTGTAGTTCTTAATCAATGATTCTATGAGCCATAATCCTAAAAATATATTTTTAAAAAGAAGCAAGATAAGCATTCCCAAAAAAAATCTAACAAGTACCCTTCCAAAGCAAACTTTTTAAGTTATTTCAATATAACCTTCACTATTATACAATTCTGTACTCAGCTTTCTTAAATCTACATTTGTAGACTGGCAATTATTCATCAAAATATAGGCCATAAATGGCGGCATTTTGATTGTATCTTAGTTTATTTTGGAAAAATAATATTTACTATTTAGAGAGGTTTTTGTATTTGAATAACTCAGGGTCAGCTTCGCTTCTAAAATAGTCCTTCCTGCCAGCATTTAAAAACAATTTTCCACTTAGGAAATTAAATGAATGGTTTATGGACTTAATATTCAGGTTGATAGAAACATAACTGTCAGTGTTTATCATCCCAGGTTTTCACTAGGACCACTGAAGGAAACCATAATACCTCATGAAAGAATTAATTGAGAGCTTAATACTGTGTCTTATCCATATAATATTTCCAATCATCTCTTAGGTACTCATGGCCAAAGTGTCCTTATTTACAAAGTAAAGCAGTTTATTGCAAGAATTCCACCAAATTATTTCCCAACCCAATAATTTAAACACCCTATTAGAAATCAAACTTGTCTAAGGACACACAGCAATTTAATATCCAGAATCTAAGTCTTTTGACTTCTAGGTTAGGTGTGCTTTCCATCAGTCCAGACTATCTTGTGCTTGTTTATTGATTAATAAAAAATACCTAATCCCTTTTCTACATATGTTACACATTGAAGTCAGAGATCTTGTATTTTGTACCAGCTCCTCATCCCCTTCACTTTTGGTTTGCTCTGATACAGCAATTCCAGCCTACTTAGAGTTCCTCTCTCAGATTCCCAGTAGAGTGGGACTTAAGAGTCAAAGAGAAAGGTTAGCAATGAAGTCTTTGTGATCCAATGATCCCTTAAATAAAGCATTTTAGATGATTGTACACAATAGGCTACTAGACAGTGAGTTTCCTGAAGGCCAGAAATTATCTAATCTTTGTCTCTCTTCCGGGTTTAGCTGTGCTCAGCACTGGTAAACTAATTAGTAAATGAATATTGAATTGAATTGATCTCAATGCTTCATTAAAGTACAAGGGGACAAAGTTAATAATGTTTGGTAGAAAAGTGGAGTAATGATTACCACATTTAAGTAGTCTGAAAGTATGGAGTTCAGGTCTAGAGGAAACATATAATATTTTATTTCTTGGATTTATTGTTTAGTCCTATATAGTGATACATACATGTGAGTTATTATTTATTATTATTAATATCTCACAATTGCATAGCATTTTATTCTTACAAAGAACTTAACATTAAGCTAATGTGATTTTCACAAAACCTGTAAGTATAGCAGTTTATTATTATTCATTTTACAGATGTCAAAAAAATTCAGCTCTTAGATAACACTGAATAGAGTACTGGTCAAGAGGGCTGGAGTTCAAATTCAGCTTCAGACATTTACTAGCTGTGTGACACAGGACAATTCAGTGTACATCAGTTTCTGCATCTTTAAAATGAAGATAATAATAGAATCTACCTCCCAGGGTCATTGTGAGAATATAAGGAGAGATAATATTTGTAAAGCATTTTAAACCTCTATAAATGTGATTTAGCAGCAGCAGCATTATAGATTTGCCCAATTCACACAGTTAAAAAACAGCAAAGCCTAGAATTAAATGTAGGTTTTCTAATTCACAAGTCTAATGCTCAAATTCCTAATATGTCTACAAATAAATACTTTCACTTTTTGGGAAAGACTGCAATTGGTATTTGCATTTAATTTCCCTTACAATAATTAAACTATTTAGTCAGTCAAGCTGGGTTTTTGTAAACATCTACTATGTGCCCACTTTTAGCTCACTAAGGATTCAAAATAATTATTTAAAAAGTGAAACTTGCATGGACAGCCTCAACAGCTGTCACTCTTTATCTCTGCTCCCTTTTATGGCTAAACTCCCTGAGAAGGACATCACAAAAGGTATTTCTATTTCCTTTTTTTTTTACTCCCTTTTTATCTCTTTGTAGCCTAACTTCCCACCTCATCATTCAACTGAAACTGTTCTCTCCAAAGTTACAAATGATCTCTTAATTACCAAATCTAATGGTCTTTTCTCAATCCTCATGTCTCTTGACCTCTCTATAGCTTTGACACTTTCTTTTTTTAAAAAGAAGATAATTTTTTAAAAAATCTAACAAGTAATCTTCCAAAGCAAACTTTTTAAGTTATTTTAGTATGATCTTCACTATTGCACAATTTTGTAGGCAATTTTCTTAAATCCACATTTGTAGATGCAGAGCAGGCTGGATATTCATCAAAATGTGGGCCATAAATGAAGGCACTTTGATTATATCTTATTTTATTTTGGAAAAATAATATTCTCTAGGTTTTTCTGACAATGTTCTCCTGGTTCTACTCCTACCTGTATAACTACATCTTCTCTGTCTTCATATCTGGATTTTTCTTCACACTAGGCATTAATGATGGCAGTCCCCCTGGGCCATCTTCTCTCCTCCATCTCTACCATTTTGAAGTGGTAAAATAAGCAACACTTAAAGGAATAGGATTCACATCAATTTCACTTGATGATCTCATTAGCACTCATGAAATCAGAAAACATCACATTTGAAACCTGTTTGAATCATCAATTCCAAACATAGCAGGAAATTCTTCTCTTGATCCCAATAGATCATTTTAGTGTTTGTGTGTGTGAGTCTTATGCAATAGCTTTTAGTTCAAAACCTTGGCCCTAGTCACTGCCTCATTATACATCAGTTTCCTCTTCTGTAAAATGAGGCTTTGGAGAAGATTGCCTCTCTGGTCCCTTCCAGAACTATGTCTGTGATCCTGGTGATGTGATTTAGGAGAGTGACTAATGGTTCCAAATGACGTGCTTGGGGTTTAGCAAATGATGTGATTGTAGGCAGCAAATGTTGGGATTCGGTCATGTGAAGAAATCACAATGGCCATTCTCTTTAGCAAAAGGTAAATGTATTTAGAGAAAAGGTTTATGAGAAGAGTTTACAGACAAAATGAAGAGATACAATAAACATCAGAAATGGTAAATATCAGAGTTGGGAGAAGACATAGTTAGCAAGGAATGGGGTTTTAACAATTAATAATGGAAAAGACAAATTCCCTAGGAAGTAACTTGGAGAAAGGAAATACCCTATAAGGTTAGAGTATGCCCTTAGCCAGCAGGCTTTAAATGTAGAGAGGAGTTTAGCACCCTAAAAGAGTTAGCTATAAGAAGGAAAAAGATACCATGAGGCATGGGGGATAAGAGGACAGACACTGTCCTTATGGGGAGGCAGGAGGGGAAAACATAGTGAGCCCAAGTGCTATGATTCACTGACCCAAAAGGGGTTCAGCAAAGATGGTGTGGGCCATGGACAGATTTATAGGGCAAATTTAACCTTTGGGGTTTGACATAATTCCAATATCTGTCCCAATATAGCAAGGCAGGACTCCACAGATCTCCATCAGTGCCTATTTCTGTCTGTCCTAGGGAAAAATTCTATCAATACTCTAGTCCCTCTCTACCAACCAAACCTAGTTAGTTACTCAGAAACTCATCATTATAATCCTCTAAGTTAGGTCCTAAGTGGACCAACTCATTGATCAGTTTTTTGGCCTCATAGAGTTTACAATTTTAACCAATGATTTGAATAAAGTATTTTAGGGGGAGTAATTGAGATCCAGGAAAGATGTCAGATACAGTAGAAAATAGTCAGTATTCTAAAAGATATTCATAGGCTAGAACACTAGATAAAAGAGAATATAGTAAAATTTAATTGAAATAAATGAGAAATCTGATACTTGGATTGCAAAAATCAATTCAAAAAGTATAAATTTGGGGAGACATGTATAGACATGTTGGTTATTCTCTGTTCTTGAAGAGTACCTTTACTGTTATTTAGATTTTTTTTTTTTTTTTTGACTAGATGAAAGAATAGTTACCCAGCCATAATCACTTAATAGGTGTGGCCTCAGTCAAACTAAGACCTGTTAAAGACCTTAGCTTAAAAAGGCCAAAATCTCCCATTTGGGTATCCAGGGCCATCTCCAGTAGTCTGATCTATATCTAGCCATGGAATCCTTCCATCCTCCTTTCCTCCCTCCTTCCCTCCCTCCCTCTCACTGCCTCCCTTCCTCCCTCCCTTCCCTTCCTCCCTCCCTCCCTTCCTTCCTCCCTCCCTCCCTTCCTTCCTCCCTCCCTCCCTCCCTCCCTCCCTCCTTCCCTCCTTCCCTCCTTCCCTCCTTCCCTCCTTCCTTCCTTCCTTCCTTCCTTCCTTCCTTCCTTCCCTCCTTCCCTCCTTCCCTCCTTCCCTCCTTCCTTCCTTCCTTCCTTCCTTCCTTCCTTCCTTCCTTCCTTCCTTCCTTCCTTCCTTCCTTCCTTCCTTCCTTCCTTCCTTCCTTCCTTTTTCCCTCCCTCCCTCTATTTCCACTTTCCTTTCTTCTGTCCACACATATGCACACAAGGGTACTGTACTCTTATCTATAAATGCTCTTTAAAACTATTTTGGGGGGGATGATTGAATCTTCCCAAGATATCTGGGGGTTTCCTGTCTAGATTTCTCTCTTAAGGACCCTGCCTTAAACCCAAACCACTCTGACTCTCATTGATTAGCCAACAATATGACCCAGTCCAAGCCCCAGTTGATCAATGTTTGAGTCCTGATTTACTCAGAGTTAAAATAAAAAGCAATCATTTATTTATTTATTTGAATGTATAGACATAATACATCAGAAAACACTCCAGAAGTTTTAATGATTTGTAAGCTCAATATGAGTCAATAGTGTTAAGACAAGCAAGAAAATTCATGTGGGTAAAATAAAGACAAAACTTCCAGGAATCAGGAAGTGATAATAATGTGAATACTGCCTTGATCAAGTCATAGCTTAAACATTGTATTCAGTTCTAAGTTCCCCATTTTAAGAAGCTAAAGAGTACCCAGAGGTGAGTTTACCCAAAAGGTGAAGGACCTCAGCAGATCATCTGATATGAGGAGCTTCTAAAAGGACCAGAGAAGAAACTAGAGAGGACTTACCAAGCATTTTCCTAAAGCACAAGAATAACCACTCACCCCTCCTCCAGTTCAATAACATAAATGACCCTTTTTTACCTTCAGGATTATATAGAAAACCATTGTTTGCATTGTAAAGCTCTTTGCCCCTTCCTATCTTTCCAGTTTTCTTACACTTTATTTCCCTCCATACACTCTAGACCAGTAATACTGACTTTCTTGTCTCTATACTCAATCTCCTGACTCCTTTGACCTGGCTACCCATATTCCTCCTGTGCCCAGTTTTCTTTCTTTCACACCCTGGCCTCCTGATATCTTAGATTCATGAAGTTTCATCTCAATTCCCATTTTCTGATATTGTTCACTGCTAGTGACTACCCTCTAAAATTATCTTTCATTTATAATGTAGAAACATATTTAATATGTGTATGTATATAGATATTGTATATATTAATATGTGTATTTATGTATTATATATAATATTTGTGCATGTATATATGCACATATGTGTGTTTGTGTGTATACATATGTATTATATATGTATTGTGTTCATGTGTTTATGTGTATATGTATTATAGTATAAGTATATTTATGTGTATGTTCGTGTGTTGTGCATGTGTGCACTGTGTGTATAATTCATGCACATGCATATTATGTGTACATACCTGTATCTTTTGTGTTTATACCTACATGTTTATATGTATTGTGTGGGTGTGTATATATTTGTGTGTGTCTTGTATGTATACTTGTCTTTATTATGTGTGTATTGTATATGTGTACGTGTTTATGTATGTACATGTATATATGTGGATATGTGTTTTATGTTTATTGTATGTTTATATACACATGGATATATGTGTATGTGTTTTATATACATATGGAAATATATAAATATTTGCAAATATAGAAACACATTGGTTGTATGTGTTTGTGAATACAAATTTTAATGTATCTGTTTTTAGAATGTGATCTTCTTGTGGGCAGTGGCTGTTTTTGCCTTTTTTTGTCTTCCTAGTGCCTATCACTTGATAAGTGCTTAATAAATATTTTTGGATTGATTAATAATTACTACTTTAAAATATTTGAATAGCTAGCTCTGTCTTGTGGGCATAAGGTTATACTTACATTTTTTAGCTGGAGAGCACAAAACTAGAAACAGTTGACAGAAATTTAAGATTGAGATAAGAAAATACATACTAAGAATTTAGCATTGTTCAACACTGAAATCAGCTGCCTTAGGAAATAATGATTCCCCCTCAGTAAAGGTCTTCAAGGAAAGAGAGAATCATTGCTTGTTGGGAATGTCAACAAGATTCTTTTTCAAGAGTAAGTTGGATTACAGGTTCTTTCCAACTTTGAAATTCCATGTTTTTCTGATTCTGTGACCCCTAAGTCCCTTTCAATTCCAACATTATAATTTCTGTATACCAAGTCTTCAAGCTCCACTAGATGACATTCTGTGTTCCAAGGTCCTTTCCAGCCCCAACATTCTATGATTCCCTCTCCCTATACCACCTTGCGTGATTTCACAATTCTTCTCTAGTTAGATTTATCTACCTCACTACTGATGTCACAGAAAGATTTGCCTCAGGTTTGGGGGAGCTGAACCTATTAAGAAGCCTAAGGAGATGATCACAAAGATTACAGAGATTGATAAGATTCCTTTCTTCTGTAAAGCTCAGCATGCTTGCATTACTGAGGTAGCAAAGCAAAGGCCATCATTGGATTGGAATCAGGACTCCTAATTCAAATTGTGCTTTTCCCATTTACTAAATGTATGATTTTTATGACATTGGGCATGTCATTTTTAATCTTTGAAATTTATCTCTAAAATGGGAATATTCATATTCATTATCTGGATTTTTTAAATGAGAAAATATATGTGAAATACTAAATTTATCCAAATACAGTACCATTATATGTTCCATTAAATACCAGGAAATAATCAGAATGGATATTTAGAATGATTTACATGCATGATTTCATGTGATCCTCATAACTTTGGATGGTAAGTATTATAGTTATTATTCAAGTTTTGCAGAATAGAATACAGGTCTAAGAGAAGTGACTTGGTAGAGTGACTTGCCCATGATACAAAGCTATTAAGTTGTTGTGATTTTTTTATTTCTTAAGAATTTGAATTCAATTCTTCTCAAAGTCAAGTCTATGCCATTAAATCTTTGTTTATACTCGTTTATAATGATTTTACTTACAGTTAGTTTGGCTTGTGCAGTCCAAACTGCATATATTCCAGGCACTGTGCTAAAGACTAGAGATACAAAGAAAGCAAAAACATGCTCTCTATTTTCAAGGAGTTCACATTATAAGAGAGGAGATAACATATCAATAACTATATATATATATATATATATATATATATATATATATATATATATATATATATATCATATACATACATATATGTACACATACACTTAGAGCATAAATAGGAGATCATCTCAGGAAAAAAGCACTGGGAAATGGAGTGGGATGGAAGAGGGCTGGTAGAGGCCAGGGTGGGATTTGAGCTGGGTCATAAAGAAAGTTATGAGACTACCATGAGAAGGTAAAGAATTCTAAGCATGAGTGAAT
Source organism: Sminthopsis crassicaudata (assembly GCF_048593235.1). NCBI lineage: Eukaryota > Metazoa > Chordata > Mammalia > Dasyuromorphia > Dasyuridae > Sminthopsis > Sminthopsis crassicaudata. The sequence goes on along the minus strand of NC_133618.1, from coordinate 238,777,563 downwards.
GACATGGAGTTAAGAGATGAAGAACACTGTAGGAGGAAGAAAATGCAGCTTGATCTTATGAAGGGAGTGAAGTGTGAGATGATTGGAAAGGTAGAAAGGTATTCAATTGTGAAAGGCTTTAAATGCCAAACAAAAGATTTTAAATTTGATATTTAAAGTCATAGTAGGGGCAGCTAGGTGGCGCAGTGGATAGAGCACCAGCCTTGAATTCAAGGAGGACCCGAGTTCAAATCCGCTCTCAGACACTTAACACTTCCTAGCTGTGTGACCCTGGGCAAGTCACTTAACCCCAGCCTCAGGGGGGAAAAAAAAGAGTGAAAGTCATAGGTAACCACTGGAAAGCAGGAGAGAGGATGACATAATCAAATCTGTATGTTTAAAACATCCCTTTGACACCTGAGTGGAGATATTTAGACTGGGAAAGGACTTTAGATGCCAAGACTGATTAGAAAACTATTGAAAATCTTGAAGGGATTGTGGGAAAAAAGATATATTAGTACCTTGTTGGTGAAACTGCTTAGCAGTATAACCATGGGAGGGGGGGAGGAAAAATAGGAATTATGCAAATAAAGTGTCTATACCCTTTGACTCTTATATCCCAAGAAGGCCATTGATAAAAAAGGAAGTCGTCATATACACCAAAATATTTATAGCCATACTTTTTGTTATAGCAAAAAATAGGGAGTGGGTCAGCTAGATGGTACAGTGGCTAGAGCACCAGCCCTGAAGTCAGGAGAACCTGAGTTCAAATGTAGCTTCAGACACTTAACACGTTCTAGCTGTGTGACCTTGGGCAAGTCACTTAATCCCAATTGCCACAGCAAAAAAAAAAAAAAAAAATTAGAAGCAAGTGTATGCTCATTCTTTAAGGAACAGCTAAAGGTACATGAGTGTAATGAATACTATGTTGTAATAAATGATGAATACATTGAAACATGGAAAAATCTATATAAAGTGACATAGAGTGAAATAAACAACAAAAAGATACACACAATCACTACAACAATGTAAATGGAAAACACATACACAATTTTTTTAATGAATATTGCAAAATTATAAAAACAGCATGACTCCAAAAGAAAGAAATGACAAGACACTTTTTACCCCATCTTTTTGCAGAGATCCACAAATGTGATATATTGTACATATTTTGATTTTTTTTGTTTGTTTGTTTGTTATACTATTTGTCACATGGAATAGCTCTCTAGGACAGAATGGGGAAGGTATATGGGAGGAAATTTTGATGATAAAAGAAAACATATCAATAAAAATTTATTTTTTTGAAAAAAGAAAGTGATTTCAATAATCCAAGTAAGAGGTAATGTGTGCCTGAACTAGGATGCATCTGTCTGGGTAGAGAACAGTATATATATGAAAGATTTGGTCATGAAAAAATGATAAGGTTTGGCAATCAGTCAATTGATTGAATACGTGGAGTGAGTTCAAAGAAAGAGTCAAAAGATTATATCAAAGTTGCAAGCCTAGGTAACTAGGAGGAAAAGACTGGTGCCCTTGACAATAATAGAAAAGTTAGAAAAAAATGAAAGTTTGAGGGGAAAAGATAGTGAATTTTGTTTTGGACACATTGACTTTAAAACTCCTGTGGGACATTCAATTTGAGATATTCAGAAGATAGCTGGCAACATCCAGCTGAAGCTGGATGTTATAAATGGAGAATCTTTTACACAGAAATGATAATTGAATCTATGAAAGCTGATGAGAACACTAAACAAAATAGTATAGAGGGAGAAGAGAAAAAACCCAGAATAGAACCCTGAAGTACACTTAAGATTAGTGGGTATGTCCTATGTGAAGACTGAACTAAAGAAAAGGAAAATGAGCAGTCAGCTATGTAAGAGGAGAATTTGGATAAGTAGGATCAAGAAAACCTTGAGGGGAGAGAACATCCTGGAAAGTCTGGTGAGAGTGTCAAAGTTATTAAATGTATTGTGAAAGAAAGGAATTGACATAACATTTGTATCTCCTTTGTATCCATGCAAAGCTTATACTTGCTTAAAGAATCTTCACTTCCCAGTCTAGGTTTTATCTCAGATGGTTTAACCTCTTCCTGTCTTCCTCTTTTTAAACACTTAAACCAAATTAAGAAAGCATAATAAACAAAGGCAAGTTTTAACTAAATTTGTTAGCTTTTATAAACATCTGGGATAATGATGTTTTTTGATTTGGGGTTTTTTTATGTGAATTTTACAGTAAATCCTTGGGATATCAGAAGGAGAAACAGATGTGTTAGGTTTTCTTAAAAGGAGAAGTCAATGTTCATGTGGGGTTTTTCAGTGACTTTTCCCTGAATTCAAAAGGTAAAGATGAATAATATTTACTCTAATACACTGATGTAGCATTCCTCAAAGTATAGTCCTGGTACTCCTGGTGATCCCCATCATTCATTTAGGAGGTCCACAAAGCCAAATTATTTTCATAATAATATAAAGATATTTTATTTCTATTACAATAAACATCAATAGATATGTCACATTATCTAAAAGTTGAAAGCATATATTTTTAATATTATAAAGGGATCCTGATACCAAAAAGTTTAAGCTGCAATAATAAAATCATGTTTCCGTTGTGGTGAAGAGTCTCTCGGATGATGTCTCATCTGTTTGTTTCAATGTGGCTCCCAGAGAGAACAGGTATCTCTAGACTACTTTACTCCCACAGCCCTTCTCCAAGTGAAACTTTAATTCCTGCCAAAAGGGGAAGCAGAAGCCTGCAACCAAAAGAAGCTGACCACTTTTCTCTCCTCAGAGAAAAGAGGTATCAGGCTAGAATTAGAAATATCTTCTCTGTAAAATATTGGTAGTCTAAGATTCAAGCAGAACTACTGGCTGCTATTTCTTAATAAGGAAAGAAAAGCCTCAAACTCTGTATCTAAAGCTTGACTCCCACCAAATGCCAGTTTCCAGAATGAATGGATTTAGCATAGCAAAAAATCTATTTATCCAAGTCAAAAGCAAAATAGGAATCAGTGTAAACATACAAAAGAAAATACATATCGGATAATTCAGATTAAAGGGGCTCTCCCACTGAGAGAGATTTCAGCTTAAGTCAGGGGGGGAGAAAAGGGGGGAAAGGAAGGAGGGAGGGAGGGAGAGAGAGAGAGAAAGAAGGGGCAGGGGAGCAGTGAGGGAGGAAAGGAGGGAAAGAGGAAGGGAGAACAAAAGAGGAGGCAGAGTGGGGGAAAGAAGGAGGGAAAAAGTATAGCAACTTTATAATAGGAACAAGGTAGAAACTGCTAGCTCCTCTCATGTTGGTTTCTTCTCAGTGTTTCTCTCCCTTCAGCAACCTTTCTCAAAACCAAAAGACAGATGAACCTGAAGAAGACTTAAGAGACCTCTCTTCTCTCCCACTCTCAACAACTCTGCTCACCCTTCATACAGGCACAGGGCATTAAGTAAACAATATTCCCTAATAAGGAGAGAGTCTCACATCACTGGTCCTTTGAGCCATGGTTACAGAAACATATTACACATGTCTTCTTACCTAATTTAATTTTTTTCATGTCTTCTCAAATAAAATCCACCAAATGTACATGAATACCAGTGAGGATATTTCCTTTTTCTTTGATATGTCTCTTACACCTCTTTCTCTGCATAATTCCTCATTTGTGATTTGTTGATGCCTATAATACCTGCCAGGCACCTCTCTATTGTTCTCAACTTCAGTTTTTCCAAGACAGTAATGATCCATGTCTTGAAGAATGATGGGGTTTAAAAAGATAGGAATTTCTTTTTAGGAAATCATTCAATAAATTATTGTTCTATAAAAAATGATGAACAAGCTGATTTTAGAAAAGCCTGGAAAGATTTACATGAACTAATACTGAGCAAAACAAGCAGAAACAGTAAAATACTGTACACAATAACAGTACGAATGTGTGCTGATGGGGGCAGCTAGTTGGTATATGGATAGAGCACCAGCCTGAAGTCAGGAGGACCTGAGTTCAAGTTTGACCTTAGACACGTAACACTTCCTAGCTGTGTGACCCTGGGAAAGTCACTTAACCCCAATTGCCTCAGGGGAAAAAAAATTAGATGATCTATGAAAAACTTGGTTTTTCTCAGTGGTTCAGTGATCCAAAGCAATCCCAATAAACTTTAGACAGAAAATGCCATCTGTATCCAGAAAAACAATCATGGAGATTGAATGTAAATCAACACATGTTATGTTCACTTCTTTTTTCTGTTTTTTTTCTTCTCTCATGATTTTTCCCTTTTGTTCTGATTTTTCTCTCCCAACATGATTCATAAAGCAATGTATATTGACATAAATAAATACATTTTTTAAAAAAAGATAAATTTTTAAAAATGGAAATCATTCAGTAAAACAAGCAACAAGTACCTATTAAGCTCCTACTCTATGCTAGCTACTGTGCTAAGCATTAGATATATAAAGGCAAAACCACAGTTTTTTTGCTTTCAAGGAGGCAAATATGCTAATAAGGAAGACAACATAACCAACTATGAACAGATTAGATTTATGGAGTATAAGTAGGAAATAATGTTAAAGGAAAGACATATGGGAAGAAGGAATTGAGAAAAACCTTTTTATAGAAGGTGAGATTTCATATCAGTCTTGAAAGCATCCAGGGTGAAGTACGACCATTCTAGGTAAGGGGCACAGAGTTAATGAAAATTCATAGAGGCTCACTGTTTGAAGGAGAATAAGACAGCCAGTATACCTGGATTACAAAACATGTAGAGGGTTGTAAAGTATAAAGAGACTAAGACAGAAAAGAACCCGGTTGTGATAGGTCTTAAAACCCAAATAGAAGATTTTTTATTTGATCCTGAAAGTAATAGGGAGCCATTAGAATGTATTGAATGGGACAGGAGGAAATGACACGGTCAGTTCTGTGCTTTAGGAACATGGGTTTAACAGCTGAGTAGAGGATGAAATGGAGTAGACTTGAGGCAAGGAAACCAGCTAGAGGGCTATCACAGTAATCAAGGCATGAGGTGATAAGGCTAGAACAAGATAATATGAAATGGAAAAGACAAAAGTTGGTAATGTATAGGGTATGTGGGATGAGTTCAGGTAAGAAGTTGAAAATAATGCCAAAGTTGCCAGCTTGGGTGACTAATAATACACTGGAAAATAAAAGGGAATTTTTAAAGAAATTAAGGTTTTGACATGAAGCAAGGAGGGCACTAAATTAGGTGCTGAGAATATAAAGACAAAAATTAAACAATCCCGGCCCTCCTGGTGCTTACATTCTACCAAAAGAGACATCATAAATGAGTATATACAAATAAAGTTAACAGTGTGATCAAAAAAAAAAAAAAAAAAAAAAAGAAATTAAGGTTTTGAGGCAATAAGTTCTGTTTTTAAAAAAGAACTTTGTAATTTTCCAAAATCATTCCAGCCTATTCTCCTCTGTTCAATTCTGGGTCCAGCTCATTGTACTTTTACAGTTTCTGTCCAACATACACACACATACACACACACACACACACACACACACACAGACACACACACAAAGGCATGTGTGAATATATGTAGTTTTATACATAATTATAAATAGTTATATTTGTTTATGTATAGTTATATATATATACTTATATATAGTAATATATTTTATATAAACAAAAGAGTAGTTACTACTCTATTCACAGAGGCGGAAACTAAAACCCTCAAAAAGAAATAATAACTTGATTAAAGTCACATACCTCAATAATATAGGAACCCAAACTTGAACCCATTCTAATATATTTTTTCTCTTCTCTCTCTAAGTGTTTGCTAATTTAATTGTTTGAAAATAATGCTAATCCACTGAAAGCATACTTTTCATTGCTAAGAGTTTGTCCACTTGCTAGTCCTTTGTTTTTTTTTTTTTCTTTTCATGAAGAATGATAGTTGAATTTCTAGACTATGTATCATAGTACGCAGCTCTGTTCTCTGGGGCTAGTAATACATATTGCAATAAATGTTTACTTAATTGGAATTTACTGTATTATAGCAAAAAGGATATTGGACCTGGAGTCAGGAGATCTGGGTCCTAGTTGTGTGATATTGGGCAAGTCACTTAACATCTCATCCTAAGTTTTCTTATCTGTGTAATGGAAATAATATTTGTGTAGTAGGCCACAAATCTTTGATCTTCTCTTGGCTTAAGGCATAAAAACTGCCTTATCTTTCCCATCTGGAGTTTCTCTATTAACCATTCCAGGTTAACTTATATAAGCTGGCCCAGATGCCCATGAAGAGAGGAAATGGGAAGATTCAGCAGAAGGCCTTAACAGAAGAAGGAGGAACACGGATATCTGGCTATACATCACCCCAAGACAATCTGAAGTGAAAAGCTGACATTCATTTGAGAGGACCAAAAACAAGGCTCTCCCACAATCACCCAATAAGATTTTTTTTGTGTGAGGCTGTGGGATTTAGGTTTAAAATGACAGAAATTTTAAATAGTCTGGAGACATTTGATATCCCAGAAGTATAAAAGTGTTGTAAAACCATAAGCAGGGGCTTTGATATTATTCTTCCAAAAACTCAATCATTCATGAGTCAAACACAGTTGTTAGAGGAGAATTGAACAGTAGAAGGCAAAAAAAATCAGAGCTAAGCTGAGTGTCAGCAATAAGAAAGACTCATAGTCCCTGTCAGGAGTGAAAGGGGTAGAGGGGAGAGTGCAAGGGAATGGTGATGCATCAACAGTAGGAGTTGCTTATGAAAGCCCAATGAAATACTGAATGTGAAGGCACTAATTTAGACTTTGCTAAAGCACTATTCAGGGTAGTAATGTAACTCCCAGGAATTGTATAAATCTCTGAAAGGAAGAATGATCTATGACCTAAGGGAGGATATCTAAAAGATTTATTGGCTTAGAGGTTAGTCCTTTCTGTGTATTTTACAATGCAAATGTTTACTTCTGCTTTTCAAAATCTTATGAGATCAGCTATTTTTAAGGGGAACTATGGATTACCCCACACCAGACAACTAGGTAGTAAAGTGGATAGAGTGTTGGATCTGGAGTTAGAGGAATTCATCTTTGAGTTCAAATCTGGCCTCAGACGCTTAATAACTATGTCACCCTGTACAAGTCACTTAACCAGTGGTAAAGATACAAATATTTATTTGTAAAATGATTTGGAAAAGGAAATAACAAACGACTCTAATATCTTTACCAAGAAAACCCCAAATGGGTCGCAAAAAGTCAAATATAATTGAACCATCTAAATAGCAATGTGTTCCACCTTAGTGGGAGCAATGAGCTAGTTAAATGACAAGTATTCAAAGTATTATCAGGGTACTTTGTTTTAGGAGAGAACCTTTAATATAAGGTGTATGTTTGCAATATTTACCTCACATGGTTATTGCAATCACTTTATAAACTTTAAAACACTATAGAAATATGACAATTTTTATTAATTAAGTCTACTAGTGTTCTCTTATATTTCATTCTGGAATAGAGGTACTAGTTATTTTAATAGGCTGTATCTGACCTCAGAGTACCTCTTCTCATATATATATATAGGAGAGAGAGAAAGAAGGAGCTACTACCACAACAGTTTATGAAGACTGCCTTGCCTTACCAGATCACATTAGATTATATTAGATGAAGCATTTATTAAATTCTTGCTCAGTACCAGGCACTGTGTAAGTATAGGGAATACAAATACAAAGAGAAGCAAAAACAGTACCTACCCATAAGGAGCTTATATTCTAATTGGGGAAAGTAGCATAGGGAAAGCAAGCTGAAAAGAGAGAGGCAGCCTATTTTGAGAAAAAATACTGCGTAAAAGTCTGGAGAGTATGGAGTAAGAAGCAGCATGGTTAGAAGTCAGCATGGCAGAATTGGTTAAGATATCCTTCCCCAGTACAGCCTTGTTAGAAGTGACAAATTGTATAGGGTGGAGAGAGCCATTCAAGTGTTGAAGTTTTATTAATTAACAAGATTTTTCCCACAGAGAATTTTTTTTTTTTTAGTTTAGTCATTTGTTTTAGTCATTTTCAGTCATGTCTAACTCTTCATGACCCCATTTGAGGTTTTCTTGGCAAAGATACTGGATTATTTTGCCTTTTTTTTTTCAACAGTGAAAATGAGGAGATAAGAAGAAAAATATTTATTGAAATTCAGGACAATTTGAAAAAAGGAATATAACTTCTAGGAGTCCTTGGACCTGCACAGATTCAGCCTAGACTCCTCCATCTAATTCATCCATCTGTAGTCTTGGATGCAAGTCATTGGTGCCCCAAATGATGAGCATAAGGGTCTACATGTCATCAGAACAACATTGTTATATTGAGTATCCTTATAAACACAGAAAAAGATTTTCAGTAATTTACAAAATACTTAGCAAGGAGATATTCCTTAGCCCCAAGTTACCCAGAAAGTTAGATTCACCTCAGTATTGCATCTGAGTACGCCAAATATAGTTAATCTCTAGTTCAATTAATTGATTGAACAACTATTTATTAAATGCCCACTGTTTACAAAATTTAATGCTAGAGACTAGAAAGATAATTCCTGCCTACCCTCATAAATTTAAAATTTAATATTTTTATCAGTGACTAGATATGAGTATGGATGGCACGTTTATCAAGGGAAAAGGGATGGGTGGGAAGGGAAGAAGCATTTATTACCCATATACTATGTTTAGCCATACAATGGCTATGAACAGTACTTTACAACTTCTTTATCAAATTTGCAAACGGCAGAAATCTAAAATGTTTTGTTACCACTGTAGATTGTATAATTAGGATCTAGCAGAACAGAGTAAGATGATATTGCTATAAATACATGTAAAGGTTTACCTGCAGTTTAAAAACTCAACCTCACAAATACAACATGAAGAAGGCATGCTAGAGAAATGTTCTAAAATGATCTTGTGGTTTTAGTAGACCATAAGATCAAAATGAGTCAACAGTGTGATTTGGCAGTTGAAAAGTGCAATCATAAGCTTAAGAGAGTCATAGTGTACAAACGTGGTAGTCTAACAGTACCCTGGTCAGATCACATGTAGAGGATTATATTCATTTCTCAGCATCATATTTAGGAAAGAAACATTGATAAACTAGAGTGTGTAGAGCAGTAGAGTCAACCTCACAATGGACAATCTATGAGGGATTGGTAAAATTCAGGAGTGTGGCCGGAATCAAATAAAAATTTAATTGGTAAATGTTTAATAAAACAATAAAAATACAATAGAACATAAATAATATCAATAGGGGGTTATCTAAGCCAATTTGAGGCCATTAGGGACCTATTTCTAAATAGTTTGACATAACAGAGCTACAAAAGAGCAGTCAGAATGGCAAAGGGCTTCAAGATCATACCATATGAAAACTGTTTTTTACAAAGGGTCTGTTTAGGTTGGAGAAAAGATGATGTAGTGAGGAGGAGACATAGCTACCTTCAAATATTTGAGGAATTGTCATTTAATAAAGGGATCAAGTTTATTCTGCTTGGTCTCAGAGTATAAAACAAGCTAAATGAAAAAAAACTCTAGGGAAATGGGTTTAGACTTGATATAGAGGGAAAGTTCCTAACAATCAGGGCTATCTAAAAGTGACATAATTGTTATAGAAAACTACCCAGATGTTTTTTCTTTTCTTTTTCTAATTGGAAAACACAATGCCTGGCACATAATAAGTGCTTAATAGACCCATGTTCCTTTCTATTTCCTCTCTAACTAAAGAACTTCAAGCAGTCTGCATAACCAGGGCAACTACATGGCGCAGTGTATAGAGCACCCGCCTTGAATTCAGGAGGTCCTGAGTTCAAATATGGTCTCAGACACTTAACACTTCCTAGCTGTGTGACCCTGGGCAAGTCACTTAACTCCAGCCTCAGGAAAAATGTATAACCAGCTATAAGATGGTTCAAGTAGAGTCTCTGAGGACGCTCCTAAATTTAAGATTTTGTTGTATGTGAATCCTAACTCCATTACTTATTAACTATATAATCTTGGAAGAGTAACTTTGTCTTTGTGACCTTCAACTCTCTAATTTGTAAAATAGATATAATATATTCACATTATCTATACTCATGAGGTTTTTGTAAGAAAAGTACTCTATAAAGTACTATACAATAGCTATGTAAATGGGAATGATTATTATTAACATCATTACAGTCAGGGTGGGGAAGGGCTATTCAGAAAGGACTAGCATCTCTGGTGTAAGGACTTGATGAACCCTTTTCAAGGCTGTTCATCTATCTTTAGTGCCCATTTGTCACCCATCACTCACCTGTGATTCCAAGAAGCTATAGCATGTTAACCACCACACCCCAATAAGCATTTCAGCTCAAAGGCTAAATTAGAGTGCAGGTAACTGACAGATCTCAAACCCATCACTGAATTAGGGGGATACCTATCTCAAGCATATGAAGACAGATAGAATGGTGGAATTCACTGAAAGAATGGACAAAATAAGGATACTTTGTTCCAATGGCTATAAATGAGGCTGAAAGCAGGCACATGAAGTGTGCATGAGGTTACTTAGAGCTTGGTCAGAAATCAAAGTCACCAAAGTTATCCATTGCATCCTGGGCCATTGCCAATTATCTTGACTTTTGTGTTGCTGGACTTGGATGACTCTGGAAGAGAGAGTGAGGCTGACAACTTTGCACAAGTTGCCTCACTTAATTACAATTCACACTCAAAGTTAAAACATTATCTGTGATCATTGGTCCTCTTCAAAAATGAAGGACAAACAGCAACAACAGTCAGGAGACATAAGACACATAGATCTCATATTTTGTTCCATATCAACACTGTATTGTTATAGAATACAAGTATTTTTTAAAAGAGTTGCAAAATGTTATGCAAATTACTTTCTGAAAATTTCTCATTTCTTTCAAATTTGGTCTGATTGTTATTACCCTGCTTCAATTCAACAGACATCTAAAAGCAGCTGGTAATATAGTGGATAGAGCACTAGACCTAGAATCAGTAGAACCTTTGTTCAAATCTTGCCCTAGACCAGATACCAATTTTGTGATCCTAGGCAAGTCATATATACGTGTGTGTGTGTGTGGATCATATATTTTATAGATATTAAAAATATGTTTGCCTCAGTTTCTCATTTACCTAGCACAATTGTGACAATCAAATAAGATTTGTAAATACACTGAGCCCAGTTCCTGATACACAGTAAACACTACATAAATGTTTATTTCTTAAACTTCTATGTGTAACTCACTATGCCAGGTGCTAAGAACACAGTGGTGAAAAACAACTCAGTCCCTGTTCCCAAGGAGTTTTGAGTCTAATGGAAGGAAATTGCCATTCATTACCCAGATAAGCTAGAATCGGGTAAGAGCAAAGGAGAGATGCCTCTAAAAAGACTTTAGTAAAATTTTGGGTGGAAAAATCACTTCTGAAGGCTGTTGGCGGTTAAGGGTTTATTGAGTTGTGGTGTTTTGTCTTTTTTTTTTTTTTTTTTTTTTTTTAAGGAATTGAAATGTATAATCCTTGGGATTATACTTTAGTGAATTATCATCTTCCTGAAAGGTCAGAGAAAATCTGCAGCCCTGCTTTTTGCCAAGATGTGTTTCTCATTATCAAGGAATTGGATTATAAAAGAAAGGAAGAGACACAGCAGCATGTCTGTGTTAGGCTTGTCAGCAATTCCCATTTTGGGGAGGGTTTACATAGGCCTAGTGTTCTAATACACTCAACAGGAAATGGGATCCTTTTGAATTCTTCTGAAGACTCAAATGATAATAAGCTGATTCTTTTTATATTTGACTATAGGTTAAGAATAGCCTCCGAGAGACACAGACAGGGAGATAGAGAAAGAAAGAGAGGAGAGTGGGGAGACAGACAGAGCAAAAGAAAGAAGGCAAAAAGGGAGAAAGGGGAAGGAAAGAAGGAAGGAAGGAAGGAAGGAAGGAAGGAAGGAAGGAAGGAAGGAAGGAAGGAAGGAAGGAAGGAAGGAAGGAAGGAAGGAAGGAAGGAAGGAAGGAAGGAAGGAAGGAAGGAAGGAAGGAAGGAAGGAAGGAAGGAAGGAAGGAAGGAAGGGAGGAAAGGAAGGAGATTGTGAAATGCTAAAAATAACTTAATGGGGTTATCATATTATTCTGTCATAAAATACTTTCAACTGGGAGACTTTAGGAAGGAGTGTGTTTTTTTGTTCAGACACACATTTGAGAGCTCATTTTTAACTCTAGAGAATGTAGTCTTGGAAAACATCTGTTGATGCAGACTGTTCTCATCTTTTTGACTACTGACCCGGGCACAGTGCAGCACTTAAAGCATTTGCTTGGCTTTATGGGTTTGTTATTTTCAATTTTGTTCCTGCATACTCCCAACCTGTTACACTGCCTCCTGTCCTGCATGTGTTATTCCTTTATAGAAGATGAAATATTTTGACTCTCATTTCATAATCTCTCCTGGGAATACTCATAGATTTTAGTAAATATGGTGCCTAAGGCAAGCTTAAACCAAACATATGGGGGAGTGGGAGAAAGAGAAGAAAGACTTCAGGATACAAAACCCCCCAAAAGAGAAAGAAACCCAAGAGCACTCTTTAACTTTCATGGACAGAGTCTCTGGGATACCAGGAGATAAGAGAGGGAGCAAGTAGAACTTGACCATGGAGGAGTTCACCTCCTTGGCTACTATCTAGTAGCTTTCTGACTTAGGTAATTATTCTTGCTAAATTGTTTATTAAGCTCAGCTGTTTCTACCTGCTGAAAGAGTACATGATCCCCTGAACGCTCTAAATTTCAGTGCTTTGAGGCAAAAGTTCCATCACACTGCCCTAGTTACATCAGTTACATGTCTATATATACTGGAACTTCATCATGACATTGTTTCCAGGGTCTGAACATGCTTCAAGCATGTAAGTTGGACTTATAAATACATTAATAAGGTTGTCAGTAATAATGCCTCTTGGACAAGATCCAAGGTGTCTATGTCCTAATGATTAAATTAAAGGCAACTACGTAGTACAGCATATAAAATGCTAGACTTGAAGTCATAAAGACCTGAATTCAAATCTTAATTATTTAGCTCTGTGACACTGGGCAATTCACTGGACCTCTCTCAGCCTCAGGTTCCCCATCTGTAAAAGAGGGATAATAATAGCATTTATTTTTTAGTGTTGTCATGAAGATACAAGGAGATAACATATGAAAAACATTTTTCAAATTGTAAAGCTATTATTACTACAATTATAGATCACAGGTCAAGCAGCCACTGCAAGGCTCAGTTGCATTCAAAATTTCATTTAAGATAAAAATTTTGTGGTAGCCACATTATTCATGAGTTGCCTAATATGGATAGTAAAGAATCCTAATTATCTGGCCATGCAGGAATCTACCTAAGGCTGCCACTGAGTAAAATATGCACTGGTTGTTCTAGCCCCCTGAGTTCATGTAGAGAAATCTAGAATAAGGTCTTTTTCCTTAATGGATCATAGGAAAAGGTTAACATTCATATAAACTAATACAGCTGATATACATTATTAGTAGATCTGGAGTCAGAAAGCATTGCATTGATATTTCACTTTGATACTGACTTGCTGCATTACAGTGTTTAATTTCACCTCTCAGAATCTCAGTTTTATCATCTATAAAACGGAGCTAATGATACCTGTAGTCCCTACCTCACAGGGTTTTATTGTGATGATCAAATAAGATCATGAATATAAGGTACTTTATAAAATTTTAAATGTTACATAAATATTAGTTGCTAATGATTAAGACTCTCAAAAGTTATCAAAGACCTTAGAACATAGGATATATAAGCTAGAAGGTACCTTAGAACAAAACTTCTTAAACTGTGGACTGTGACCCCATAAGGGATCACATAATTGAATTTGGGGTGTAAGGGCCCTTTAAATGGGCGGACACAGTGCATCGGGAGATTGAGGCCCAGAAATAATTTCTGTGGATATTAGGACTGCCCTTGGGCGGGATCCTGGCCATATTGAGATAGCTTTGTAATGGGTGACTCTCTCGCTGATTGGCTGTGTGTGTGACCTCACAGGCCCTATGTAAGCCCACTGCAGGCAGCAACCGCCCTCTTTAACCTCATGCTGTTCACCCTGGCTCCCCAGCCTGGGTGGCCAAGCCAAGATGGGTAGCCAAAAGAGGTAAGGATTTTGGTAGTGAACATATGGGTCTTCTGACCAGGTGTTCACTCGGGAACCAACAAGTCAGGGCATCAAGTCAGGGCATTATGTGAGTAGGTATAATAAAGGCTTTTAAGATTACACGTGGTTGTTCTTGAGTGCGCTACCGGTTATTAAGCTATAGATTCAAGAGATTGTGGCCAGAGACCTTAGAAGGCCTCAGAGGAGGCGAGCCGGGTAGAGTTCACACTGCAAAGGACAGTGGTCAAAGGTACTCTGGTGGGTCTAGGACAGACTAGTAATTGTAACTGCCAGGAGAGCACGTTACAAATGGCGCCCAACGTGGACGCATCAGGAATTATCAGGTTTTGAAAATATTTAATATTCAGAATTAAGATTCTGAAAGATCCGGTAGAAACGCCACTTAAGAGGGAAGACAGAGAAGCAATATGGACCCAGGTAACTCTGGGATCAGGCTCAAGGACACAGCTGAACATGATGCTTATATAAAAAGGTTAAAGAGCCAGATGGAAGATCTTTTAACAAAGATCACCACTGAAGAACAGCAGGAAGCTTGTAATCAAGCTCCACAAAGGCTATCCCCACACCTATTAGATATAGCTCGGAGAGGGAGCAACCTAGAGCTAGTGCGTATGTATGACAGTATAGAGTACGAAATGCCACAGCAAGAGTTGCTGGAATTGCAGGTTAAACTACAGATTGAGCTAGAGAAAGAAGAAAAAGCTAGGTTAATACAGATAGAACAGGAAGAGTTCAAACCAGTGGCTGAAACTAAGGAAGGAAATAAAGGAACCACATGGACTAAAGTTGTAGAAATTCTTCTTAGCATTTTGTTGGTTTACCTCCTGCATTGTTGTTTTAAGGAATTTATCCATTACTCTTCCATTGAGAAGAAGTTTAGTTCTTTTTATGTACAAAGCTCAGGTTTGATTTGGAATCAGCCTTTTGGGGATTTTCCAATTCTTCTTCCCTCTGCCTCACCTTCTTGGGCCAAGGGAGAAGGGGGAGGAGGAAAAGGAAGGGCGATAATACTATCAGCACTGCCCATTAATCCATTCAAAACTCCTGTGTCTTCATTTCAAAGGACAGGAGTAGGCTTTATGCCCCAAGGCAAAAAGGAATTGTGGGGTATTGAGTATAATCAGAAAAGTTTTAAAAATACAGTTGAGTTAATTTCTAAGAAACCTTACAGGGACAAGACCTTGCAGTTAGAGAGAGTGGAGTTTTATACTTTTAAAACTGCTAGGATCGTCTTTGGAGAGTTGGAACTCCTCTTTTCTTACCTAGTGGATTTTCCACTTCCACAGGTGAGCTTGATTTCCCAACCCCCCACGGGTACTTATAAAACAGTGTCTATGTCTAGAATGGGTTGGAAAATTGCTGTTTTAATCACTAGAATAAATAGACAGTGTGTGATCTTTGACCCAGGAGGAAAATATCAGATTTATTGATTCACACTCCTGGAGTACAATTCGGTATCAGAAACTCAAACTTTGATTTTTAGGCAAAAGAATTCAGGGATATAGCCAGAGTGTTCTAGTAAAGTCATTACTGCACAGACTATCCCCAAGATCTCTTCTAAACAAGAGAAGGGAATTTTGGGATATGTGATTGCTTACAATTTTAAATTTTGATTTTACATTTTTAAACATTTTTGATTTTACATCTTCAAAGTATTTTGATTTTACATTTTAAAGTTATTTTGGTTTTATATTTTTAATCTATTTCGTTTTTACACTTTTAAATTATTTTGGTTTTACATTTTTAAATTCTTTGCATTTTACCTTAGCAATGCACTTCGGGCATACACAGAAAGTGCAGCTAAGTGACAGACTGACTTTTGTCTGACTTGTTAATCTTTTTGACAACAACTTTGTTTCCACTGTGATGTGGAAAGGCCTGGATGGCATTTGGAAAGGCCCAAGTTGGGCCCCGGGGACATTCCTTCCTAGGTGCAGATCCAGCAGCAGAGTTCATCCCCACCAGAGACATTTGTAACCTGGGGATCCAAGAGAAGGACCAGACAACAGTCCAGAGAGACCAGCCAGATGTCAGCAGCCCTTCAGACGCTGATGGCAGCGATGCCCCTCCTGACCGTGACCAGAGACACCAGACACAGTTCCAGTGTTGCAGCTGAAATGGACTGTTTTGGGTGATACGCAATATAAAGACTGTAAATGGACAATGGGCCTGCTTGCTTCTCCCGTGGCCACTTGCCATATGGTGGCCTGGGGAGAGGCTTTGCCCTATGCTTTCTATTGAAGGACTATGCTTTTAAATTAGTGGGTGAAAAACCAACGCACCCACCTGCCGTTGTTATTGAGACAATGTTACTGGACATGACTTTGCTTATGTGCACCTGTGAAACTAGAATTGTTCTAGAATTGTGAAAAGTGCAATAGAGAATTGTGATAAGCTAGAATTGCTCTAGAATTGTGAAAAGTGTAATAGAGAATGGTGAGAAACTAGAATTGCTCTAGGATTGTGAAAAGTGCAATTGAGAATTGTGATAAGCTAGAATTGTTCTAGGATTGTGACAAGTGCAATTGAGAATTGTGATAAGCTAGAATTGTTCTAGGAGTGTGAAAAGTGCAACAGAAAATTGTAAGAAACTAGAATTGGTCTAGAACTGTGATAAATGTAACTAGAATTGTGACAACCTACCTACTGATATTTGTTAACTAGAATTGTGATGTTTTACCTTGTTGACTTCCCACCTCAGTGTTGACATCCTACCTCATTGGCCTATTATCTCGAGTATGACTTTGATGAATGGGTTGAACATTTGGGCCACTGTTGAGTCTGGTTCTCATTGTCATACTTCTGTTTACGGATCTGCTGCTTTGTACCTCCTTGGGCATAACACTGTCATCTCATGGATCAAGTGAACTATAGCTGGTGCTAAAAGTTTAGCTTGGTGAGATGTGCGGTTCCCGCAAAACAAGAGAAAGGGAATTGTAAGGGCCCTTTAAATGGGCAGACACAGCGCATCGGGAGATTGAGGCCCAGAAATAATTTCTGTGGATATTAGGACTGCCCTTGGGCGGGATCCTGGCCATATTGAGATAGCTTTGTAATGGGTGACTCTCTCGCTGATTGGCTGTGTGTGTGACCTCACAGGCCCTATGTAAGCCCACTGCAGGCAGCAACCGCCCTCTTTAACCTCATGCTGTTCACCCTGGCTCCCCAGCCTGGGTGGCCAAGCCAAGATGGGTAGCCAAAAGAGGTAAGGATTTTGGTAGTGAACACATGGGTCTTCTGACCAGGTGTTCACTCGGGAACCAACAAGTCAGGGCATCAAGTCAGGGCATTATGTGAGTAGGTATAATAAAGGCTTTTAAGATTACACGTGGTTGTTCTTGAGTGCGCTACCGGTTATTAAGCTATAGATTCAAGAGATTGTGGCCAGAGACCTTAGAAGGCCTCAGAGGAGGCGAGCCGGGTAGAGTTCACACTGCAAAGGACAGTGGTCAAAGGTACTCTGGTGGGTCTAGGACAGACTAGTAATTGTAACTGCCAGGAGAGCACGTTACATTGGGGGTTGTGAAAAAATCTGGCAACAGTAAAAAGGCATCAAATGTTCCTCTAAAACATTTCTTTATGTAAAAATAAGCATATCCATCTCATCAGTATGCAAATTTGCTTTCATCTTTAATAAATAATAAAATTATATGTATACCAAAGATTGTTCTTAAATAAATGTATTTATATTTATTATCAATAAGTGTTTTATTTGTACACCTATTTTATACACATCTATACCCAAGGTCATATAAAAATTTTTCAGGCAAAAAGGGATCATGAGTAGAAAAAGTTTAAGAAAACATGCCTTAGAATATAGAATGGGCATTGCTAGAGTTGCAAAGGATATTAGAAAGAGAATGTTAGAGCTAAAGAATTCTTAGAGCATATAATTTCAAAACTGGAAAGGACTGTTGAACTCTAAATCCTAGGATCACCTGTGAAATAGATCCTGGCCAAGTCATTTCACTTCACTGAACTTCACATAAATAGCTCCTGATTCCCAAGCTAATTTACTTTCTGAGGCATTGAAAGTTTCTGGGACAGTTAGGTGGTGCAGTGGATAGAGTACCAGCCCTGAAGTCAAGAGGTCCTGAGTTCAAATCTGTTCTCAGACACTTAACACTTCCTAGCTGTGTGACCCTGGGCAAGTCACTTAACCCCAATTGCCTCAGCAAAAAAAAAAAAAAAAAAAAAAAAAAAAAAAGCAGAGAAAACCATTTGGATGCCCACTGGGCAGCTTTTGCATTCTAACAGCTTCTAATACTATGCTGACTCTGAATAAAAACTTGACCAAATGCAAAAGTGCAAAATGCCACATTTTATCTAAAATTGATGTATAAGATACTTTTATTTAAGTGAAACAAGTTGGTTCTATTAGCACATTCAGATTTTGTTTTAATTGGCATGATAATTAATGAGGACTTTTTACCTTTTTTTGACCATTTTTTTTACCATTGAGATCAATACCTGTCTTTGAAATTTGCCTATTTATTCCATAATATAAAATACAGAAATGAAAATCAGTAGGTCTCTATTTTATATCTGGGCTTGCTACAAATTTGCTTTGTCATAGCCACACAGTTACTTTGCCACACTGTGATTCAATTTTTCCTTCCAGAAAATGGAGGTAACACCCCTTGCTTAAAAGGTAGTTTGCAATTGTATGAGATTATTACCTAAATGTTTATTTACACCCATGGCCACTCCCAATGATACTGCAGGGTTTCCTTCTGCTCAGCAGACAGAAATATAGTACAGATTAGAGATATACTCAAATAGATCTGTTTTCTGAATAGGAGTGTTTTTTATAATATGAAATTAACAATAATGTAAAAATTGTCAATTTTTGAAGATTATGGTAATTGAAGCAAGCAGTCTTGTGAGAGGTAATGAGAAATAATGGAAATGGGGTAAAGTCAGAAGACTTAAATTCAAGTCATGACAGTCCCTTGCTAAAAAGGCATTATAGTGGAAAGATCAGTGGACCTGATATTGGGAAATTTAAGTTATGTGACTATGAGTAAATTATTTCACCTCTCTGAACCTAGTGGGGAGTGAAAACATTTTAAAGATTGATTTAAGCTAAGAATAAAATAAAGCAACATTGCTGGAGCCTTGGAGATCCCAGAATTGGTGATCTCAGACTAGGAGGAAGGAAGAGCTGACCTCAGAGGTTGAGCAGTCCAGGGAGCTGGACAGGAATTGAAGTATTATATAAGTGTAACCTAATATGTAAGTGCTATATAAGTGCTACAGAAATGTAAACTTCATTTAAATTGACTTTCAAACTACTATTACAAAGTGAGAGAGACAGGATGATGCAGTGGTTATAGGGACAATATTAGAGATAGGAATATTTAGATGCAGATCTTGCCTGACAGTGTGTCCCTTCTCACAGATATAGCAATTCTCTAAGATAATAAATTACAGGCAGATATAGAATAAATTATAGGGCTTCTTTAACTTCCACTCATGACCCCTTTTCACCAGAGAAATTTTTACCTTACCCTGAGTACACAGGTATATCAAATAGGTATACAAGGCAAACATTTACTGATAATAAATCATAACTTTGGGACCCCCACTTGAGTTACAAGACCTCATATGAGGTTGTGACCCACAGTTTAAGAAGCTTTGGAATAGAAAGAATATCTACAATAGATACTATCTGCATTGATAACAGTCATCGCTCTACTCACAAAACAGCACACGCACATACAGAATGGATGACTTGAACTATATCAGAATTAAAAAATACTATTCACTTTGCCATTCCTGGCAGCACTGGACTATGAATCAATGACAAGCCACATTGGGAAATCAAAGCTCTTTCATTGGTATGTGACCTTAGGAAAGACATCAGAGTTCTGGGAGCTTTGGTTTTCTCCTCTGTGAGAAGAAGATCATAGAACCTGTCCTATAATACTTACCTCACAAGTTGTGAAGGTCAAATGAAGTAGAAGTGCTTTGAATGTAAAGGGGATAGACTTTTTATTATATGGAACTAACTCATAGGCTTTAGACTTGGAAAGGATTGTTAATCTCCCTAATTTCATAGCTATGGAATATGAGACTCAGAAGAAGTGCTAGTCCAAGGCCACACAGGTATCAAGTTAACACAGCCAGGTCCTTCATAACAGAGAATTCATAAGGGGCTGGTGGTGGGGTAGTAGAGGGAAATAACCGTATTCATGTGTTGAAGGACTGTCACAGGTAGCTAGATGACACAGTGGATAAATTGCTGGACCTGGAGTCAAGAAGACTCATGTTCATGAGTTCAAATGTGGCCTCAGAAACTATGTAACCTTAAGCAATTCACTTAACCCTTTTTGCCTCAGTTTCCTCATCTGTAAAATGAGCTGGAAAAGGGAATGTCAAGCCATTCCAGTATGTTTGCCAAGAAAATCCCAAATGAAGTCACGGAGTTGAACATGACATTTGGAGGAAGAATTAGATTTGTTCCCTATGTTCCCAGGATGGGTAGAAACCTCAAAAAGGGAAATTTACACTCAATATTGGGAAAATATTCCTAATACCTGGAATTGTCCAAAAACAGAATGGGCCGTTTTCAGAGAGATGGTGGGTTCCCCTTCCTTGGAGGTCTTCAAGCAGAGGCCACTTGCCAGGTATGTCATAAATGTCTGGGATCCCTTCCAACTCTCAGATTTAGTGATTCTGTGACTCTAAATATAGTGACATGTCTGTAACAATATCTACACAAACACAGAAGAAAGTTAGAAAAATTCATTTTTCCTCTCTACTTTCAGGAATATAATTTGATGTGAAAAAGAAATCAATTATAGGACTTCACTATTCCTTGCAAAGTGAAAAAAAAAAATTTCCCCCCAATATGTTATCTTTTTCCTTCAGTTGATCTTTATACTCCTCTTTCAATCTCTGACATTGTATTTTAACTTCTATTTCTGTCTGTATATGTCTTAGCTCTCCCATTAGGGTCAGCTCCTCCAGAGGAAAGACCAAGGTTTATTTATTTGTCTTTGTTTTTATATCTGAACAGCACCAGACACAGTATGTTACACACAGCAGCCACATAATAAATGCTTGTTAAACAAATGAGCACATCATGCTTTGGTAAAGCATATCACATTCTTATTTGTAAATGTGGCTTTTAACACATTTTCTTCCACTAAGAGTATATAACATTCTCCTCTGACTCTTCAGCTTTTTGATCCATGAGATTTATGTTTCATAATAGAATACACTTCATTACACTCCATTTTCTAAGGCAGGGGTTCTGAATCTTTTTTTTTTTTTTTTTTTTTTTTTTTTTGTGACAGGCATCCCTTTGACAGTTTAGTGAAGCCTCTGGATCCCTTCTCAGAATAAATGAGTAAAATAAAATACATAGGATCACAAAGGAAACCAATGATATTGAAACACAGCTATTTTTTTTTTAATTCATAGACTCCAAGGTATGAGCCCCTGTAGGTTCAAATTTACAACCAAGATACTTCCCAAAATTTAGCAGTATTGGCAACAGCCACCATTTTGTTAACTAGCTGATGTTTAACAGCAGATGGTGGCATAGCAAATGGTGAGCCAATGACAGTAACCTGATCTAACCTTAGCTGCAGGGATCCCTCTCTTCTCTGCCTCTGCTTCTTCCTCTACTTCCTTTTTTGCCTTTAATTTGCTAGTAGACTGTCCAAAAAGGCAACAAATAATAAAGAAAAACATGAATAGAAAGACAAGCAACATCTATAAACAAGAATAATCTGATTAACCACAGCTCCTTTTTTTTTTTTTCTTTTAAAGCAATCTAATCTAGCAGATCCTCAAGGTCTATTGTGTCCCTCCCTTCTTTAAAAAGTCTGATCAAGGGCTCTGCTTGCTTTCCCAGGGTGTGGCTTACAAAATGCTTCAGTTAAATTGTCAGTAGTTTCTTCCCTAACTGATGAAAATGAGAGGAGAGAACTGTTAAGAACTTGAGAAAATGCACAGAACATTTATCATTCCTTGATCCAGGAAGTTTTAAATACATATGTTGTAGAATCTATCTTGTTTGGGGAAAAGAAGAGAAAAATCAAGGATTTTGAAGGTTACCCATAAACATTAAGTTTTATACACTCCTAGAGCTGTAAACAATCTTGGAATATCAAATGTCAGAGATGGGAGGCTTTAAGATAGAGAAAATAGAATGTCAGTGCTGCAAAGAACTTAAGATTAGGTGACAGAGAATGTGAGACCCTAGGGATAACCATTCCCAGTTCTTTCATTTTATATAAAGTTAAGAGGAGGTGACTTACAAGCAATTACCTAGCAATTTAGTAACAGAAAGCTCCCGTAGAACTGAAACTCAGGTTTCAGAGAGAATATTTCTGAAGCGCTTTTTAAGATGTAAAGTGCTACTATCTATCTACCCAGGTTACTTATACCTTCGGAATCTAATACTTAAAGTGCAACAAGAAAATGGTATTTACA
Source organism: Sminthopsis crassicaudata (assembly GCF_048593235.1). NCBI lineage: Eukaryota > Metazoa > Chordata > Mammalia > Dasyuromorphia > Dasyuridae > Sminthopsis > Sminthopsis crassicaudata. Next base: position 238,755,033 of record NC_133618.1, on the reverse strand, counting down.
CACATATATTGTATCTAGGTTATATTGTAACACATGTAAAATGTATGGGATTACCTGTCATTGGGGAGAGGGAGTGGAGGGAGGGGGGGGGGATAATTTGGAAAAATGAATACAAGGGATAATATTATAAAAAAAAAAAAGATAATTGTATAAATATGTTTAGATATATTGAATATTGTATAGCATATATTGGATTGCTTACTATCTAGGAGAGAGGGTGGGGGGAGGAGGAGAAAATTTGGAACACAAGGCTATGCAACTGTCAATGTTAAAAAATAATGCATGCATATTTTTTGAAAATAAAAAGTTTTAATAAAAAAAAGATGTAAAGTGCTACTTAAATGTTCACTATTGTTTATTCTTATTCTTTTTTCTATTTTTTTCTCTTTTCTCTTTTTTTTTTTCTTTTTTATTCCCTTATAACTTTATCAAGATAGTAATCAATTTGCCTCTTGGTGCCTCTACATATGTAAAGGTTATAAAAATATATGTGTATCACCCAGCCATTGTCAAAGCAGTTTTTTCCTCACAACTAGTTGTAAAGTGACAAAGTAGGGGACTTAAAAACCTCAAGAATGAGTTCCCAGTTCTATCTCTAATATTTCCAGGCTATGTGATCTTGGACCTTTGCTTTGTGAACTTTTAAGTACTATGTGAATTACCATTCTTCCCGAAGACTGTTTGCCTGTCTGGAGAATTAAAAGTAATTCTACATTACTTAAAAATTATTAATTATCAAAGCCCTTTACATAAATAATCTTATTTGATCAGGAAGTAGGTCTATTATCATTCCATTTTATAGGTTGAAAAACTGAGACCAATTGCAGAATTAAAATTGGACAGTAGGTCTCTGAAGCCAAATCTGATGCTCTTTCTCTCACATTAGGCTGCTTCTCAATAACATCTGCTCCGACTGCCTCACACAGCGGTGATCTGATTTTTTTCCCGCCCTACCAGAGCCCCTAAGGACACGCTTTAGCGTTAATCAATCCAAAGCCCATCAGTCAGTCAACAAGCATGTATTAAGTGTTTACTCTGTGTCACCCACAAGTGCTCAGTCCGGGATGCAAAAAGAAGCAAAAACAATCCCTGCGTGTGATAGGATGTTCACTTCCTCTCGGTGTCTAGACAAGACAGTGTTTTCACGTTTATAAAAGTGATGTTGTTACTCAGATCTATTTTTAATGCCAGCCGAGGAGCCAAGAGGGCAGGAAGGTGACACTGGTGTGCGACTCTATAATAGTGCATCCACAGAGAGACAGCAGCTCCTAAGGACGGAGGCAGAAAGTGCACCAGTTAGGTCTGCGGAGGGGCTGCCCACAAAGAACTCAGAGCTGTAACCACAAAAACAAAGGCTGCGGAGTCCTCCGCCGTGCCCGGGGCTGCCGGCTTCCTTTCCCCCTGTCTGACTTTGCTAACTGCTACCCGAGGATGAGACTGAGGGAGGTGAGAAGCCTGCCGGGATTGGTGGGCGAGGTGACTCTGACTCCTTTCTCTGCGGCTTACGTGAGATTTGCATGAATGTTTACAGCTGCTGGGAGCTTTGGATCAGATGGCTTTCGGAGGGCCTGGCAGCACAGGTGCTCCCCTGCTGTGCCATGCAAACCAGCCCAGACTACATGGAACTGTAAAAGCTCCCACTGCCCCGAGCCCTGCTACACCCAGTGAGCAGGTCAGATTCAGGACATGACCTCACTTTTATTTACATGGTTTTGAAAGTCGTGTTTAAAAATATAAATCAATTCTCAAGAACTCACAGGAGTTTGGACTTAACAGCAGGCCCTGTTCAAGAGAAAACATGGTATCGTGAGAAAAAAAGAGATCGGATTTGACTTTAGGAGACTTGGTTTCAATTTAGAAGACTTTGGGTTCAATTAATATCTTAATATTCAATTTTTAAAGTGTTTTTAAACACGTGTGTCAGGCCTTATCATAGGTCCTCAGATATGTCTGGCTCTTGATGAACTCTTTTGGGATTTTGTTGGCAAAGCACAGTTTGCTATTTCCTTCTCCAGTTCATTTTACAGATGAGGAAACTGAGGCAAATAGGGTTAAGTAACTTGCCTAGAGTCACAGTTAGTAAGTGCCTGAGCTGGATTTGAACTCATGAAGGTGTCTTAGTGATTAGGACCAGTGATCTATCTACTGCATTCACCTATCTGCCAGATTCTTAAATGCAAAGAAAAAGTGAGACCAGACCACTCAGGTAGTTTATATCCAATTGGGAAATGTGCTAGGTCAGAGAAGTGAATGGAAGATGATTTAAAGAAGGAGAAAACTCTATTCACTCTCCTACTACCTGACAAAGACAAAAATGAGACAGGAACACTCAGGTAGTTACATCCTATTGGGAGCTGTGCTAGGTCAGAGAAGTGAATGGAAGATGATTTAAAGTAGGAGAAAACTCTATCCATTGCACCTACTACCTGCCAGATCTTTAGATACAAAGACAAAAGTGAGACAGGACCACTCAGGTAGTTATATCCTATTGGGATTTGGGCTAGGTAAACAGAGAAGTACATGGAATATGGTTTAAAGTAGGAGAAAGCTCTTATTGGAGTCATCCAATTGGTAGAAAATGAGATTAATTTTAAGAAGGTTAAGGATTCTAAGAGATGAAAAAGAGTACATTCCAGGCCTGAGGGACAATCTATGCAAATATGGAGAGGCTAGAGTTAAGTATTAAGTTTGAGGAACAGCAAGTAGGAAGAGTCTCTGCAGAATGTTCTAATCCCATCTCTAACAGATATTACTTGACTGACTTTAGACAATAGACTTCGAGTCTCTGGGCCTCAGTTCCTTCTTTAGCAAAGTAGGGGAAGTAGAATTCTGGGAGTAGGAAGAAGGTAGAAAATTTCTCAGCTTTCTTCTGGTTTTGAATGTTCTAATTTATACTCTAATTGAAGAGCAGATACCACAAATAAACAAATCTATAGCAACAGAATTTTTTGGATGGCACTAAATAAGTAATGGAATTTTAAAAAATTATTAAGGACATACTAAATGCAATGGCCCTTATGTAATACTTTGTTTTATAACTTTTGTAGTAGGCTTTTCATGTAATCTTGAGTATAGTAGGTACTTAAAATTGTGTCAAGTTGTTGGATCAAATTATATTCATAGTCTTATTCTCTATGCTACATTCCTTGAGAATAGGTACCTTGATTCTTCTGAACCTTTTTGTCCACCAGCAAGATGCTTTATACACATTAGACCTTCTGTGTTCGTTAATTGATAGTAGCTAGACAAACAATTGTTAAGGGTTTAAATACTGGCTTTGTAATTTAATACTAGTTGTGTCACCTTGAGCAAGTCACTTTGCTCAAAGTGGAGATCCTCAGTCCCCTCTGGGAGGCAGACAAAAACACTTCTAATTTTATATTGTTTTACAAGGTACTTTCCTTACCATGGAGATACATAGTTCAAATATATCTAAGTCACCAATGTCCTTCTCTGATAGCTTATGGTGATCCTGGATTCTAAGAAAGCAAAGCCTGAAGAGCACAAGTTTGATATTTCCTACTAAATGGGAAAAAAAAAACCCACAAAACATGGATCCAAGGGGCCAATTTAGTTCAATTCTGGAAAATTCAGCACTAGAAGCCCAATGGACACCTAGGTGATGATTTTTTTTTCAGCCACAATAACCAATGAAAACCTCTATCATCTATGGAGGAAATATATATACCCAGGAAATTAATGATTTTTTTGAAGTTCAGAAATAATCAATTCAACTCATTAAATGCCTTCATTTGTAAGGTCCTGTACTGGGTAGAAGGAATATGAAGATGGAAAGAAAGAAGTCCTTACAATAATAATGAAGATGATGATGATGATGACAATGATTACTGATGATAACAATGATGATAGCATTTATATAGCAATTTAAGCTTTGCAAAGTGCTTTACAAATAGCATCTTATTTTACCATCATAACAACCTTACCAGGTAGATGCCTCCTATGTATGAAGATGGAAAAAATAAGTCCTTACAATAATAATGATGATGGTAATGATTGATGATGATAATGGTAATTATAGCATTTGTACAGCTATTTAAGGTTTACAAAGTACTTTACAAATATCATCTTATTTTATCACCACAACAGCCTTGCCAGGTAGATGCCTCCTATATATGAAGATAGAAAGTCCTTGCAGTGATAACAATGATGATGATGATGATGATGATGATAGCATTTATATAGCAATTTAAGGTTTACAAAGTGCTTTACAAATATATCTTATTTTATCATCACAACAACTTGCCAGGTAGATATTTCCCATGTTTAAGGCACTGTTTTATATACTGGCAATATGAAGATGGAAAGAACTGAATCCTTATAATTAATGATGATAATTATGATGATGATATATTTATATAGCAATTTGAAATTTGCAAAGTGTTTTATAAATAGAATTTTATTTTATCCTCATAACAACTTTGGAGAGTACCCATTTTACAGATGAAGAAACAATCAGACAAAGGTTAAGTGACTTAGGGACACTTACCTACTAGATAATGAACACAGACTTTGAACTCAGGCCTTCCTGACTCCAGGTCCAGAGCTTTATTTTTGGTCCTCAGTTTTCTCAAGTTTAAAATGAGTAGATTAAATTAAATAGTATTTGGGGATTTGATGATTTATGTTTCAAGATCATGACCACTCTATGTTCTAAATCAAAAGAAAGGGGGAGATGTTAGGTTCTTTCTAAGTGCTAAGTTGGTACTTAACAATTCTCTAGCTCAGAATTCACACCTTTAGTTCAAACCTGTAAGGGAGTTTTCACCTTTGAAAGGAATACTTTAAAGAAGCAAGTTCATTGGTTGAAGGAGTTCCCCAAAGCCCCTGAAGTACCCACAAGCCCATTCTCTGGGAGGAGGTTTCTTTTCTGCATAATCTTTTCCTCTGTGAGCAGGTTTCTTGGGAGGCTTCTGGAGTCTTCCCCTCCAAAAGTGTGGGATTGCTGGACTTGCGAATCCATGGTACATCTTCTCTTTGACTCAATCCAGACTGCTCTTCAGACTCAATGTTGCCTCTTTTTATCCTCCCAGAGAATGGGCTTGTGGGTATTCCAAAGGTGTAAACTCCTTTAAAGGTGTAAACTCCTTTCAGAAGACTAAAGGTATAAACTCCTTTTAAAGATGTGAACTAAAGGTGTGAATTCTGAGCTAGACAATTGCCAAGTACCAACTTTCCACCTAGTAATTACCTAATGGATTCACAGAGAAATAGTGGCTTGACCAAGCTTACACAGCTAGCACACAGGAAAATTCAAAGCCTTGTATTCTTTACTCTATATTGTCTCTTTTAAAGCAATGTGTAACACCTGTCAGATTGGGCTAAGATGACAGGAAAAAATAATGATGAATGTTGGAGGGGCTGTGGGAAAACTGGGACACTGATGCATTGTTGGTGGAGTTGTGAAAGAATCCGGCCATTCTGGAGAGCAATTTGGAACTATGCCCAAAAAGTTATCAAACTGTGCATACTCTTTGATCTAGCAGTGCTGCTATTGGGCTTATATCCTAAAGAAATACTAAAGAGGGGAAAGGGACCTGTGTGTGCCAAAATGTTTGTGGCAGCTCTTTTCATAGTGTCTAGAAACTGGAAGATGAATGGATGTCCATCAATTGGAGAATGGTTGAGTAAATTATGGTATATGAATGTTATGGGATATTAATGCTCTGTAAGAAATGACCAGTAGGATGAATACAGAGAGACTTGGAGAGACTTACATGAACTGATGCTGAGTAAAATGAGCAGAACCAGGAGATCACTATGCACTTCAACAATGCTATTGTATGAAGATACATTCTGATGGAAGTGGATATCTTCAACATAAAGAAGATCCAATTCAATTCCAGTTGATCAATGATGGACAGAAACAGCTATACCCAGAGAAGGAACACTGGGAAATGAATGTAAAATGTTTGCAGTATTGTCTTTCTACCCAGGTTACTTATACCTTCGGAATCCAACTCTTACCGTGCAACAAGAAATTTGGTTTTACACACATATATTGTATCTAGGATATACTGTAACACATTTAATATGTATGGGGTTGCCTGTCATCTAGGGGAGGGAGTAAAGGGAGGGAGGGGAAAATTTGGAAAAGTGAATACAAGGGATAATGTAAAAAAAAAAAAAAAAATTACCCATGCATATGTGCTGTCAAAAAATTTATAATTATAAAATTAAGAAAAAAAATAAAGGAATGTCTAATAAATTATTTTTCTTCTTCAGAAGCATAATATTGAAAAATATTGTCCCCTACATAGAATATCTGTTCAATAAATGTCCATTGTTGATAATGAACAACAATTTTTTTTAACTGTGTCAGTTCCACTGTTCCAAAGTCTTCTGTGTGTAAACTACTTAGCTTGAAGATTGAAACCTTTCACACAAGCTGACTCCACCTTGTATGACCAGCTGTCTCTTACCTCTTGAGAGGAAGAGTGTAAAGAGAGGTGTTAAACACATGTCCCCTGTCAGACAACACTCCCTGTGCTGTCTAAGCTATGCTAAAATTTGACTGGGAAATACTTGACAAAATAAATAATAATAGAATAGAACATAGATAATAGGAGCACGTGCTTTTCCAAGTCAATATGAGGACTGCAAGGATTTTCATGTACAATTTAGAGACCACCACCACCACTACTACTATCACCAATTTCTATCTGAGTTTGACACCACTGGTCTGCTGCCAGTATGCTGGACTGGCAGATCTGGGTTAATGTTGAAGTTCTGACATTTATCTGCTGTGTGATCTTAGGTTTTTAGTCATGAACAACACTTCTTGTCCCCATTCGGGATTTTCTTGGAAAAAATACCGCAGTGGTCTCTCATTCCCTTCTCCAGCTCATTGGCTGGAGGCAAACTGAGGCAAACAGGGTTATTAAGTGACTTGCCCAGCCAGGTTTACATAGCTAGGAAGTATCTGAGGCTGGGTTTGAACTCAGAAAGATGAGTCTTCTTGACTCTAGGCCTGATGTTCCATGCCTTGCCCCATTTTGGATAATTCACCCTAACTCTCAAAGTCTTAATTTCCCCATCTGTAAAATGGAAATAATAATAACATTAATTCCATACGATTGTTGTGAAGATCAAATGAGATAATGTCTTAATGTCTATAAAATGCTCTGAAAACCTTAAATTGTGATATAAATACTAAATATTAATTATTACCTAGGATCATAGAATTAGAGTTAGAAAGGACCTTACAATCCATGTAATTTAATGGTTTCATTTTACAATTAATAAGAAGACTTCTAAGGGCACAGAGATAGTATTGGGAGCAGGATATGAACTCAGGTCTCCTAACATCAGAGAGTCCTGTTGAGAACAGTATTTTGTAAACCTAAAAGTAAAAATGAGAATTACTACCCTTACTTCCTTAGTCTAAGTAAACTGATCCTTTCAAAGTTCCCCATATATGCCTTAGGGAGTTTTGTGCTTTTCTCTATATAGCCTTTGCTAGAAGAAGATCTTCCGTTTTCTTCACCTACTCCAATTCTATTCATCCTTCAAGACCCATGTGAAATCCTTCCTCTTCCTCCTCCTCTTCCTCTTCTCCTTTCTCTTTCCCCTCCAAAAAGCCTTCCCTACATGCTCCAGTCCATAAATTTTGAACATAAAGTTTTGCTACGGTGAATGTTGAAAACTATCTTTGCATGTATTTTGAAAAGTAAAAAAGCTATTATTAGAGAGAGAGAGAAGCTATGTATTTCTATTTAAGTTTTCAACTATTTACAACAGATTTTTCTATCTTGAAGTAACTTCCTTGAGAACAAGGATCATAAATCACTTAAGCTGGAAAGGTCTTTAAAGATCATCTAAATGGCAGTGGAGGCCTTGAAAGTGACATAATTTACTGGAGATCACCCTAGTAATCACAGTAGAGGCAGGTAAAGTTAATATTCAAGAAATCAACTGAATTTACTTTAATTTGATTATTATTTTCTTGCTTCTAAAATGAGAAAAGAGTACCTATCTACTTGCTTATAGAACCATTCCAAGGAGATCATATTATAAATCTCCCAGTGTTATATATGAGTTGTGACCTCCTCCTTCCATATGAGGAAGTCCAGTCCAGAGAAGACCTTTCTGCTAGAGGTCAGCTAGGCAGGTAGTAGCCAGAGATAAATGTTTCCTAGTCAGTTTTCCCCCTCCCCCTGCTTCTTTTACTTATCATGATAATAACCTCATACTCTTTCTCTATACCATATTTTATAGTCAAAGTATCACTCAAGCATTATCCATCAGCTATGAATCTGTCATCATTAGCATATGAACTAGTATTCTCATTGTCTATAATCCAAGACAGAAGGAAGCACTAATTTGAAAAGTTATAGGATCATAAACTACTTAGAACTTTTCAGGACCCTCAAATACATTAAATACAACCTCCTCCTCTTCATTTTGGGAGTGTTTTATCCAGGGTCACACAGTAAATGACTGAAGTAAAATTTGAATTCAGGTCTTTTGAGCTCCAAGTTAAGCACATTAACCACTAATACTATTAAGCCTCTAAAATCCAAGATCTCATTTGCCCATGACCACAATCCTATAATTCAAAAAGGGTTTTTGGTTTTTGGTTTTGGATAGGATTTGTGATTTCACTGATGCATTTCATTGATTCCAGCACCTAACAATTTTATTGAGTTGCCTGAGGCAGTGAGAAATTAAGTGATTTCCTGAGATTTATTTACCTAGCTAGTATGCTCAAAGGAAGAACCTGAATCCAGGTTTTTCTGACTCTGAGATTAACTCTCTTTGCTATGCCATGCTCTGAATTCAAATTCAGACTCTGTCATTCGCTACCTGTTCCATCTCACTTAACCTCTTAGCCTTGGCTTCTTCATCTGTAAAATTAGGGAGTTGGACTATATGACTTATAAAATCTCCTTTAGCTCTAAAGCTATAATCCTTTGATCCCTAGTGTTACAGTTGGATGCATATCTTCTGTTGCTAAGTCTAGCGCTTTCTGCAGCATTCTGTCTCTCACACTAAGCCTTTTTAAATTCTGTCATTTCATCTTCATTTGTCTCCAATCTTTAAAGTAGACTCAAGTCTTTATGATAAAATACAACATTTTATGAGTTTTAAGTGTTGCTCCTAAGTCAGGAAAACTCATCTTCTTGAGTTCAAATCCTGCCTCTGACATTTACCAGCTGTGTGATAGTGAACAAGTCATTTTAACCCAGTTTACCTCAGTCTTCTTATCTGTAAAAGTGAATTGGAGAAGGAAATGGCAAACCACTCCAGTATCTTTGCCAAGAAAATCTTATATGGGGACTTAACAACAATTGTATTAATGGAAATGTCACTAGACTTAAGAAGGAAGAGCCAGATTTAAATGCTTGATCTTGCCATCTTCTAGCTGTATAAGCTTAAATTAATCACTTAACTTTTTTGGACCTCCATTTCCTCATCTGGAAAATAAGGAAAATGGATCAGATGCTCTCTGAATCTCAGTTTCTTTATCCCCAAATGGGGAACAATAATATTTATAAAATTGTATGAAGAAATTCTATATGTATTTGGGGTTTATTATGTGTCAGGCACTGTGCTGTGTTCTGAGAATACAGTTACAAGATAAGACAATACATTCTCTGTTTTCAAGAAGCTTATAATTTAATTAGGAAAGACTACATATATATATGTAATATATGCATGTAAAATCATTAGCTTCTTGACAGCAGGAATTGATACTTTGTGTTGTTTTCATCTATTTTTATATCCCCAGAGCTTAGCACAGTACCAGAATAGTAGGTACTTTAAATGTTTGTTGGATGTGATAGCCAGAAAGAAGTGTTTTGGTCTGAGCTTTAAGAAACATGAAGAGTATAGCCCTAGGGCACTTGATTGACCATCTTTTCCAAAAATAATATTATTTGTTAAGTATAAAATGCTAGTTAAAATAAGCTGCTGTTATTAACTCATCCAATCTTTGGTCTGTCCCATACATGACAATTTTTCTAAGAATTCATTTTTGATGCCGAAAAAAAGTAATTTTCTTAGCTCCTGGGAATTTTCAAGGCATTGCGCAAACACAGGAAAACGAACAGCAACAAATAGATATAATGCCAGGGATTCTTCTCCATCCTAGAGGGACTGAGACTCATTGTGATCTTTTCCATGGCCCAACTGGTTTTACCAGGTAAGAGGTGGCTCAGGGTTCAGCCACAAATATTTCTTCACCTTGTCTCAGAAGAAACAGTTCATTCTAAGACAGTTTGTGGAGAAAATGGGGAGAGAAGAAAGAAAACAAAAGTACACAATTATGTAGCATTTAAAGTGGTAGAAGATACTTTCCACACAATAATCCAAGTAGAATGCAAAAATGATTTGGTGTCAAAAAACGGAAGGAAAAGAGGGAGGGAGAGAAGGAGGAAGGGAGGGAGGGAGAAAGGAAGGAAGGGAAAAGAAGAAAAAAGAAATTAAATGATCCCTTAAATTTTTTCAGGCTCTAAATCCTATGATATAATACTGGGAAGTCAGCAACTAACCCTGGATCAAATATCCAATGTGCTTCACAGTAGCACTAGAGTCCAGGACTTTCCAACTCTTAGACAATTCTTTCTAAAATTGAACAAATATCATCAGAAAAAGTGTCATTGTATCATTCTACAGATAGGATAGCTGCAACACAGAAAAGTTAACTGGTGCCCACATTCACAAAGCCAGAAAGCATCAGAGCCAAGTTAGAATTCAAAATGTCTAGTTCCAAGTAGTGGGCCATTTCCACTATACCAAGTAAGAGATGAGTAAGATAGAAAAATGGCCTAAATTGGAATGGGCTGTATTTTTAGACACATAATGCATATCTTTCAACCCTTCCCAAATATTTATTTATATGATAGGTAATATAGTATTGCATATATGAGAATGAGTCAGTTGTTCTCCATACTCATTAATGAGAATTGAGTATGATGGCCTCCTCCAAATTCCATGTCATTGTCCTTTAGAGAGAATTTAAAGATATCTCATCAATCTAGTTCTTTTGAATATGTTATTGCTCACATAAGCTCATAGATAAATTTCTTTATTTACTTTTAATCCAATATTAGAGGGGAAATAAAAAGAAGCTCTATCTTTGCAATTCTTTGGATGATTTTCTATTACCAGTTTTCACTTAATTAAAAAAACAAAAACATTTTCTGGAATTCGTTAAATGCCTTTGTTTGCCATCATGATAAAGGAGATAACATGCCAGACTCAGAACCAGAAAGGTTCAGTCAGACATTGTCACTTTCTGTTCTATTTGAGATAGTCGCCTAACTTATTTGAACCCCAATTTTCTTAACAGAATAATGGGAATAATAATATTTGGGCAATCTGCCTCACCATATGAATAATAGGATATAGCACTGAAAGGCATTTTAGGGATCATCTTCTAGTCTCTGTCACTTTACAGATGAGGAACCTGAGGCCAGAAGCAGAATAGCTTGCCCAACCTGATAGGGATGAGGACCTATTTCATTTGTATAAGGATTTCCCCAGTGAGTAAATTGCCTTTGACAATTAATATTGGCACCTTCTCTGCTTACTTAAGTGTCTGAGACTATTGCCTTGTGTGGCAGGAGGCTACTCCATCTATCCAGAGTTACATAGATAGTATATGCCAGAGTGGTTCCTAAACACTGGTTTTCCAGTTTTCCAGGTTGGCTTTCTATTTGCTCTGTGATGTTGCCCCAAGTAAATATGAACTACTATTGAACATCCACATGTTACTTAGGAATCTTGGAATTCAAAGCTGAAGAGACCCTAGTGTTACCCCCTTACTTAATTTCATTTTTAAAATTCTGAACTTAACAAACAACGAACAGGAAGGAAAAAGAGGAGGATTGTACCTGAAATCACAAATCTTTATTTGTATAACTAACTTTTGTTTTACAATATATAATGAATTTAGTGTTAACATCCAAAATTATACTATTCATCTTTGTTACCTTTCTTACTTTATACAGCAAGAAACTAATGCCAAGAGAGAGAAGGGACAGCCAAGGCCCCACAGGAGAGTGAGTAGCAGAGCCAGATCTTCTGGTTTCCATCCTAGTGTTTTTCTCACTGAATTAAACTTTACATATGACTGAATAACCAGCACAGTGATATAGTTGGTGCTAAATAAATTATTGTTGACTTAGGGAGGGAAAAAAGAGGAATTGAATTCATCTATCTTTTCCATTCCCTTTTTTTATTGTGGAGTCTCTTAGCATTAGTATATATTATTCTTCCCCATTTCTTTCACTAATTAGCAGAGAATTCCAGGAGCCAGGAGGTAAACAGCAAAGATTACACATTTCAACTGCAAATACATTAGAAGATACGTTTTCCAGTGACTCTTAATCATTAACTTTGGGATCATTTCTTAAGTTTGCCCTATAAATACATCTCTTGATTTTGCCTTACTTTTGCTGCTAGTGGATAACCTTGTCAGACGGTTCTTCTGAATTAATTTTCCAATGAGTTTTCTTTTGACACTGCTGTAAGGTTGTTCTTCCAGTTTGCATTTAGAAGATACTAATTCTGTCTTCCACCTTTGACTCATGCTTCCTTACTCCAAAGTTTAATATCATTTGCTATGCACTATTAAAAAAAAAAAAAAAAAAAAAAAACTACTTGGCTTACTGGGCAAAAAAAAATGTGGGGGAACAAAGATGATTTCACCTTGTTTCCTGTCTATCTAATGAAATTGGACTCCTCCCCCATTTTTCCTCTCCTCATCTTGTTGTGCACCAGTTTACACCCACTCCTTCCCAAGGACACCTAATACTTTGTACTAAATCCCTAATGGCTTTACTAGGAGCCAAAAAGGAGTCTCAATCTGCACCTATAATGTGGGAGCTCACCATCTAATTTGGCACCCTAACACTAAGTGTGAAAGTGATGGATGGAAGAGAATCCCTCAGTATTCCTAAAGATGCTTTTTTAATAGTGAGGCAGCATGATATAATAGAAAGAGAAGTGACCCTAGGGTCAGACAGACAGGGCTTCAAGTCCGGAGTCTGCCATATTCTTTCTTGGACCCTAAGCAAGTCAATTAACCCCTAGTTGTTCTAGGCAACACTTAGTCTGTCTAAGAATATAAATTGTGGGGAAGGTACTGACCTGCATTGATAAAGGGAATTTTCTCACTAGGGAACTCCCTGTACCTTCAAAAGCAGAGAACTATTCCACTCTCAATGAGCTATTAAGTGATGTCACCCAGGGAGTTTGGCATCTCCAAAATGCCAGTAATGGAAGTCTCCTTTGCAAGAAAAGAAGTCCCCTCAGAATGGGGAACAAATGACCAAATAAGTACTGGGAATGTCACTGATGGCCACGTTCTTTCTTGAAAGTGCTTAACTCCTGCGTATCAAAACAGAAAATCCTCCTTTCTTGGGCTTAATTAATTCCATTCTCTCAAATAGGAAACCAGCAAGGACAGTTGTGAAGCAAAGTAGCTTTCAGAAGTGGGGCTGAAAGGAAAGGACAGGTTAAAAACAGTCACTTGCAAATATTGGCCTTTTACTATATGATAAATGTCAGGTGAGATTCCTCTTTTCACTGGAGAAAAACAGAATATCCAAGCTGTATAAACTGTTTATCAGTAGCTAGCTGACATTTAAATTGTGCTTTAAGAGCTGCAAAGCCCTCTGCATACATTATGTAATTTGATTCCCCCAACAAAGAAGTATGTTAAGTACTTCAAATATTATCATCCTCATTTTTCAGATGAGGAAAGTGAGGCTTGGGTCTAGATTGGCTCAAGGTCATACATATATCTGTTGTCAGAGGCAGTTTAGCTTGCTCTTAACTCCAAGTCCAGGATGCTTTCTTCAATATCACTCAACACTTAGTCAGAATAATAGTTCACACATATAAATTTATGACTCTTAAATCAAATAATCATCTTACACAGTATAAGGAATATTGTTCTCATTTTAGAAATATGGAAACTGATGTTCAAAGAGATCATGTACTTGCCCATGTCATATTGCTAAAAATGGCAAAAATGGGATTGAAATCCATAAGATCTGACTCCCAAATCCAAACTGTCTTTCCTGCACATTTATTTTGGATTCCCCATCCCATGCCAAGCTTCAGCAATGTTTATTTGTGGAGGAAGCAGGTAGTTTGCACTGTTGTTAGGAAGCCATACTGGAATCAGGAAGTCCTGAGTTCAACTCTACCTTCAGATACTTACTAGGTCTGTGATTCTGAGTAAGTCACTTAACTACTGTCTGCCTGTTTCATCATCTGTAAAATGGAGACAATAATAGGACCTATCTTGCAAAGTTATTGTGAGGATAAAATGACAAGATATTCCTAAAGTGTTTTACAAACCTTAAAGCATTATATAAATCCTTACTTGTGAGATATAGATATATGTATACATATGTGCCATTATATAAATCCTTTGATTCCTGGAATGATGATAATAAATGTTATTATTATCACTTGTAGAGAATAGGAATTATTTCATTCTACAAATTTGGATCCCCATTGACCTGACACATAATAGGTTCTTAATAAATGTTCAGTGATTGATTGATCCCAAGGATCAATTTCTACCACATCTTTGCTCCAGATTGGCCAGAAGAGACATCTCACCCTCTCTCTTGGTAGTATGAAAGAGAAGATTGGCAAAAAAAAAAAAAAAAAATCCCTTGCCTGTTTTTTTATAAATTCAGATTGTTATTCTATTCACTATGCTGCTTGACTAATCCAGACTGGTATGATTTCATTGAAAAGAATGAAGTTACTTAATGATAAAATCCCAGCACCTCATGTCATTTGCCATTTCCTGTTGCATTATTATCAAAGTGAACTGAGAACCTGTCTGTTTGTAAAGTCATATTTGATAATCTGCCTTTTAAGTATTATCAGACTGGAAGGATGTTAATAAATGCTCACATTTTTAATGGATTTTTCCCTTCTGTTTTTTTTTTTTTTGGAAAAAAGCCTTTCTCCCATGTGCTCTTCCCATTAAGGCTTCTTCTGTCATTTGCAAGTTTAAGAAATAATGGGAGAAAGACATATGCATTAGAAGTAGTTAATCAGGAATATAACCTTATGCAAATCCAAATTCAGAAGAGATTAGGCCATAATAAACTATCAAAATAGAATTGTATTTTGTATATGCAGATGGCTAATTTTTGAATTCTGTTCATCTCATCTGATATCAGCTGCTATCATTTAATAGTGTCCCAAAACCTATGTTCAAACGGTTATTATTTACTTGTTTGTATGTTTTTGGAATCCTCTTAGAAGAACATTAAGTTTCTTGGGGACAAGGATTATTTGTATACTTAATGCCTTGACAGTGCCTGGAATCTAGTAGACAAGTAATCAAGAACACTAGACCTGGTGTCAGAAAGATCTCAGTTACCTATTAGCTGTGTGATTCTAGGCAAGCCATTTAACTTTTATTTGCCTCAGTTTTCTTATATGTAAAAACTGAGATATTAATAGAATTTACCTCCCCGAGTAAGTGCAAGAATAAAATAATATTTGTCAAAAGGCTCTGCAAACTTTAAACACTATAGAAATGATAGATATTATGATTTTTCTTTTTTTTTAAATTTATTAATTTTATAATTATAATTTTTTTTGACAGTACATATGCATGGGTAATTTTTTTTACAACATTATCCCTTGTATTCACTTTTCCAAATTTTCCCCTCCCTCCCTCTACTCCCTCCCCTAGATGACAGGCAATCCCATACATATTAAATGTATTACAGCATATCCTAGATACAATATATATGTGTGTAAAACCAAATTTCTTGTTGCATGGTAAGAATTGGATTCCGAAGGTATAAGTAACCTGGGTAGAAAGATAGTAGTGCTAACAATTTACACTCCTTTCCCAGTGTTCCTTCTCCAGGTGTAGCTGTTTCTGTCCATTGTTGATCAACTGGAACTGAATTGGATCTTCTCTATGTTGAAGATATAAGATTTTTCTTGTAACATGTAAACATAGTTTTAAAATTTATTTTTTGATGTTGAATTTCAAATTCTCTCCTTTCTTGAGAAAGCAACTAATTTGATATAGATTATACATGTGCAGTCATGTAAAACATTCCCACATTAACCATGTTGCAAAAGAAAATGATGACCAAAAAAAAAAAAAAAAAAAAACCCAAGAAAAATAAAGCAAGTAAAAAAAAAAAATGTTCCAACCTGTATTCAGACACTATTAGTTCTGAAGATATCTGAAGATATTCTCTGGATATTTTTATTTATTAAGTGTCAGGCACCTGATTAGGCATTGGGCATAGAGACAATAATGAAATGCCCCCTGCCTTTAAGGAACTTACATTCTAGACACCTAATTAACTGTTTGTTGAATTGAATTGATTCAATCCCTTGGAAAATAAGATAGGAACCTAAGAGAGTAGTTTTTCTAACTCCCTCATTTTCCAAACGAGAAAATTGAAGCAGGAAAGGGAAAATTAATTAATCCAAAGTCTCATGTAGTAAGTCTAAGTAATATTTAGGTGTTAGGGTAAATCTATATGGGCAAATATAGAAAAAAATTTAAAATCATTAATAGCAAAAAAGTATTAACTGTAGATTTGCACACACAATCATGTGGATGATCTGTTCCACATAGATAAAGGGAAGAATCATTTGTGTTTATGAAACTTTACAATACAAAAACACCAGGAAAGAACCTGACAACTTATCAGACCTTCAGCAGTTCCCGTTTGTTTGTTTTTTCATTCTTCAGAAACAGTTTTGTTTGCTGCAGTTATATATTGTGGGCGTGTCCCATGTTCTATCACTCAGCTGCTTGGAAAATCTCAACACTTAATGCAATAACATTAAGAATTTTATTCAGTTTCAGGAAGCAAAGTTCAGAAGCCAAATGAAGATAATGTGACAAACTCACCTCTCCTTTTAAAAATGAACCCCGAACACCCCTCCTCTCTTTTTCCATGAAAGACATCCCATTATCTTGTCACATGCAGGAAATATCATTGTTGGAAGTGTATGCCTATTGAGAAGCTATTTTAAATGTAGGTGAAATTTTGTTGTTGTTGTTTGGGAGGAGGGGGTTGATATTTGTAAAGATGAGAAAAGGAAGCAATGCCTATTGTTTGACCTCAACAGTGCCTGATTGACTAGTAGAAGGAACATTTCCATGGGAACAGATGAATGTCTGCTTGTCATGTGGTGAAGTAAACAGCACAGTCCACAGCAGCCTCACTACCCCAGCTCATTACTTGGGGCTGCTGCTAGCAGCCTCTCCCCTTTTTATGTTTAGCCAAATTATCTGACAGAATTTCTTTTTAAGTCAGTAAGTACAAATCCTTTTCCTTCTCCCCATCCCCCCTCCCTTTTTATCCCCTCATTCTTCATGCAGTTAATGATTACATTTGCAACTGGGAGTGTGGAAAAAATCCACGGCAAGCTGAAATATCATACAGAACAAACTGAGGATGAGTTTTATCAGCTTGGTGCTTATTAGCTTTTCACGATCGTGTTTTGTTTTAAAGTATTGTAGTTTCTTGCCAACTAAGATTACTACATTTGGGTAATGCAAAGTATGAGCCAACAAGACTCTGGTATTCTCTTCAGCCTGCCTAGAAAGCTGGCTATGGAACCTTAGACAAATCATTGGCCCCCAAAGTATTTCACTAGCCCCAAAGGCTTATCTGTGAAATGGGCACAGTCATGCAATTGGAGTCCCGCAGGTAGAAGCATTGTCCTCCCAAACACCTAAATCCTCAAATTCTTTTCCCAAGCCCTAAGAGGCAAATTCTCGTGAGAACAGGAGCTTTCTCGAGAGATTTGAAATACTTCTGCTTCTGTTTCTGGCCAGAAATACCACAGGAAGCGCATTTTTTGTGTGTGTGTGATATTTAAGTCTTTCTAGTTCAGCTTCTGACTTTAAAGGGGGGGGGGGGAGAGATGTGAAAACGGAGGAAAAATGCTGTCCCTAAAAGTTTTAGAACCTTAGAAAAGATCTTCAATTCTCAAGTTCTGAAATGAGTATAGAGTTTGTGTGAGAGAGAGTTTTCTGTTTTAGCAGAACCTTTTCTCTCATCCCCATTATTGTCTTCTTTGTCATTTCAGCCATTTATCCCTGTCTAAGGCTACCTCCCCGCCCCCACCCCTTACAAGCCTGAGCACGCCCCAGGCTTAAAGTTCAGTAAACTTCCATACAGAAAGAGACAGAGACAGAGACTTAGAGAGGAAGAGAAAAGAGGGAGAGTGAGAAAGAGAATGAGAATGTAAGAAAAGAAAGAAAAAGAAAAAATGGAAAGAAAGAGAAAAGAAAGAAAGAGGAAGGACGGAAGGAAAAAGAAGAAAGAAAAGAATAAAAAAGGAAGGAAAGAAAAGAGAAGGAAGGAATAAGGAAGAAAGAAAGAATAAAAAGAAAGCAGGTTTAAGCTGCCCCTACAAAGTAGCAATCCAGTCTCCATTCAACTTGTACCCAAAGTACATCTTCCATATTAAAGCCCCAGTGGTCTTTATCTAGACCAGCTGCTTATAATGTCTGCGAGGAATGTGGCACATCAAATGCTCAGAACACTGCTGCTATTGTATGCTAACGGGCTGATTGAACCCTGGATAATTGGCATGTAACCTTCTCTATTAATAGTGCAGACAGATATGTGAATTAGCTGAATACCTCCGACATATGCCATGCATTAACTAAAGGGGCTTACCATTCTCAGAACGTCGTGGCTAACTATGACACCAGTAATTATTCTTTAGAACACTTTAACATTAGGGGGAAATCAATAAATAATCTGTAGCCTCCTGCCCAACTCAGGAACCACTGATATGTTCTATTGTAGCATAAGCCGCAAAAGGTTGATAATTGTTTTTCTTTTGGTGATATCCTGACACTGAGGGTTTTTTTCCTATTTTTTTCCTTTTTAATTTATTTTTAATTAACTTCCAAGAGGTTTATAAGTCCTAATCTTGTGACAATCAAGGTGGATGAGTAGGGAAGGTACACCTGTCAGGTCCTGTGTTGCAATTGCCCAAAGGGAACATACAGTATTCAAAAAAAAGGACTTTTTATTTTGACTAGTACTTGTTTGTTTTATCTTTCTAAACACAGTGTGCTTCTCTTCTGTCCATTCACCTGGACTAAAGGCAGATCAGGCTTCTACCTTTAAACTGGGTTTATTTTATAAAGATTCTGCCTATGTAATATCATTCTGGGATGTGGTGCTGTGAGGAAGCCAGAAGGAACAATGTGGTATTATGCCATTTGGAAGATGTTAGCTTTTGAAATCTCTAATTCTATGGAAGATGGGCTTCTCTGAAGATGGAAGTCAAGAAGGCTGCAGAACCTGTCTGGGGGACTTGTGTGTGTGCAAAGTAACTGTCTGGCAAAAACAGGATTAAGTTCTATGATTTCAGCTTTGTTTGCTCAAGAGAATGTTCTGTTTCTGAGCATACTGAGGTAGGAGCCAATAAGAATGTGGAGAATCATCCTTATAAGCATCAATTTTCATCCAACAAGTCAAGGTGAAGTTGGAGCATGTTTTTCACATGTTCTGGGGGCTTAAGGTATCAAAACAGGGCATATTCTTCATCATTCTGCCATCATGACACTATTCTTCCTCACTGACAGAGTGTCAAACATGATCATGTATTTAATTTAAAGATGGCACAACATATACCAGTGTGGGCAAAGTATTAGCTACTATCTTTCTTTGCTTCTTACTACCAATTTTTTGTTTCATTTATATTTTGTTAAAGAAAAGAAAAAGAAAAGAAAAGAAAAAAAGAAAAAAAAAAAGAAAGGGGGAATTTTTGTTTGTTTGTTTGTTTGCTTTTTTCTATCCTGATACTTTGAAAGGCAGTGTAGATGAAAACAAAAGTAGAATCCTAGGTTTCAATAATAATCATCTATTTATTGCCTTGTGAATTTTTCTCTCTCTAAGACCCCATTTCCCTCATCTGTAAAAATAGGAGGTTATTAATAAAGATCTTAGAGAACAGAAAATGAAACATACTTCCTTTCTTACTCAGACTGGTGGAGGACTACCAGGACAGAACATTATATACTTTGGCAAATAAGATCACAATATAGATAAATTCTGAATTGTGTGTTTTGTTTTGTTTTTCCTGTGACACAAGGGAGAGAATTCAGTCTGAGAAAGGAGGTTTATGAAATGATTGTGATATAAAGACAAAGTGCATCGTGTTTAACATAGATTACTTGCTATATAGGGGAGAGGGTAGGAGAAAGAGAGGGAGAAAAATTTGGAACAAGATTTTGTAAGGTTGAATGCTGAAAATTATTTCTGCCTATATTTTTAAAATAAAAGGCTATTATTTTTTTAAAATAATAATTTTTAAAAGACAAAAATGCATCCAAAAAGACATATTTTGAAGGATTTGAAGAAGAGGATCTTTTGGATCCCTACCATCTGTAATATATAACCAACAAATGGCTAAATCTTGCTATTTCTTTCTCATTATATCTCTCAGATCGGTCCCTTCTCTCTACTTACTTACACAATTACCACTTAGTTCAAGCCCTTATCAGTTCTTGCTATTGTAATATTGTCCTAATTAGTCTTTCTTCCTCAATTCTGTCCCCTCTCCATACCATCCCTCCTCTAACCACCAAAGTGATTTCCTTAAAGGGCTTTTCTTTCTGAGGGTGCTATATACTCAGAAAACTCCAAGTGCTACTTATTGCTTCCAGGACTGGATAGAAAGTCCTCTTTGTGAAGCAATCGGCATTAAGTTACTAGCCCAGGGTTACACAGTTAAGTGACTGAGGTCAAATTTGAACTCAGGTCCTCCTGGCTCCAGGATTAGTGCTCTATCCATTGAGCCACCTAGCTGCCCCAGGGTTTTGCATTTAAGACTATTTATACCTTGGCCCTTGCCTACCTTTCCAATTCTAGATTTTACTCCCATTGTCTATAATCGCTTAAACTGCCATGGCTTTCTTCCAACTCAATATCCAGAATATAGATTTTTGCCCAGTCTCCCCAGCAGCCTGAGGCCTCCCCTCCAAGGTTATCTTCCTCCGTATCTAGCTTGCATGTATTTACTTACGTTTTTTGTTTTTCCCACTGAGAGTGTGATGTAGTAACTAAAGAGTCTGCTGCATAAACCAGGAATATCTGGGTTCTAGTCCTGCCTCTGACATAGATTATGTGATCAAAGGCAAGTCACCAAATCAGTGCTCTAGACAATTCTCTAATTTATACATTTCAGAGAAGGTTTAAACCTGGCTTAAAGTGGGATTTTCCTTATTCAGGAGTTACCTGGTCCAGCTCAGATCTGAATCTTCCCCAATTAGAATGTAAACTCCTTGAGGGTAGGGATTATTTTTGCCTTTCTTTTCAGCTACATCATTTAGCACACTCATTAGCACCTAGTAAGTGCTTAATAAATATTTGTTAATTGACAAAATGCCATTATAATTTGTTTCTTTCAAAACCTGACTACTCCCAGCTTCAATTCCTAAAGTGACTTTCTCTGAATAAACTCTGAACTTGGGCTCCTTTCCCCTGCTGGTCCCTCTATATTTTGTTCCATAGGCTAGTACCAATTCATGATACCTTTCCAAAAGTAAAATTACTCTTTCCTGTCATATCCTGTCTTTAGAAAAGCAAACTGCTCTTCCGGGTTTAATAATGAGATTAAGCCCAAATGTACTAGTTGAAGAAACATCCTCGAAAAGCCCTCCTAGACACAATTTGTAACAGGTGTTTAGTTCATGCTTGCTGATTGGATGAGTAAATCTATGATTGAATGAATGTAGGTATCTTTGCATGTTCTTGCTATAGTTTTAATTTATGAACCCTGCTCAAGGGGCTTCCTAGGTGGAAGAAACATTCCTACTCTGATTTGTTGAAGGGTATGAGCAATTTATGGAGTTCTTCAATAGCTCTTATGACAAGAGCAATAATTTTCACATGAGAATCAATGTAGTTTTTTTCCTTCAGATGCTAGCAGATGTTTCTTGAGATACTCAGAGGAACCGTGTGAAATTATCTAGCTTTGTATGCTATGGAAATCTTCTCATTCAATGGCAATTTTATTTTTGTTTAGATAATTACAAGTTTGATAAGTACAAGTTATCTATGTAATACGGTCTGCTAAGAATTATGCACATGGATAGCGTGTTGGTAAAAGCCCATTTAATGACAAATCTATGTAGATTGAGATCTATCCAAAAGAGATATGTGCCTACAGACATGTAAAACAAAAATCCACATGTATTTAGATTTATGCTTCTCAGGAAAAAGGGAAATACACCAAAAACACTTCAGAAATCCAGCTTTATGTTTTATGTCTATTTGTCAATTCCCATTTGTTCCCATTCAGAGACAGAACTGTTACTTCTGGCTCTGCAGAACAGACTAGTAAACGCTGGCAGACAGCTGACCTTAGCTGAGATCAATACAAAAAATTCAAGAAGCTCATGAAATAAAGTCCTTTGAAGTGAAATGTAAAATTGGATTTCATAAGCTATCATTATCATTTGTCTAGTAGAAAAAAGTAAAGTCTTCTAAAGATGAATAATTCTACCCCAACTTTGGCAGTAAAAGGAATTGGGACAGATGATATAATTTCTGCAAGTTCAGACTGTAGACAAATAAAACGACTTTGAGGTAGATGAATAGCCTCCTGATGTTAAAAATATGAGAACAAATTAGACAACAGGATGATTTTGTAAATAACTGACAATCCCCTACATAGGAATCTTTCCTTCTCTCTGATGGAATTAATACACTGGCTCATAAAAGAGGATACTGGCAGATGGATACCAACACCAATTATTTTCAAGTCATTTCTCAAGTGTGCAAACTCCATTGGTACCATTGTTTGACTATCAGATTTCATTAGGTCATTATCACCAGATTAGCTATTTGAAGCATGCCCTCTCTGGCAGTTGCTCCTCTGAATGAATTACTCAGAAGAAGTCTTCTTCCAACATGCAAATTTCCTAAAGAAGTTCTGTTATTCAGCTTTTGTTAAAGTTCTCTGATTTGATCAGAGCATTTTGCTTGAGATTTGCTTCTTCTTTTTTTAATTAAAGCATTTCAATTCAGTATAGATTTATCCTGATGAAAAATAAAATAGATATACATTTGTTTTCCTTCTGGTCAACTATAAAGTTCTTAGAAAATATTTTATTTCCAATACTGCAACTACTTCAAGGCTCCATGATTACATTTATATGAGTGTTCTTTACTATTGATATAGATTGCCTTTCTCTCCCCATCTACAAACTGGCTACTCCCATCACCCCAATGCCCCATCCAGCTGCAACCAGCATGGTAATGAGCCTTTCTGAATTTAATCCTTGAATTTTGGTCCTTAGATACAAAAGATATACTCACCAGGTCCCTCACTAGGCTTGTACTAAAAGCTTTTTCAGGTTGATAGGAACTGTTCAAACTTACATTCCACTGATTTTCAAGAATATAGAATCACCTCAAGACAATAATGATTAGAAGAGAACTTCTGGAGAGGTATCATATTTGCTCATGGACAATTATATTAAAGTAACATTTTAGGCAAGTTAAATAATCTCCAAATCTCAGTTTTCCCATCTCTAAAATGGGAATGATCACATTGTTTCATTACCTCCCTTACATGGCTGTTATAAGGATTATATGAAAGGATTTTGTAAACTCTAAAATGCTGTATAAATATGAGCTATTATTAGTATTGGTAGCATTATTATTATTATTAACTCAACATCCTTTGTGATAAAAAGTTCTAGTAGATTGTAAACTCTATTTCTTTGTATTCAGCTATGAACCCAGGAGTGCATATAATGATTAAAAAATATATATTTGCAAAGTATTTTTCAAAGATAAGAGGATTAGTTTTTAAGTGTTCATTGGATTTTTGTAAGGAATGCTATAGGCTATTCTGATGAGGAAGCTCTCTCCACCAATATCAGTCAGCATCTTCTCTAATTAAAATTAAAGCATAAATTCATAACTTTTTTTTAATGTCATGCCCCACCTTGGCAGAATGGTGAACCCCATGAACCATCCTCAGAATAATATTTTGAGTATATAAAGTAAAATGTATAGAATACAAAGGAAGCCAATTTCTTTTTTTATAATAATAGCTTTTTATTTAAAAAAAAAATACAAAGATAGTTTTTAACATTCACCCTTGCAAAAACCTTATATTCCAAAGTTTTCTCCTTCTTTTCCTTCTTCTCCCTCTCCTAGACAGCAAATAATCCAATATTGGTTAAAAATGTGCAATTCTTCCAAACATATTTCCACATTTATCATGCTGTGCAAGAAAAATCAGATCAGAAAGGGGGGAAATGAGAAAGAAAAAAAAAAAAAAACAAAGCAGCAAGCAAGCAAACAACAACAAAAAAAGATGAAAATACTATATTGTCATCTACATTCAGTCTCCATCACTCTCTTTCTGAATGTGTATAGCTCCTTCCATCATACCTGTTTTGGAACTACCTTGAATCACCTTATTATTAAAAAGAGCCTAGTCCATCACAGTTGATCATCACATAATTTTGTTGTTTCTGTGTACAATGTTGTCTTGATCCTGCTCACTTCACTTAGTATCAGTTCATGTAAGTTTTTCCAGGCCCTTCTGAAATCAGCCTGCTCATCATTTCTTACAGAGCAACAATATTCCACTACATTTATATATCATAACTTATTCAGCCATTCACAACTGATGGGTGGCCACTCAGTTTCCAGTTCCTTGCCACAACAAAAAGAGCTGCTATAAACATATCTGCACATGTGAGTTCTGAAAACCAAATTCTTGACATTTTATTAAAATATGTTAAAAATAAGTTCTTGGATCCCAGGTTAAGAGAGTTGTCCAGGACACAGAGAAGTTAAATGATTTGCCTTGGAGCACATAACCAATATGCATCAAAGGTGGAGTTTGAATTGATTCTACCTGATTTTGAAGTCAGCTCTCCATCCAATATATCGTATTTCCTTCTAATGAGAATTTATACTTTCACTTATTTAGTTACATTTTTATATTATTTTGAATTGAACTTTCATTTTTTTATATTTAAACTGAGAATTTATATATTTTTTAGCTCCTTTAGATGCATATGAATCAACTACATAATAAATATTTATTAAAGCAACTTTTAAGTGTTCCTTGCTATCCTGAGTAGGGGATGGGGATGAAGAAATTAGGATTAAAAAAAAGAAGAAGAAGAACATGATCCTTCTCCTCAAAGAACCAAGGAGAAAAAAGGAATAAGATTTTGGTGATTTAATGATTTCAACTGTGTAGATCTTTTTCAAAGTGCTAACACAAATTACTAAAGAGATGGTTACTAGACATCTAGAAAAGGAAGCCATGATCAAAACAAACCATCTTTGATTTATCAAAAACAGCCCATTCCAGAATAATTTCCCCCCCTTTTTTTGACAGTTACTAAACTGGTAGGTCAGGAAAATAGTATAGGTATAGTTTACCTAGATGTCAGCAAAGCATTTGAGAGAGTATCAAATTCTACCACTGTGGAAAGAATGAAGAGATTCAGGCTACATAATAGTAGGGTTTGGTGATTCAGAAGTGGTTGAATGGTCAAACTCAAAGAGTAAGTTTAATATAAATTGTCAGAAGGGCTCCAAAGATCTAGGCTTACTTAGCCCTTTGCTGTTAACATTTTTTTTTTTTTTTTTTTTTTTTTGGTCAGTGATTTGGATAAAGGTATGTGTGGAGGCTTCTAAAATCTGCAGCTGACACAACACTAAGAGGAAGAACTAATTTGTTGGATGGCATAATCAAAATCAGAAAAATATTCTGATAGGTTAGAAAATTGGCTCGAACCTAAAAGATATAAATAAGGATAAATGATATAAAAAAAGATAAACGTAATTAATCTTACATATGGGTTCAAGCAATCAACACCACAAAAACAAAACAGCAAAAAAATGATTAGACATCATTTGTTCTATATAGGATCTCAAAGATTTAGTGAATTGTAAGTTTAGTATACCTCAATGGTATGATATAGACATTACAAATAAAAAAAGCTAATGAGACCTTGGGCTACATTAAGAAGCCTATACTTTTAGGAAGAGGAGACAATAATTTCACCCTATTGAACTCCAGATTTCCACATCTGGAATATTTTATTAAATTTTGAGCACCCTGTTTAGAAAGGATGTTGATAAACTGAAGAGTGTCTAAAGGAAAGAAACCAGAATTGTGAAGGGTCATCAATTTATTCTGTGTGGTGAATAATTAAAATTGGGGATAGTTAACCTATAGAAGAAAGGATTCAGGAGAAATAATAATTGTCTTTAAGTACTTAAAAGTTTGTGGAAAAATAATTATACCAGTCTGTTCAGTCCCAAACAGCAGAATTATGTAGCAGCTAGCTGCCACAGTTGAGAGATGAATCTGGATTCAGGAAGACCTGCATTCAAATTCAATCTTAGACATTTACTGTGTAACTCCGAGTAAGTCATTTAACTTTTAACTGCATTTCTTATTGATAAAATGGGAATAATAACAGCCCCTGCCTTTGAAAATTGGTGTGAGAACAAAATAAAAGATGTTTGCAAAGCATTTTGCAAACCTTAAAGTACTATATAAATGCTATCTAGCATCATTATTGGTATTAGAGCTATCCTAGGGAAATGGTTGATATTAGAGGTTATCAGGTAGAGATCAAATGACCATTTTTTAGGTAAATTGTAGAAGAAACTCTTTTAGGAAAGAAGTATTTTTTGATCACTTTTACCTCTAAAATTCTGTAATTCCTTCATTGGCACAAATTTTCCATCCATGCTTATATATTTTGTGTTATTCTTGCCATTTTTTTCCATAAATCTTTCAGTTTAACCAATATGCTTCCTCTTCTTTGAATATTTTGGGGGAGACTAAGGTATTACTACAGTTCTCTGTTATCTCCTCAAATGGTAGGTATTAGCTTGAGCCCCTTTTCTGATGTGTTCTTTCCTGTATCAGCTGACAGTGACTATTGACCCATTTTCATTCAACTAATTAATATCAATTATCTTTTACAAAGGGATATTTACTATGAAGATATAGTAATAAAAGAAGTTACAACCATTTCAGACACACACACACACACAAAATGGACACATTCCACCCTATACAAACTCACTGTCAATAAGGAGAGTGGGCTGAAACTTAACGTGGCTTCTCTGAACACTTATCTCACCAAGATCACTTCTGAACACCTGATAGTTAATAGATTAAGTTGCTCCCTCTAGCTTGCCTTCCATCTATGCTGGATCAAAGAGGTTACTTTTGAGATTTTGTTTTTCTCTGCTGGCCACAAAATACAGCATGGACTCTACCTTCTAGACTCCTCATTATCTCTGTCTTTTGAAGCTCACAAGGTTATAGCCATCTCCAATTCTCCATCAGGGAAAGATGGGAAAGAACAAATACAAAGAAACAAATACTAGGGACTCATATTCACAGTCTAACTATTGGGATCCATAAGGAGGGACTTGATGTCTCTCTCCATTAGGAGGCTTACAGCAAGTCTCCTTCACCCAAACAGCAACAAAGCAAGAAAGAGCACAGAAGTGACTTTGGCATGTATATACTGCCTTTCGAATGCACACCAAATCCAATTCTGCAACATCATCAGTCCTGGGGAAGAGAATGAAACCCGTAGTAAAATGCCAGGACCCCTCATAATTCACTCCTTTTCTAGCAGAAAGAATAACCTGCTCATACTCTTAGGATAGGGGTCCCATTGACCAGTTAACACATACATATAGCTATATTGGTTAATCTTGATGTGCCTTCCATTCAGCTATTGGAAAAAGAATTAAATCAAATACAATTAAAATTTCATTTAACAAATATTTGCTTATTAAGTATCTCTTATTTGTAGAGAGAAACAACACAATAGTGCAGAACTTCTTAAACTTCTTCCTCTCATGATCCCTTTTCTTCTGAGAAATTTTTATGTAACCCCAAGTTTATAAGTATAAAATAGGTATGCAAATCAAGCATTTATTGATAACAAATCATAAAGTAATTGTTTTTGACAGTTGAACAATTTATATTTATTTGAGAGCTAGGAACAACCAATGCTTAATCTATTTTTTGTCCCTGACATTCTTAATTTTTTATTATTTTTTTTATTTTTCTCTATAGTATTTTAGTTTCTCCAATTACATATAAAGACAGTTTTCAATATTCTTTTTTGTAAGATTTTAAGTTCCATTTTTTTCCTTCTTCCCTGTTTTATCTCCTCTCTCCCCAAGACAGAATGCAATCTGATACAGGTTATACATGTGCAATCATTTTCAACATATTTCCATATTAATCATGTTGTGAAAGAAAAAAAAAATCAGAACAAAAGGGGAAAATCACAAGAAAAAAAAAAAAGAAAATAAACAAACAAAAATGGTGAAAATATGTTTTGATCCACATTTAATCTCCTTAGTTCTCTCTCTCTGGATGTGAATGACATTAAGAAATTTATTTTATTTATTTATTTTAAAATTTTCAATAGTAATTTATTTTTCCAAATACCTATAAAGGTAGTTTTCAATATTCATTTTTGTAAGACTGTGTGCTAAATTTTTCTCCCTCCCTTTCTTACCTCTTTCTTCCCCAAGTTATAGGCTAAATATGTGCAATTCTTTTAAACATAAGGAAATTTACTTTAAAACAATTCTTTGGTATATATTTAACTTAATCATTTATTAAAGATGAAAACAAATTTGCTTTTACAAATTATTTCTATATAAATAATTAAATCTTGGAGGGATATTTGATATCTTTTACTGTTTCCAAGTTTTTCATGACCCCCCACACACACATTCAGTTATATGACCCCATATGAGGTTGGAACCTATAGTTTAAGAAGCTTTGGTATAGTGGACAGAGAGGAGACCCCAGAACCATGAAAACCTGAATTCAAATTTCAATTCTGACACATACTAGCTATATGAACTGGACGGTCATTTGACTTTTTAATGATCTAAGAAACTCTCCACAAGAATAAGCTGCAAAGAAAATGCCAGTCTGCCTTGGTAGAAGGAGTTTCTTCTCCCTATTACAATGAAATCACACATCTAGCCCCTGTCCCTATATCAAATTTTCTGTTTCTCCTCCTGAATTTTACTTTTATTTCTTCTGTGTATTTGAAAGTTTGACCCTTTTTTTTTTTTCTTTATCATTTCCCATTAACCAACTCATCCTCCATGCTCCATACTTCAAGGTTCTCCTTGTAATAAATAAGTGTAGTGATGCAAACAAATTAACATATGATCTATAACTGCAGATATATGATTCATCCCATCACCATGATGGGAGGAGGTAAGAAGCATGCTTCATCATCAGGCTTCTGAAGGCATGATCGTTGATTGCAATGATCTAGTGATCAGTTAGTATAATTGTTCTAGTTCTTCCTGGTTTATCAGTTCATAAAAATCTTCCTGTTCTTATCATTGGCCTAGAGCATCAGTAGGTTAAATGACTTTCCTATAATCATCTAGCCATTGTATTTCCTGATGTGCCAGAAAAATACAGAAGTTTTTTTTAGCATAGGAGTGACATAAAGAAACTGATAATGTTTTTAAATGATTCATCTGGCAAGGATGCATCAAGAGGAAGAGAACCCTGAAATTAGGGAAGCCAGTTTGGATTAACAACTAGACATGAGAGGATGAGGGCCCACACTAGAGTTTAAGGGATGGAACAGGGTCAGCACTAAAAGTATTACGTAGAACTAATAGCTAATATTTATAAAACACTTTAAGGTTTGTGCTGCTATTAGGGAGAACTGATACACTCTGCTTAGACCAAGCTCCTTCTCCCAGAGGAGGTTCCATAGATAGAGATAGCTAGAATGTCTGATGAATTAATTAGTACAACTCCTAACACCAAAGGAATTCTACCACTTATCTAATCTACTCATGATTGGTGTATTCAAAGGCCTGCTTAAACTGGATTGGTGCATTTGTAAAAGATCTTAGTTTCCTTTGTCTACTTTAACTTAAAACCTTAGGATACCTAAAAGGCTCAAAGAGTCCCTAGCTATGGATCAAGGGAATTGTCTGCAATGAGTTATTGGTATGGCTTTATTTCCAGGAGCCTGATCAGACTGGAACCCAGCTTGGATAGCAGTGAGGCAGAAACATTTTCTTATATCTTTTTAGAGTGAGAGAATTCTATCAGTGTTTTCCTATGCTAGTAATAAACTCTGTAGGTATCTTAAAATGACTATTGTCTTTGTTCCTTAAAATCTCAGTAAACTGAATCTTCCCTTTGATCATTCCATTCAGCTTATTCTGCCTCTCTATAAATCTTCTCATTAGAGGGAAACATGGAAAGGAGTATTTATAATCCCAACCTCCCTCTTTCTGTCAGGTGTTACTTTGAGACAAAACACGATTCTAAAATCTATGTAGTTCTAGTTCCCAACACATATAAAAGAGTACAAGTTTGGGAGCTCCTGGGATAGACATTCAAGTTATGGAGGTACAAAATGAGAAGGGAAAAAGAAACAGTTCCACCCTATAAGTTGTTAGTGGTTAGAGAGATAAGTTTCTTGCTCTGATTGATTCTGTCATTCTCTCCTTTTAACCTTAACACCCACTCCAGTCCTTAAATGCTCCCAGAAATGTTGATTTGTCTGTTAAAAACAATACAAATTATAGCATTTATATTAACTACTTACCGTTTTGCCTAATTACCAAGAAGCTTAATAATAACATGTTTATCATATGTTAATGTTAATCATATGTAATGTCAAGTTAACTTTGTTGTAGGTTTTCTTTAAATATAACACTAAATCCTATTTATCAATATTCAGGCTGTATACTTTGCTGTCTTCTTAACATGATCACAGAATTATAATGCTGAAAGGATTCAAATAAAACCAAGACTTTTGTTAGAAATCAGGAAGTCCTGAGTTCAAATTTATTGTCTAACACTTGCTAGCTCTGTGATCCTGGGCAAGTAAGTCTCCTAACCTCTGTCTACAATAGTTTCAATTATAAAATGAGGATAATAATACCACTTACCTTCCAGGGTTGTTGTGAGGATAAAGTGAGATTGTATTTGTAAATCATAGCAAAATGCCTGACTGGCACATGATAGATACTTAATAAATGCTTGCTTCCCTCTTTTCTACATATGAAGAAACTGAGATCCAAACTCATGAAACAAGTGAGTTGCAAAGTAAACTGTTTACTGGAAACTCAAAAAAATTAGGAAGGAACATTGGCTATTAAAAAATTCAGTTTCTGAAGTTAGCGGACTATCTTCACTTTGACTCCTCTTTTCAAAATTGATTTCATTTGAAGGTTCCATTTCAGAGAAACTGACTGAAAATGGAAGTGAGGAAATATAACCAATATCTAAGCTTTCAATTCCTAAGTTTGTTCTTTTAGGATTTTTGTGTTTTGTTTAAAAACAAAATTGGCTGAATAAGACAGCTGCTTTTTCTCTGCTTGCCCCAGCATGTTTCTCCAGAGTCAATTTGGGATTGTGAAACACTAAGGAGTGGTTTAAAAGTTCTCCAAATCAATAAATCAGAAACAAAGGAGGCAGGTCAGCTGAGTCAGGAGAGTCATGGAAGACCTTGGTTGAAAACAATCTGAACTAAAGGGATGATGGTTTGTTTTGAAATGAGACTTGTCGCGTGTCACAGGGTAATAAGCTGCACTTATTTTAGAGTTACTCACCTTTGTTTGCATGCATGATTCATGGTGTGTTGTTACCCTGTCAAGTTACATGGATCATGGCTGTCTCTATGGCAGAGCTTTATAGACTGGCAAAAGTATGAGTCAGTGGGTAGCTTAATTTCCCTGTGACCATTCTAAACAACCCAATTTTTGCCTTACCTGCCTTGAAGTTTACACTTGTAAATAGACTACACTTGTAAATACTTTCTTGTTCTTTGGGAAGATTTCAACAGAGTTATCTAAGCCTAAATTGGTTTCTGGAATGAGGCAGTCAAAGCATAGAACGTTCTGTACACTAGAGACCTACCCAACAAAACTTGTATTCCAGTGCTTGGGAAGAGACACAATCCTTTGTTTTCAGTATCCAGTTTAAACTGCCTACTATACATGGAACAGTGGGGAATGGGGCAGAGTCAAGAGTTTGGGGGTTTGAAGGTTGAAGAAGAACAATCCCAAATATGGATGTGGGTATGGTTTGGGAAAACATCTTCCTCTTATACCACTTTTAATAGAAATAATTGCTAAATTATTGATAGTGGTGTTAAAAGACAATGTTTGCAAAAAGCTGAGTTGCAAGAGGTAAATTCATGGACAGGATTAGTCCATTATATTTAAAAGCTCAGCATAATCATTGCAGTTTTGTAAGCAACTTAGTTAATTTGAAAGGTTTTGCTTTTTTTCCCCAAAAATGGTCACACATAATTGATTTAGTACCACAAGGAACCTCAGCAGCCATATAGTCCAACCCCTTCATTTTAAAGATGAGCAGGCAGCTAGATGGCACAATAGATAGAGTACTGCTCCTGGAGTCAGGAGGACCTAAGTTCAAATCAATCTCTCAGACACTTAACACTTATTAGCTGTGTGATTCTAGACAAATCACTTAACCACACATTCCTTGCCAAAATGATAATAAAAATAAAGTAAAATAATAATAATAAAGTAAAATAAAGCAGCTAAGGTTGAGGGTAGCCAGGTGACTTGTCCAAGGTCACACAGAAATGTCATTCTTGAACTTTAAAGGAACAATTTTCTCCCTATTTCTTAGCCCTAGTATATATATAATATTTCAAATGAAATCAATTTTGAAATAGAGGAGTCAAAGTGAAGATAGTCTGCTAACTTCACAAAGTGAATTTTTTAATAGCCAATGTTCCTTCCTAAATTTTTTGAGTTTCCAGTAAACAGTCTATTTTGCAACTTACTTGTTTCATGAGTTTGGATGTCGGTTTCTCCCTATGTAGAAAAGAGGGAAGCAAGCTTTTATTAAGTATCTATTATGTGCCAGTCAGGCATTTTGCTACGTGTTTTACAAATATTATTTCACTTTATCCTCACAACATATATATGTACATATATAATGTATATATACATACATATTATACATATATGTATTTTTCATTTTGCTAACCACCATACACATATACATAAATACACACACACACACATACACACTACAAATGACCAGTTTCCTGAGATATATATAACCAATTAAAAGAAGGAAACAAAAGAAAAGCCCATGTCATCAAAATGATTTGGAACCAGCATTTCTTTAGAAAATCTTTCATTCAACAAACATTTTTGTGTCTACTCTGGATAATGTACTGTGCTGGTCACTTGGGCAGATATAGAGATAAATAAAACAGTCTCAGCCCTCAAAGAGCTTACATCGAGCAGAGCCAGTTAACCATGTGCACAGATAACTATGATATAGATTAGAAGATGATTTAGTACTTAAGAGGAAGGCTTTGAGATCAAATAACTGAGAAGTACAAAGCACAAGTGGCAATTTTTTTTCTTTTTTAGGACACCATTGGATGTAAAGCTTGAAGGGACCTTAGAGATTATTTGTACAACTTCCTGGATTTTACAAATGAGGAAACTGCCAGAGAGAAGGGAAACAGGGCATGAGGTAGCAAAGTAAGGATTTGAGGAGAGTTCCCCTGACACAAAAGTTTGTTTTTTCTATTACGGTTCTTTAAAATAGTTCTACCTGAATTGATGCCTATGCCCTCATAGACTGCTATGAGTGAGACTGATGCTTACAACAGGGAGGAGCCATGTGACACCCTTTTTTTTCTATTTGATTTTCAGGTATCAGACTTATCTCCTACATCAGAAATTGCAGTTGAGGTTAAATATTAATTGAAGGGGAGAAATTAATCAGATCTATTGCTTAAAAGGAATTATACTTCTTAGGGATCTTATGAAGCAGCCTGAATTCAGTAGGGGAAACATTTTTAAGTTTAGACTTTTGACAACTGCTTTGCAACTCAGCATTTTATAAAACTGTCCAAATCTGTAGTCTCAAAATTTTTGTGAGAACACCATGTCCCTATCAGTATAAAATAAAAAATATATATATAATAGTTCACATACACTCAATATTGGTGAATTTATTCACAAATTATATTCATGTACCACTGTACCAACCATTATGTAAATTATAAGACTCACACAGAAATGAAATTTAAATTAAAGGTAAAAGCATATTTGATCCTAAAGTAAATAGGGAGTTACTGGAGTTTCTTATGTACAGACTTGACATGACTGGAACTAAATAAACCCTTAGAAAGGTTCTGTAGAGGGTGGATTGGAGTAGAAGAGAGTCTTGAGTCAAGAAGATCAATGAGGAGGCTACTACAATCATCCAGATGAGAGGTGATGGGACTTTGCACCAAGCTGGTGGCTATATGAGAGAAGAAAAGAGGAGAAATAATGTATGTGGATGTTTAAGAAAAAAGTGAGGAGTCAAGTTGAAAGCCATGATTGAGAGCCTGGGTCATGGGAAGAATGATAGTATTCACAGTAGAAATAAAGAAGTTCATGAGAGGAATAGGTTTGGGAGAAAAGTAGAGTTCTATTTTGTATCTGCTGAGTTTAAAATACCTAAAAATCCTGTAAACATTTTATGATATAGAAATAGGGCTCAAAAGAGCCAGTCAGTAAACAAAGCACTTATTATGTGCTAGGCGCACAGTATTATTAATTGATTCTCACTTTAGAGTCCACTGGTATGGAAAAGATATTGGGGATGGATTTATACTGATTATATATAGATATAGATATATAAACACATGTACAATATATATAAATTATATTGTGATATGTATAATACCTGTGTGCATACACTATATACATACTTGATACACTTATTGTACATGCATCTATTTGTGTGTACATGTATACATACCTATATAGACATGTGGGTATGTAGGCATGTATGTGTGTGCATATATATATTTTATACACACACATATATCTATCTATCTCTAAAAAATTTTTTTATTATAGCTTTTTATTTACAAGATATATGCATGGGTAATTTTTCAGCATTGACATTTGCAAAACATTTTGTTCCAATTTTTTCCCTCCTTACCCCCACCCCCTTCCCCAGATGGCAGCTAGACCAATACCACATATGTCTATCTTAAAGCCATTCAAGTACAGACAATAATTAAACCTATAGGAGCTAATAAGATCACCCAATAAGAGAGTACAGAGACAGGATATAGGAATGCCAGGGGTTGCAGGGGGCATTGCCTGTGCAGCTGTTGGCCATGCCTGAATTGGGCTAAATCATATTCTTCTTCCCTTGAAGGGCCCCCTCTGGTACAGCCATGGTAAAGCAATGAACACAAAAGCCGAGTGGGCAACTCTGGACTATATAGTTGTGACAGAAAACAAGCTTGCATTTGATTACAGGAAAGGGTTAAATGAGAACCATTTTTTCACTCTTTGATTGGTTAGCTCCCCACTCTTTGGGAGCAAATAGCTCCTTGGTGTTATTCTATCCCTCTACTTTGGAGATCACTGATGTAGGGCTGAGACATCAAATACATAACTTGGGAGTCAAATGCCATTCATAACACTACCTAGTACAGCCAAACCATATTAAAATTTAATTGGGAAATATTTAACAAAAAAAAAATTTAAATACAATAAAACATCACTTATTGTACATTTTAAGACTAAATTAATATGCTGTCCACAGGATCCACTATCATTTATATAATACTTTAAGTTTTTCTATCTCATTTGACCCTCACAAAGATCTAGGTGAGCAGATGCTATTATTATGTGCATAGATATAGATGAAACAACTAAAATAAATTAAATTATTTGGCCAAGGTCACATAGCTAGTAAGTGACTGAGATAGAATTCAAACTCAGATCTTCCTGAATCAAGTCCATTGATATGAATTGATTGGTTGATAATGATTGATATTTAAGTATGCTTCTATTCTTGCTATATCTTTGCAATTATCTCTTTGTAAAAGAAAATGGATAATTCTTAGTTTTAATTGGTTAAACTCTGGGACCTTGAGGAGGAGGTTATAACCAGCCTCACTCAGGAAATGGGAATTCAGAATCAGTCACTATATCTATATCTCTATCCATATCCACATCTACATATAGGTATATATGTATGTATTCAGTTTTCCCCAGTATAGTTTCCCATTTCATGTTTCTTCTATGCAGGAACTGTTTTCACTTTTGTCATTGTAAGAACTTGATAAATGTAAGTAAGAACTTGATGATAATTGGTTGACACATGATGTCCAGGGGAGGTTGAGGCATAAGTCCAGATGCTACAAATGTCATTATGGAGATGCAAAAATGCCTTCTATTTAAAAGATGGCCTCTCCCAGCCAAATTATAAAGGGGGAGTTTGTTGATCAGATAAATTCCTGCTTTCCTGGTAAGAAAATACATTTGGGGACTGTCTAGGAGATTCAATAAAATACATATTATGACCACATTCTTGAAACAAGACTGATTTAGCTATAGGAGTTACCACAACTGTTGGATTTAGAGGAAGATAAAAAAATTATTCTCAGAATTGCCTTGACAAAAATTTGAACATCAAGGAAATGCTTAGCATGCAATATAGCACAAATGCTGTTTTTATTTTCAGAGAATTTTTCTCACTATAGGCTTGTCTTGTTCATTAATTTCAGGGGCCCTATTTCACCTTGTATCACTAACAAAAATGTTTAAAATTCCTGAAATACTTTGTTCTCCCTGAAATACTTTTATCCTTCATGGAATATGCTTCAGTCTTTAAATTATGTCCTCATCAAAGTCATGCATGTGGAGAGTTGAAATGTTAAATATTTCCCACTTAGTATTCCAATTTTTTTTTTTTTTTTAATATAAGAAGAAATGTGGCTCAATGGAAAGAATGCTAGATTTGTGATCAAATCTCATCTCAGCCATTTACCACCATGCGAGCTTAGGCAATTTGCTTCACTTCAGTCTGTGCCTCAGTTTCCTCATCTGCAAAATGAAAGAGTTGGTCTGAGAAGCATCCCAGTGTAGTAAGCAGGAAGAATGCTGAACTTAGAATCAAGGAAACCTGTTTTCAAATCCTGCCTCAGACCCAGTCATTTTAACCTCTATCTCCCTCAGTTTCCTTAATTGCAAAATGGGGACCAGGTTTGTTATGAGGACCAAATGAGATATATTTGTGTAGTGCCTGGTAACATTGTAGGTATTTAATAAATGATTATTCTATTTTTTTATTCCACTCTCTTGATGTCAGATTTTTCATCTAAAAATGATGACTTCTAAGGTCCCTTTCAATTCTAAATCTGTGATTCCACAATCCTATCGGTTGATGATCTCTTTGCTGTCTCAAAATCTATGATACTGTGCTCTCTCTTTGAAGGGAAAATTCTAAAGGCTTTTGTAAATGTTTCATTTTCTTTCTTTCCTTTTTTTTGTATTTTCAACTAGCAGATGGATAAATAAAATACTTAACCTGAAAGAAAATGAGAGTAGCATTCCCCACCAAGTTCTACTGAGTACTTATGTTCAACAGGGTATAATGTTTTTCACTGTAAAACATTAAATATCAAGTTATGCAATACCTATCAAAAATTCATTTGAGTAGTATTGTCAGATTCCAATAGAAATGAGGACTGCTAATCCTTACATAACGATCTCTATAAGCCTCATATTAGCTTAGTTTTAAAATGCAATATTTCCTATTTATAATTGTAGCTGTGTTTATTTTGTAAAAATTTCCCAATTTCCCAACTATATTTCAATTTGGTTCCAGGCAATTCAGCAATACTATGGGCTTCAGGTTTAACATCTCTATTTTTTGAGTATTTGAAGAAAGTGGGTGTGTTTAGCCTGGAGAAAACAATATCAAGGAAAACTGAAAAAGAGAGAAGTATTCGATTTCTTCAAGTACTTGAAAGCCTCTCAGGATGAAAAGGGATTAATCTTGTTCTGCATGGCCTTGGAGGACACACCTAGAAACAAAGGGTGGAAGTGGTAAAGATACAAATGTAGGCCTAAAGTCAGGAAAAATACATTCTTTATCTGAAAGAGGGAGTGAGGACAAAGAAGAAGAAAGAAAAAAAAAAAAGGAGGAGGAGAAGAGGAAGAGAGGAAGGGAAGGAGAGAGAGGGAGAGAAAGGGAAAGAATGTAAATAGAAAGAAGTTTCAGAGGGAAGGCACAAGCAATCTAAGAGAGAAGATAGGGACCAGGAAAAGTCCCCAATAAAAAGTGAGATTTGAGCTAAATCTTGAAGGAAGCCAAATCTGGGAAAGTAAAAGACAGAGATTAGGAGGAAGGGAAGCATGCCCAGTATGGAACACAGCCAAGGCAAAGTCATAAAGGCCAGAGATGGAAGGTAATTGCAAGGAACAACAAATAGTATAGCCAGATTATAGTTTGTGCAGAGGGGAAATGAGTGTAAGAATCCTGAGAAGGAAGGAATAGACTAGGTTGTGAAGACTTTTAAATGCCAAAAAGAGAACTTTATATTTAATCCTGAAGGTAATAGAATACCACTGGAGTTTACTGATTAAGATCTAACCTTTAAAAATATATATATCTCTTAGGCAGCTGATTAGTGAATAGATTGGAGTGGGAAGGGATTTGAGGCTAGGAGACCAATTAGAAAGCTATCTAATAGTCTAGCTGAAAGTTGTATGAAGAAGTGATAACCCAAAGTTACATAATTAATAAGTGCTAGAGGCAGAATTTGAATTAATGTCCCCAGAACCAGTGTCCTTTCCACTGTCCCATCCACATTTGACTCTTATTTGTATGACCATATATAAATCTGAGTTTCATTCTCTGTAAAGAAAAAGGATGATAATTCTTAAACATAATACTTTACCTTAATATTTGTTGCAAGGAAAATACTTTGTGTACTTTAAGATAATGTGTAAGCATGAATTATTATTTCAAGTACCAAGGAGTTCCATGGATAAATTAATTCAGGTTCTTCAATGCTAAGGGAGTTTTTGTTGTTTAGTCATTTTTAGTCATGTCTGACTCTTCATGAATCAATTTGGGTTTTCTTGGCAGAGATACTGGAGTAGTTTGTCATTTCTTACTCCAGTTCATTTTACAGATCAGGAAACTGAGGCAAACAGGGTTAAATGACTTGCCCTGGCTCACATAGCTGGTAAGCATCTCAGGATACATTTGAGTTCAGATATTCCTGACTCAGGGCCCAGCATTCTATCCACTGTACCACCTACCTGCTCTGAACAGACAAGAGGATATTTTAGTGAGATCTCTCCATACTGTTATTATTTTTTTCTTTCTAAGAAGATTTTCACTCCTTCTCAAAAAATACAACATATAACTAGTAGGTTTTAACATTCAGTTATCTGCCATCCCACCTACATACAAGGTTGCTTACTCAAGTCATCAAAAAAACTAGAGCTTCAGCTACTTATTGTTGCTTTCTAAGGGATTATAGCTGTCAAAGGTTTTGAGATTTTAAGGTTGCAATTCCAAAATATCTTGCAGAAGAGCCAATGACCCTGATTAGACTCAGTAAATAGAGTCAGATCTTGGTCTCAAGGTGGAAGTTGCTTATTCTTCACATGAATATTAGGGTTGTTGGGAGTAGGAAAGGTGAATTTCTTATTCTATAGTAAGTATAGAAAATCCTCTTGACTTCTCTGCCATTGAAAGGGGCCCATCACAACCCAACGTTTGTTCTATGATTTTCTTAGCCCAAAACATTGGCTTACTACAGTGATCTATATCCTAGGACTGGGATCCCGTGCACGGGATCTTGGAATCTCAGGAATGTTGTTCAGGAGCACCTAAGGACAGAGAATATTTTGGGCAATGTAGGTAAAAGATGGTAACAAGAACAAAAAGTTACCCCATTCTTTTTCTCAATGCTAGCAGGAAGGTATTCCTTCCTTTCTCTTGACAGATATGTTGGTTGCTATTTATTCAAGTTCCTGCCTTTGCTGCCAAGTGGGCTGAGGAAAGTCTGCTCACAACCTTGACAGAGGTGTACTTTGGTTAAAAGGGAGCTAAGATGCTGCTAAATCAGGCTCCTCATATTGCACATTTGATGCAACATTGTTTATGTTTGCCAGATTTCCAGGAGCACCTAGAAGCTGGGTGGCCATCTTATATTTACAGTAACTGCCATTGGTTAGAATGTACAACTTTTACTGAGAGTCAAGTATAATGAGTATATCTCACTTCAGGGTTCCAGGTAGCACATTGCATGGTTTATAGGTTCCGTTCTGCTGTAATGAATTTGAATATATTTACAAAGGAAAAGTGATAGACTCTATGATGTCAGATATTGCCTGGAGTATTTCAAATTATTCTCAGTCTGAATTAGTCTCCTCATATTTTCATCCTCTTTTGTTTTGGATTTGTCTAAAAAATAGAATCAGGTGATCCTTGGTTTTTTAATTTGCCAACATAATTATAAGTGAAGTGTTTTTTTTCTGAACTGAATTCAGCTATGAATGGCTTACATCCATTTCTTTGTGTATATATGTACTTAATCTCAACCATATCAGATGGCATCATTTCACTAGATTACAATATATTCTAACATGGCACAAAATACTAGAGAGAAACTTTCTGTTCAGTTCCTTTACCAGATGTCAAAAAAGTTGAATGTTTGCTGAAAAGTTGTATGGTAAGTCTAGTAAAAATATGCGTGTTACATACCAGAATTCTAAAGTGTTTGCATTAGAAGAGACGTTATAATAATAACTGACATTTGGATCCCCATTTTAAAACCTATTAAACTATTTATATAATTATATATTCATAATTTCATTTGAAACTTACAACAATCCTGTAAAATAGATAAGATATGTATTATCTTCATTTTGTAGATGAGAAAATTGAGAGTCAAATAATTGATTTGTCAGTGGCTACAGGGCTAGTAAATATCAAAGGCAGGGTTTAAAACCTGGGTTTACCCAACTCTGAGTCCAGCATTATTTCTCTCTTTTAGGACCCCTTAGACTATGCCCCTTATTTTACAGTTTAGGAAACTGAAGTCCAGAAAGTCACAGAGGACAAAAAGCAACTCACATATTTAAAAAAAAAAAAATGCATTTATTTATGGTTGTTAGTAATGGTCCAATGTGTCTTGACTAAATCAGAAAAGTTAAATACTCCTTAAAAGTGGCCACAAGACTAATGGATAGAGAGCTGGCCTAAGGACTGGATTCAAGATCTGTTTCTAAAACATATGAAATGTCTGACCCTTGATAAATAATTTAGCCTTTCAGTGATAAATAAGATGCTGATTTACTTTAGTAAAAGGAGTTTCTTGTACCAGTGAAATGACAGGTTCAGTTTAAGATTACTGGTGTTCCATATTTAACCTATAAAAGATTACTTGTTGTCTTGGGGTAGAGGTGATAAGAGAAGGAGGGAGAAAAATTTGGAATGCAAAATCTCACAAAAATGATTGTTGAAAATTAGCTTTACATGTATTTGAAAAAATAAGATACTATTGAAATTTTTTTTTAAGTTAAGCTCTGTTCTCATCCCCCAAAAAAGACTTGTCAATGAAAAATTGTATTTTGTCTAACTATACCTGTTTATAAGAGGGTGTTTGTTTTTCTTTCTTTGTAGGGTGAGGAGGTAAAAGAAGTAGAAGAGAAATATGTCTACTCTTAGTTTGCAAATAAAATAAAATGAATAAATAAATTAATTAGAAAAAAAAAAAGATCATTGGCATTTTACCCAGAGAAAGAATTGATGGAGTCTGAATGGAGATCAAAGCATACTATTTTCACTTTATTTTTTTTTTTCATGTTTTCTTTTCCTTTTGTTTTGTTTTTTCTTTCACAATGGAAATATGATTATACATATATAACCTATGATAAATTGCTTATTGTGTGAGCATAGTAGGAATGAGGAAGAGGAGAGAAGAGAGAAAATTTGGAACTAAAAGTTTCATAAAACATTAGTGTTAAAATGAGGTGATTCAATTCAATTACAATAGATTTGTGATGGAAAGAGGCATCCTTACCCAGAGAGATTATGGAGACTGAATGTGTGTCACAACTTAGTATTTTCACCTTTGTTATTATTGTTGCAATTTGCCTGTTTTTTCATTTCTCATTATTTTTCCCTTTTCATCTGATTTTTTTTTTTTTTTTCTTTTTCTGAGGCTGGGGTTAAGTGACTTGCCCCAGGTCACACAGCTAGGAAGTGTTGTGTCTGAGACCATATTTGAACTCAGGTCCTCCTGAATTCAAGGCTGGTGCTCTATCCACTGAGCCACCTAGCTGTCCCCTGAGTTTTTTTGTGCATCATATATATGTGTGGAAATATGTTTAGAAAAATTGCATATGTGTAACCTATATTGGATTATTTGTTGTCTAGGGGGAAGGGAAGGAGAAAAATTTGGAACACAAGGTTTTACAGAGATGGATGTTGAAAACTATATTTGCTTGTATTTTGAAAAATAAAAAGCTAATTTTTTTTTAAGAAAAGAAAAAATTATGTTAAAAATTGTCTTTATGTGAAGAAAAGTGATTAATTGGTATTTTAGATTCTATTTAACCGGTCAGTCCTTAACTCTTCCTGTTAGAATCCCAAATTTTCTTTAAGATTTAGCTTAACTGCCCCCTTTCTTTGATAAGCCTAGTATTAGTATTGCTGAATCAAACAGTATTTAGTTTAGTGACTTTTTTGATCACTTTTCCATACTGCTTCCTCTTAGAATGGCTTTGTATGTACTTTGTATGTTTTCTGTATATTACAAATTTATCTCCCCTTCCTCCTCACCCCCATAAAATGTAAACTTCCTGAGGACAAGAATTGTTTCATTTTTTGCCTTTGTATCATCAGGGCCTAGCACAATGTCTATCATATAGCAATAACTTAATAACTAGTAGAAGTTAGGTGGCACAATGGATATAGTGGTGGACTTGAGTTCAAATTTAGCCTCAGATATTAGTTGTGTGACTGTGAAAATAACTAATTTCTGTTTGCCTCAGTTTCCTCTGGATAATAATGGCACCTATCTACCAAGGTTATGGTGAAGATAAAATGATGTAATATCTATAAAATATTTTGCAAATCTTAAATTACTTATAAACATTAGGTATTATTACATATGTGATAACTATTATTATTAATATTTATTGGTTAATTAATCCTTGATCTCATCAACATAGTGATGTTGATCACTCCATCACTGCAGACTGAAATTTGTATAGGTTCAAAAACTTGGAACTCTAAAATCTTACAAAAATGAATGTTGAAATCTATCTTTATGTGTAATTAGAAAAATAAAATATTATTGAGGAAAAAATATTTAAAAAGATAGTACATGTATAATCTACACCAGATTTTTTTTATCTTGGGGAGGAAGAGGTAAGGGAGGGAGAGAAAAAAGTTTGCAAATCAAAATCTTGCAAGAATGTGTTGCATTTAGCATATATTGGATTACTTGTAGTCTAGGAGAGAGTGTGGGGGAGGGGAGAGAAAATATTTACAACACAGGGTTTTGCAGGAAATGAATGTTGAAAACTATTTACATATATTTTGAAAATAGAAAGTTTTAAAAATTAAAAAAATATGAAAGTTGAAAACTAAGTTTACATGTAATTAGAAAAATAAGTACTATTGAGAAACTTGTGTAGGTTTAAGCCTTCACCCATAGATTCTGCACTAAGGCTCTATAAAATCTGCTTACAATTTAAAATAAAAATAAAGAAACCCCTTCTCAAGTGGGAATTCTTTTCCTCTCAAAATCATGAAAGTAAATGTCTGTCACTGTGCATATCACAAATACTTTCTAATTGGTTGTTTTGTTTACTGTATTTACATTACTAATATATCTTTCTAAAATTTCACTTGATTCTTCTTGGATAGGGTCTATGTGACCATTCATAATTAATGCCACCTACTTGGGCAGGTTTATAGCTGTATGTTATATGTGTAAAATA
This sequence comes from Sminthopsis crassicaudata, assembly GCF_048593235.1. Lineage (NCBI taxonomy): Eukaryota > Metazoa > Chordata > Mammalia > Dasyuromorphia > Dasyuridae > Sminthopsis > Sminthopsis crassicaudata. The sequence continues at coordinate 238,711,192 of NC_133618.1, read as the reverse complement.
ACACGTCACTGATTTAGGGAAGAAAGAGAACACAGGCTAGGATAATTGCAACTCTTTCTCCCATGTTGGATTTTTTAAAAAGTATTAAATCTGAAGTCAAAAAGACATGTTCAAATCCAAACTCTGTTGCTTTTCATACTTTATATCTTAACATTTAAAGCAAGAAAGGAGTTTAGAAGTTTTTTTTAGTCCAACTTCCTCATTTTATAGTGAAGAAACAGATCCAGAGATAAGTGTTTTTCCCTTTCTATGCTAGTATTAGACACAAATCTGTTGTCTTGAATTAAAAATAAGGGCTGACAGAGCCAAATTTAAAAATGGCTTTACAATTTTTTAAAAATTTGCAGTGAATTTTAAGATAATAGCAATAAAAAATTGATTTAATAACCACTTATTCAATATTTTAAGGATCTATTATCGATCTATCTATCCATACTTGGTAAGTGGTTTCATGACTTTTGGTGGCCCCCAAAATATCACATAGAGATTAACCCTTTCTTGAAGAGCCCTTCCAACTTTAACTAGATTGGTTCTTAGATTTTTCTATCTCTCTCTCTGTCTCTCTCTTTGTCTCTCTGTCTCTCTGTCTCTCTCTCTGTCTCTCTCTCTCTCTGTCTCTCTCTCTCTCTCTCTCTCTCTCTCTCTCACACACACACACACACACACACACACACACACACACACACTCACACACTCACACACACCCCACTCCATTGCTGGACCTTTACTTGAATCCTTCTCAACTTGGGAGAATTTTCCAGGGCTTATCTCTCCTGATGTAGCTTCCAAGACCCCAAAGCCATCTTCATACTAAAACTAAAGATAACTAAAGGAAGATAACAATTACAAAAAGGGATTTTCCTAAAAGAAAAAAAAATTGAAAAACTGATCTTATAAGGAGTGTCCCAAACCCTTAATGGCTATTGGGACTGACAGGTATAATCTGTTCTGCTATTAAAGTAAATGAGTTTTCAAAGAACAACCTCTTTCCCACTCCCTCTCTCTCTCTCTCTCTCTCTTTTTAACTCAAATAATTTGTGGGAAGAATCTGTGCTGTGATAAGCCATTAGGCATTAGGAATTGTAAGTAAGTGTCTCATTAGAGAAGGCTGATTAGAAAAGCTAATGTTACTTTTAACTTATAAAAGCATTACTGTTTTGTTTCCATAAGGACTTTTTACTTTTAGTACTGCTCTGTTTTGGAAACCAGCCATTTTGCTAAACAAGAGAAATTATGTGGCTCTGTTGTTTAAGAGAGGATAAGCAGATATTCAAGCCTAGATGCAAAGCAATGTCTCCAAATTTTGGCTTCTTATATTACTTCATTTGTCACTTATGCTGGTGAGGATTCAGTGTAGAGATAGCATGATTTGAATAGGTATGGCTCATCTCAAAAGGCCTAAGGGATCCTTGGTCACATTAGCAGGCCTTCCCAAAAGTGAGGGCCTGAAATAAAAAGAATATACACTGCAGGCATCTAAAAACTATAGCAGTCACATATTTAGTGTGCAACAGGATAATCTAGTGACAAGATTTTGTTCTGCTGAGCAACATATAAATCTTGTCTTATTACCACTGCAAGCTGGACTTGGACTCAATATAAGATAGAATAAAAATAATAATTCCTCTTGAATTAGGATGATAGATCTTAAACTGAATGGGACTCAGCAAATATCCTCTCATTCCACAGATGAGGAAATTGAGACCCAGAGATTTGCCAAGATCACATATTTAGTAAAAACCAAAGCAAGAATTTGAATTCAGATCCTTTGACCCCAAAACCACTGGAGATATCCTACTGTAAAGTGATGTTTTTAATTATTAACATGAAATTCAAGATGATAATGCAAGTGTTTCTTGATGGAAAATATATGTACAGCTATGATAAGGTCCCAAGAGATATAACTGTCTTAATAGTCATCTATGCCCTAAATTAAACAAAATTCTAATATTATCAGGACTTCCAAGGTATTAAATAATAATGGCCATTATCAGGGTACTCTGTATTTGTGAAATACTTGTTACAGTGTAGAATCCTTTTAGTGATGAGGAATTTGCTAGGTACCTAAGTACTTTGGCCCTTCACTTTCACTTAAAGAAAACTAAAATCCAAAGAGGCTGAGTTTTGCTTGCTAAAGGTTACCCAGCCCTTAAAATACCAAAGCCAGAACTAAAATCCTTGCTTCCTCTTTTCTAGACCACTGTTCTGCTTCCAGGTAAATCAGGGGGATGCCACAGCTAAACTTTGCCAACTTCTCAACTTCAGCCAGAGCTAGCAGTGCTGCAAACCAGTGCTAAATGTTATCCATATGGAGTCCCTGTGAAATAAGCCCAAGTAAAATGTGTGCTATGGTCTGTATGTATCAGGGAAGGAAATTATAGGGCTTTCTTCCTCAATTTCAAATCAGCTTCCTTCCTGCCAGAAAGAAAACTAACCAAAAAGTCTGCTTCATGATACTGTTATTCTAAAGCTTATGAGTTCCTTAAAGTAAATTTCTATATTTATTCATATTACATATATTATATATATATTAATGACAATGCCTAAATTGATCAATATGAAAGCAGTAATTTTTCTTTTCAATTCAAATTTGTTGCTTTGTTTTCCTGAAAAAAGTATCTTCAGGTCATGGCTTATTATTCATTCAACAAATACTTATTAAACACCAATTATGTTCCAGATATATTAGGTATCAGGCATACAAGAACAATTAAGTTGTCCCTGCTTTCAAAAAGACTGCATTATATTGGAAGGAAGACAAACCTAGGATTAAGTAAATGCAAAAGAAATGTTAAATTGGAAGTGTAGACAAAAGCGAATTGAGGGGTAGGAGTATTTGGAGATTAGTAAAATCCTTGTGTACCTTTAACTAAAAAAGAAGCTAGAAATTGTAAGTTTCCAAAGGAAGAAATCTTTTTTCAGATATCATCCTTATTAGAAAGCATTTTGTTACACACACACACACACACACACACACACACACACAGTCTATTACAGCAGATTTACACAACACTGCACCCCACTTTAGACAGCAAGAGTAAGGAAGGCCTGCATTCAAATTCTGTATCCTATCAAATCACTGAAGCTCTTAGTGCCTGAAGAAGTTCAGGACTGAAAAATGTCGAAGAGCTGCTGATCCATGGAGGAAGTTTCCACAACACCAATGAAATCATAGACCCAGACCCTACCCTGTATGTATGGATTTGTGTGATAGAGCAACATTTCCACTATTAAAGTGATAAGAATCATAACATTAGAGAGATATATTTGCATGTGTATTATGATAGTTCACAAGACCATAGGACTATAGCTCGAAGGGACTTCGAAGGGACTTCAGAAGCTCTTTAATACAATCTTTTCCTTTTACAGATGAGAAGACCGAGGCTTAGGAAGGTAAAATGACTTAGATAAAGTCATGCATGAGGTGTCAGGAACAGAACTAGAACTCAGTGCTAAAAATTAGATAAAACAGTAACAAAGTTCATTTGGAAGAAGAAAAGATTAGGACCTTCAAAGAAATCAAGGGAAAAAAGATGAAAAAAAATTTACAAAAAGCAGATTTAATAGAATCAGATCTTAAACCATATTATAGGATGAGAGCATTACTTAAGTGTAAATGGATAATTTTCTTTATTTTGAATTAAAATTTTCTTGTATAAATAAAACCTATGCAGTCAAGAATAGAATAAATACAGAAAATTAAGGGAAAAACTTTTAAAAACAATCTCTCCTATAGGAATATGATTGGGTTGGAATATTCTTGGAAGGGAAAGAATGAGCTGATTGATTTAGAAAAATATGGAAAGACTTTGACGTATGAAAGATGTTATCCACCTCTTAAAGAAATAGATGACAAGTAGAAACCAGCATAATATGACTTTATATATATGCCTATGAGTGCGTGTTTGGGTATATATATATGTTTATGGATATTAATGCATCTGTATATGTATATATAAAGATATATGTTTTTATATATGCATAATATATATCTATGTGTTTATGTGCACACATACACACACACACACACATACACATACATATATATGCCTAATTGTAGCCTTTTTTGGGGAAGAGAGGAAAAATAACATAAAAAGTAACAGCAGAGAATAAAAGAAAACCCATAAGGAAGCAAAGTTAAGTCGGACAGTTATGAAAATAATGTGTAGTATTAATTACGTAGGCTTTCTTGAAATAGAAACTTGTTGCTTTATTGTTCTTATGTTCTGCTATGTACAAGAATTTTTTTCTTTTCATAATTTGTACTTAAGTTTAAAATATATTTTAAAATAAAAAAAAATCCATGCAATACTCTTAAAATGAAAAAAAAAGAAAGAAAGAAAGAGGGGGAGAGAGAGAGAAAGAAAACTAGAATTCAGATCGTCTACCTACTGGGCTGGTGCTCTTTCCACTGGACCATATGTTTGTTTGTGTGTGTATATATTATGTATGAATGAATGAACCAAAAAGAGGTATGCTAATGAATGTTTTAACAACTGATTTAAAAAAAAAAATTTACAGAACGCACTTTTAAGAATAATTTTCTCTATAACTTTCTTCAATCTAAACAAGTAATAAATAATAAACTAAGCCCTGATTTATAAACTTTGCTTATAAGGTGTAAATGTTCACACTGAAAATTTAATTATCAGTTCTCATGAGCTAGTTAAAGCTGGCTCAAGCACAGCCCCAAATATGCATACATACACAGACACACACACACATATATATAATCGGGTCCCAAATTTTATTGATGTAGGGACCTCCCAGTGAGGAAACTTCCTAGTCTTTGTTTCTTTTCGACTCCTTTTCTTTCATTCTCTTTTCTTTTCTCCAAGTCAATAACAAACAGATATAGTATTTGTCTACATAGGAAAAAGTCATTTAAATAATTTATAAGTGATTTCAAAAAGGAAGAAACTACAACTATTTTCTATTTCTTGCCCTAAATTCTCAATCATTTTTAGTCAGAAGTTTGATTTTAAAATAATTTCAATTATAACCAGCTTGGTTTTTAGTGGGCTGCATTTGCTAAATATATTCTAATGTGCTATTTGTTTCAGAACACAGGGCCAAGACCTTGGTATGACTCTCTCCCCCCACCTTAGGAATTTCACCAATAAATCATGAAATGGAAAACGATTAAAATAACCGTCAGTTCTGGAATCCAGAAAGAATTTACCTACATAAGTTACTTAAGTGCTAATGGTTTCCCTTTCCTTTTCCTACCTTAATTTTGTAATTTTTTCTTAGCATGACAGAAAGAAGCAGTGAAAACTTGATTTCTTTTTATCACATAGTTGAACTAACCTGTGCATTTCCCTCTATAGAGCAATTGCTGTTCTTGGTCTTCCTTAATAAATTCTTGCTAAAGGTCCTCATAAATGGCAATAATGTTCATTATTCCTTTTTTCCTTAGAAAAATATCTGATATCTCATCTGATCTTCCACAGCAACTCTGGGAGGTAGGTGCTACTGTTATTCCCATTTTACAAATGAGGAAACTGAGATTTAAATGACTTGCTCAGGATCCCCCAGCTGGTGTCTGAAGCAGTATTTGAATTCAAATCTTCCTGACTCCAGGCATGTCACTCTTTGCACTGCACCATCTAATTGCCTCAGCTCTATATGAGATATCTTTTGAAAAAATTTTCATTGTCTGTTTTCAAAGATTGGGATTTATGGAGGGAGAATATTACAAGTAATATTAAACTCACTCTGAACTATTTTTTGCTGGAATACTTTTCTCCTTTTTTTTCCTCTGTTAATAGGAATAGCTCCCTAGATGGGGAATAGGGAGTAATATATCTGAATGAATTAGAGAGGGATTGAGATTAGCTCTAAGATTTCACTGATATAGTAACTCCTAAGTGAGGAGAGTTCCTGCCCCAAAACAGGTTTTCACCTCCTCTGCCTTTTATAATCTTACAGCATTGTCTAGAGCACTGATAGGTTCAGAGTCACATAGACAATAGGTACTAGAGGCAGGTTTTAAATCCAAGTCTTTTGGTTCTAAGTCTATACCATACCACACAGTCTCTCAGAGACAAAAGAGATGTTAAATTATTTTTTTAAAAATACAATTATACAATTTTAGAAAACTAAGGGGAAAATCTATATGAGTTCATGATAATATAATATAAATTCCCTGAATATGGCTTGTTCTAGTTTTTCCACATCGATAACACAAATCCAACAGAAGGAACAAAAAGTTAAACTCAATTCTATGTAATTGTAATTTCTAAGATTGTTTCCAGTAAAGAGTTGATCTCTTCATTGTGGAGGTGGGAAACTACTCATGGGGAAAAAAGAAAAGAAAACAGGTCAGATACCTTTGGAGGTGTAGTTAATATAACTTCTTTTTTTTCTTTCTTTTTAAATCTTTGTTAGAAGGGATGACTAGTTGGGTGGAGAGGAGGGGGTGGATGGGTTGAGGGAGGCTGGGGGATGGGGTAGAGGGAAGGGCTTATTCAGGGTTGTGCTGATAAGTTTTCAAAAACATGCTCCTCCTTCCAAAAAAAAAAAAATGTATGCATGACATGTTTTTAAGTTTAATCTGCATCATTAAGATTTTTCTCTATTGCTCTTTAAAATCTAGACAGTCAACAAAACAGTAAATCAGGCCTTTATTTGTAGCTGATTTCCAAGGTGTAAATTCTTCCACTGAAAATTTAACAGTTTCTCTTGGGAGCTATTTGAGCTGATTCCAGCACATTGCTGATTGTATCAGAAATGAATGTGATATAAAAACAAAAAAGCATTAATAAAAATCAGGTAAAAGTTTAAATGCTTCTTGAATTTAATTGACTAAATTGAATTTCTTGTGTAGAGTAAAAAATAAACTTTTGTCATGTCACAACTCTCCTTTCACACAAAAATTGAAGTGAGAAAGTTTTAAATGATAGGAATAAAACTTAGGTGTGGTCTTCAGTGATCATTTCCTTTAAAAAAAAAAAAACTTGGTACACGAATATTTTCTTTCTTGGGAAATGGCTGTTAAAATTATCTAATGTTTAGTGTAAACAATACAATTAAGCACTGACTAAACAATATATGTAATAATTCAACTAGATAATCTATCTAAAACAAGACTAATCAGAACAAAGAAATCAATTCAAATGGTCCTGAAATCTCATTTAATATATAAACATGAATGGGCGAAGTTAACATTCCATCTCCCTCTAACTAAATCATGTGATCTTGAAAGTGCAATGGGCCAAATGGAAAGCAAATGTCTCAAAATGCCATACACTTAAACTTGGCCAAGCTACTCATTCTAAATCTTGAGTGTTCTTAATTTCAAAGGAAGCCTGTTCTATTTGTTGCACAGTTGAGTATTTAGAGGAAATTGCTTTGTCTAGCATAGCTATCCCTGTATTCTGAAACCCGTAAGATTCAGCCTCTTCCAAACTTGTTTCTTTAATCAAGATAAAAATGTACTGTCAGGATTCAAACAGCATTAAACCTGGATACAGGCAAGTTCAGAAGCATATCAGAGGGACCCCTGAATCAACATCAGTGCTTCTACTCTTTAAGAATATTTTCGGGAAGGCAACAGAAAACTAGTCTGTTTAAAGGTCATCTGCATTTAGATTCTATTTCCGATTTGTGTAACACTCCTTTGATAATCCCAAGGGTGTATGCTGTTTTTACATTTCAATCCAAGTTTCAATTTTTTTTTTTTTCTGAAAGGCATAACATGTCCAAGCTTTCTCTGTAACCTTTGCCTTTTGTTTAATGTTGTTAATTATACTCTTGTGTAGTCTCATAAATGCAAACCTCATCGACCAAGATTCGAAGGAGATTTTAAAAAGAGGGCCTATTTATCAAAAAAGAAAATAAGGAAAGCACAGGAGCATATTGGATATATAAACTGTTCTTCCTGAAAAGATAAATGATTTGGTAATGAATAGATCCTCTAGGCCATAAAAAATCCATTTATTTTCTTTTGAATTTGAATAGAGGAGATTTGCATTTTCCTGCACAGTTACACTAAAATTAAAATGCAGAACATGAGGCCAGCATGCAAACTAAATAATAACCAGTGCATACTGTATTATT